>NC_090438.1:494924005-495237451 GCF_031143425.1 Pleurodeles waltl
AGGGAGGTGTGAAACCTTAAACCTGCTATCCACTCTTATATAAAAATATAGCCCCCTGATGGAGCCCTATTTTTTACTGTTATGCGGTCACAGCATTGTTTATTGCTCAGAAGTTTCAGACTTAATCTACTGCACTCACAGGTCCTTCTCAGTCCCTCAAGTGAAGCATAAGGTGGAAGAGAGAAGCCCATGCCCATGTAATGATTTCTCTCCACAAGAAACAGTGCATTTTGTTCTCTTTTGCGAGTACCATAGTGCTCCGTGGTGTAAGTACATCTTGCCATTGCTCAGGGGTCGCTCATTTGTGCAGGTTAAACTGGCTTTGTGTTTCCTCAAATGTTATCGAGTCCTCTTATTTGCCACAGTGTTGCAAGCTTCCTGGTAAGGCTTCACAGGATCAGGAAGTCTTTGCCTAGTTGAAATGAAGTGTCTGTACTATTACGTTGGCCCATATTTTATATTATTTTTTTATATATTATATATGGTATATTATATACTGTAATGTACTTATCTGTTTTTAACATTATGATATGTTTAGAGTTGACTATTTAAGCATGTTTATGTACTTTTATGCTTTTGGCAGCCAAACAAAGTCTCATGATGATAATGATATAAATATATGAATTCAACACTGTTGAGAAATAAGCTTAATGAAAAAGAGAAACATTCACTCAAAGTTGCTAGTCACGTCATTTAGAAAAATAACCATAGAATTTGTAATTTGACTGCCACTTTCAGTTAGTCCCTTTTATCCAAATGTACCATCAGAATTCCTTTCTATAACGATCAGACCTATCATTAACTTCCTCAAGAACCAAGGCGCATCACAAGGTGTAACTGTCAAAATGTGGAAAACAATAGTTGTCTGGGATTATTATTTTTTTAAATTTACATTGCTTCTCCAGAAATGTTCATCTTTTACACCAATTTTTATAATTCTAAATTTAACTATTTCCCTGCTTGGTGCAAAACATTGCAAGAGCATTATCCAGACAAAATAATAAAGACAACGCAGGTGATTAAATGGAGGGATATGATGTAATCTGCTACATAATGAACCAACTACATCATCAAAGTAAGTTACCATAAAGATTAATACATTACTCTACCACACCTTTTAAGTTTTGGAAGATCACAAAGGATGAGGAGATGGGGTGAGAATAATTAATGATTTATTGACACTGACAGATTGACTCTGATAATAGCATGGCAACCTATCTGACCCTTTTCAGCAGATCTCGTAGACTCAACCTATTGCTATACAGCTCTCTGTCTATTTTCTTCAGTGGTACGGAGTCTAATGAATGTAGGACTTCGTGAATGTCTGGAAGCCAGTACAATCTCACGGAACCTACATAAATTGTTACATCATGATCAAACTGATCTTAGACATCTTGGGCAAGGATAAGGCAAAAGTGTGACGACAGCTTGTCTCTTCACCAGAGCAAAACACCTTTCATCACACATTCCAGTTGTCAAGTATAGACAAAATAGTTGGGTGGTTGTTATAGCAAGCAAGCTCTTTTCTAACAATACACCTTCAAAACATTTTCATCATAAGGTATCCATGGCAAATCTGTGTCCTTTTTCCGGTCTCTTGAGGATTCTAAAGTTTGTAGATTTAAAACCCTGGGGAAAAAGTCCTGTACAAG
Source organism: Pleurodeles waltl (assembly GCF_031143425.1). NCBI lineage: Eukaryota > Metazoa > Chordata > Amphibia > Caudata > Salamandridae > Pleurodeles > Pleurodeles waltl. Next base: position 494,925,658 of record NC_090438.1, read on the forward strand.
AAAAAAATAAATATATCTATATATATATATATATGTATATATATATATATATATATATATATATATATATATATATATATATATATATATCTATATAGATATATATATATATAGATATTTTTTTAATGTTATCAGCAAAAGGTTTGCTGTATACGGATAGATATTTCTGAAAACTATGCACAATTCTGTAAAGTCTCCATTGCTCCTCTTATTCTTTTTTTTTTTTAAATCCCTGGTGTCTCGTGGTATGGCAACCCCCCACTTGGGAGCAGATTCAGGTGAAGCACTCCAACCTGCCTCCCTGGTAGGGCAGAAATACTGTTTTGCCCACTTTGGGGTGGGGGAATGGCCATAGGCAGAGATGCTGTGCTCACCCCTTAAAACTAGGTGGCACTGGGGCAGCTGAAAAACTGTGTTGCCCCTTTTAGGGTGAGGGTCTAACTTAGTGCCTGAGTGGAAAACGTACCCCTTTTTGTCACCCTGTAAACTCCCACTCTACACCCCTAGGACATATTTGCGGCAAATTTCCCATCCATCCCATGGGGCATAAACATTTATTGCCCCCTCTGGTTGATAGTGTGGTCCAGTGACAGTGTGGGCTTCCCATCTTTTTTTAGTGTCATTTAAAAATTCCAGGTGTCTTGTGGGCTTTCAACTACCGTGGCCAAGCTGGTGGCAACCTCCAATCCACCGGTCAAAGGACAGAATGATTGTATTGCTGCTTTTGGGGAAGGACTTGGCCCTATGCCAGGGTGGCCAGCCCTCATCATTTAAATATATTTGCCCTAAATTCCTTTGCATCCAGTGGGCTCTCTACTCCTCTGGTGGCAGCAGATTGTAAGAAACCCCTCAATCCTGAAGGCAGAAAATCTATATTGCCCCCTTTGAGGTGGGGCCATGGCCCTACGCCAGGGTGGGCTGCCCCAACATCTTTATTTTTCTTAGAAAGAACAATTGTCTCAAGTCGGCATTCTACCTCACCCTCTGAGGAGCATATTGAGGGAACCTCTCCAACCTTGCTTCTGGGGGCAGAAAGACTGTGTTGCTCCCTTTGGTGTGGAGTCATGGCCCTATGCTCTGTGAGCTCCCTCTACCCCTTTAAAAACATTGGCCTAACATTTACTAGTGCTAGCGGGCTTTCAACCCCCTGGTCGGACAGATTGAGGCTAATCCCCAATCTGCCACCCAAGTGAGCTAGAAAGATATTATTGCCGCTTTAGGTCCTCAGATAGCATTGGTTACCCCCTCCACTTTCATTTTTAGAAAAATGAATTCCCTGATATATAGTCTGCTATACCAGCGGAACAGACTGGGGCCAAACACCCAAACCTGCCTCCTGGTGAGCAGAAAGACGATATTGCTGCCTTTTAGTAAGGCCAAGAGCCTATCCCAGTATGGTCAGCCCCTGTCCTCTAAAAATGTTTGTCCTAAATTAAATTCCCTTGTGTCTAGTGGGGATTCTACCATCACCATCCTGTGTGGGGTGAAGATTGGGAGAACCCCTCAATCTGCCACTTGAGGGCAGGAAGACTATATTGCTCACTATGACGTCGGGTCATGGCCAATGTCAATGTCGGCTATCCCCACCTCGTTCTTTTATTCAGAAAAACAATCTGTGGTCTCTAGTGGGTTTCTCTATCCCGCCTCACCAGGCAGTAGTTTGACAGAAAAAAATGTAGCCTGCCTGCTGGGGCAGAATTACTGTATTGCCCACTTTGGAGTGGTGGCAAGGCTGCATGCCAGGGTGAGCTGCCCACACCCTTTTAATTTTGTAATTTTGAGACATTAGGTCTAAAATTCACTGGAGTCCAGTGGGCTTTCTACTCCCTGGGGAAGGGCGGCAGATGTAGGCAGACTCACCAGTCTGCCTCCCAAGAGGGCCACAAAGACTGTATTGACCCTTTGGGATGCGTAATGGCCCAATATCCAGGTGGGTTTCCTGACCCATTTCTTAAAAAAAAAAAAGAAAAAAAAAAGCTCTGGAGTCTAGAGGGCAAATACCCCAACCCCAACCTGCCTTCCTTGGGGCAGAAAGACTGTATTGGGGCCTTTGGCTTCACAGGGGTGGTCAATTCACATCACTTTACAAAAACGTTGACTAAAATTCCATAGCATCTAGTGGTCTTCTTTCCATCTGGTGGGGTGCTGATTGAGGGAAAACTCCCCTACCTGCCTACTGTGGGACAGAGAGATTGTATTGTCCCTTTTGGGGTGGGAGCAGTGCCCTGTGCAAGGATGGGCTCCCCCAACACCTTAAAAAATGTGACCTGCGAGTACTGGTGTTGAGTGAGCTTTCTATATCCCCCAGGGCAAGATTGGTGCAAACTCCCCAATGTGCCATGCAAGGGAGCCAGAAAGAATGCTTTGTCCCTTTGGGATGGGGCTTGGCCCTATGACAAGGTGGGCAGCTACCATCCCTTTCCTTTTTAGAAATATTATTTTCCTGACTTCTAGTGGGCTTTCTAGCCATCTACAGGGAGAGGTTGAGGCACACACTCTACCCTTCATCCTGTCGGGGAGGAAAACTGTGTTACCCCCATCCCCTTTAGGGTGAGGACATGGTGCTATGATGGTATGGGTCACCCCATCTGTTCCAAATAATTCACATCAAAAGTCCTTTGTGTCCAGAGAGCTTTATGCCTCCTGTTGGAGGATATACCCCATCCAACTCTCAGAGGGAGCACAAAGACTGTTAGGGGCAGATTTATGGAAACTTTCCCTGCGCCCCATAGCACCCCCCTACCACCATCATGTGTGCGTTGTATTTAAAATATGGCAGACCATGGTGCAAGGTAGGGGGCAATAGAATAATTTTCAATGACTCTATTGATGGACTCTGCAGGAGTAGCGCCAAGAGTACTAGGGGCCCATTCTAAAGAAAGGAAGCCCCCTTTTAACACCTGCTCTTGAGCAGGCATTAAAAGTGGCATAAGAAGATCCTATAGATTTCCTTGCACCATTTTACCAGCTCTCCTAATGGGGCAATGCCCCCTTTCCATACATTATGCCTGGCACAGGCATAATGTAGTGCAAAAGGTTAAAGGGTGTCACAATGCATGCATTGTGCTACCCTGTAAATACGGTGCAGGGATTTTGGCCTTGTTGGGCCACGTTAACGTCAAAATAAATTACATTAATGTGGTGGAAGGTGGTGCTAGGGGCCCATAAATATGACCCTTAGTGTCCAGGATAGGAAGAGCAATGCTCTAAGCCTCGGAGGGTGCTACCCCACCAAAAATAATACTTGATTTCCAGTGGAGTGGATCCCTGCCTGAGGATTGCACCATCAGGGACTAATGAGAAAGTTGATGAATTAAAAATAAAACAAAGCATTTTCAGATGAAGATCTGAATCTCTACCCTTATGTTAATGTTTTTATTGGTGAATCTGGTCAATAACATTTTCTTTATCCCTATCATGTAAGTCTATATCTTTCAACTTGCAAAAATAATTAAAATTGACATATTCCAAACTGTCTTCCCATTGATGTTATGTATAGAAATACTCACAGAATTTAAATATGTTCCAGCATATTACCAGAAGATTTCTATCATTTTTTTTTTCTGTGCCACATTTAAGAACTTTTGTGTCACATGGTCTTCCTTTTGGGATGAACAGTAAAGTTTGCTAAATATATAGCAATATTGCTTGTTTTAATTTCCTTGCCTAACAAAGCTGTTTCGTACCAAATTATCTTTCAAATATAGTGAGCTTGAATAGCTTACTCAAAACCATAGTATTCAGTATTAATTTACCTTGTGTGATTCAAAAAGTCATCTGATATCAGAATGGGGCTTCTTTCCTGATTAAATTGCTAATCAGTTTCTATTACAATTATTGATACTTTAGACTGTGTGTATCAAGAGTATCTTTTTGGAGGATAGAAAATAATTTATGTGAAGATATTCAAATCTTGAGACTTTGACCTTCACATGCCTTTGTAGTGATCTAGAGGTTGTAGTGTTGTCTTCCTGATAATCTATCATGGTAATGAATCCTTCTAATTTCTATGGCACAGATATCAAATAATTCAAGAGTTCTAGGTATCACTGGTATCATGTGGGTGTAATATATGCATTGTTTGTTGGTCACATTATTTTACATAGCAACTCACATATCTCACAATGTCTGGTTAACATTTGACAGCAGCTACATTGGAAAAACATGTGATGACTGCTGTTCAGGTGTCTGGCCAAAGTAGGACAATAGTAGTCAGTACCTACAAAAGTAGGTCAGTGTCTCCTATTTAACAACTCAGTGCCGGAATGTCACAATCACAGGCGACAACTTACAACATACCCGTGAGTGGCACTTACATGCATGCATGACTAATAGAGGGTTAAATTCATAGGTCAATGCACCTGAATGTCTAGGTGTGTCAGACTGTAATCAGTTGGTGTTTTGCATGCTTGTCAAGAAATGTCAAATAAGGACACAGACATGTTCAAACATGCATGTCCTACTCATAGCTGTCAGGAATAGTCACACAATCCAAACACACTTATAGTGCATGTGACCAAGAATCATGAATGCACCTGTGTGTGACTGCTCATCTCAAACAAACAAATGTGGAAGTACAACTGAAACACTCTCCTACTTAACTTTGCCAACCAATATGTGGAGGTGACTCAGACACTACACAAGTGCTGCGGCTGGTGTTGAGAGATGTGGGAGTTTCTGGGAGTTTCTGTTTGGCTTTCCTGTCACTACCTCCCAATATGGTGGCCATGGGTGGTGTGTCATTCAAGGTTGTAAGATGGATGCATGGAAGCTGTGGTGGGGCACCACCAGATTACTCACATATTTGATGTAGAGCGCACCGACCACCAGCCGAACCACCAGTAGGTTGACCTAATTGCCTGGGAACAGGTCCTTCTGGACCATCTGTGAATGGAGGATGGCAAAACTGTGTGTAAATACACCTTATGTGTATCTGATTCCAATTTTTTCTTTTGCCTATCTATTGGCCAGAAGGGTTACTTTACTATGGCATGACAAAGGCCAGGACAGGGAGTAGTGTGACTGCATCAATCTGCATCGATGACAAGGGCAGCAATGCATCGTCAGTCAGACAAATGGCATATTCCTGTCCCCTGTGTTTAGCCAGAAGAATTAGAATTGCACCAAAACCAACACATATGTGGCATGCATGGTGCAAGGGTACATGGTAGTCAGGGGTAGCTGTCCATGTCCATTAAGGGCCTGACCACTGTAGTATATTGCATGGCCATGTACATGTGATATCACAAATAATGCAGGAGTATAGGGAGTCATGGATGAGTGTGTTCCATGAGTTATGTATGTGCAGAGTGAAACAACAATGTGCCATGCTTGCGAAAAATGTCAGTGGAATGTCTTCTGCAAAACGTGACCAACATAGCTGAGACATGTATGTATGGTTCCAGCACATATCTGTTTATGTTAGCCTGGTCTACCAATGGCTGTTACAGAGACATGTTGATGGCTCACGTGAATATTTCCTACTTAAACTCTTCTATGTCCTTCAGCAAAACATGGGTAATGTGTAACATTTGTCCATGGTGTTAATTGTTCTACCTTCACAATGCTATTCCTCATGTCATATGTTGTAGGTGGACCCACCCCTACACCATTGGAGAGGTGGCAAGCTTTAAAGATCCCAATGCTACCAGTTGCCAGGAATCCCCAAGGTGCCTCATAGGGCAAAAGGTGAAGCACTAATGGTGCACAGGGCTCAATATTGATCCCCTTAGTGACCTTTTCACATGGTCCTTAATCCTACTATGCCTTGAGTAACTGTGTGCTATGTGTGGCACACAGAGTAGTAACATACTGTGACCAACATATTGCCACTCTACATAGATGTTTTGAAACCAGTACTTGACTGTCACCACTGGCTTTGAAAGCATATATACCATGTCCAAAAACCACAAGGCCCTTCCAGCACACGTTGCCACCAGTGTATCACTTTGTTGTAATTCACATCCTGGACATTACATCTTACATACTACCCATATCCAGGGTCGGATAATTGTGTCCAAATTGCCATACATGCAATGCTCAAATGGCATAGAACACATCATACAACATCACACACAACCCTTGCACTACCCATTAGACATACAGGATGACTCTTACTGGATGTCTGTAGGGGCTATGGTATGCCCCCCGAACCTCCTGGAACACCTCTCAGCACTTCCTGGTGGACACAGAAACCCCGGCAGGTGTCCCAAAAGGAAAGGGGGAGTGGAAGAGAAAGAGGCAAAACACTGCCACATCTTGCCGGTCCAGCCAGGCACACTGTATGGTCGGGGGCAGGTTGTTGTTGACAGATGGATAGTAGAGTTAGTGCACTCAACTTCCTTGAAACTGAATCTCTCTTTCTGGTGTGGGCACGGGAGCGATAGAAGAACACCGGGATGCTCCAGCACTTTTCTTGGATAATAATAACTGTTGGCACAATTAATAACACTGTATTACCAAAAACCCAAACTGAGTACCATTACAATAAGTACTGCGACAATAGGGCTGGCTTCACAGAGATTCACTGTTGCACACTACAAATAGAACTATGGGGGTGACTCTAACCCTGGCGGTCGGTGATAAAGCGGCGGCCAACCCGCCAACAGGCCGGCGGTCGAAAAAATGGAATTCTGACCCTGGCGGGAACCGCCAACACAGCCCGCCACATTAACACTCCGACCGCCGCGGCGGTGCAGACAAACAGCGTGGCGGTCACCGCCAACAGGCAGGCGGCAGACAATGTACCGCCCACACTATCACAACTCACCAATCCGCCACCTTTTCCGGGGCGGGAGCCCCGCCGATAAAAACACGGCGGAAACAGACTACGAACGGGAAAACGCGCACCAAAACACACTCCACGAGGAAGGAGGACAGCATGGAACCCGAATTAAACATCCTACCTGCTCTCGTCTACCTTCTCATCTACCACGAGTACGAACTCCGGCGCAGACGACAACGGTGAGTGCTGCACCTACGACACACGGGAGGGGGGAGGAGGGAAGCTTACGGCACACACATATGCGACCCCCCCCCCTCCAAACTATGTACACACTAATGCAGAGCAACAATGCACAGTGACACCACCCAAACCCCCCTTAAGAATGCAAAGACAGAAATAAATTGGGACGAAAAATTTATATAAAAAATAGACTATGATATGGAGCGATCAACTATGCAAAATATCCATAACAAAATGATACTATGTACACTGCCATGGAGAACCGAGGCAATTAGTCCTGTACATGAAAGTTAAATGGAACAGTCCGTGGGCTACAGTGTAGCGACACAAGGGCAAAGCCCACACAGGAGAACTGAGTCCTTTGGAGAGAACACTGCAGGGGCATCTGATGAAAAAATTACAGGCACCTCAGGGGGAAGGGAAGGGGGAGGCACCACAGCCACATGAGTCCACGACGCCAGATCCACGAAGGGGCCACCATGCCCATTGATGTATCCTGGGGAGTGCAAAGCCACAGTCTCTCAAGTCTCTACAGTGGGTGGGTTGCCCACTGCTTCATCCTGGGGAGTGCAAAGCCACAGTCTCTCAAGTCTCTACAGTGGGTGGGTTGCCCACTTCACCATCCTGGGGAGTGCAAAGCCACAGTCTCTCAAGTCTCTACAGTGGGTGGGTTGCCCACTTCACCATCCTGGGGAGTGCAAAGCCACAGTCTCTCAAGTCTCTACAGTGGGTGGGTTGCCCACTTCACCATCCTGGGGAGTGCAAAGCCACAGTCTCTCAAGTCTCTACAGTGGGTGGCTTGCCCACTTCACCATCCTGGGGAGTGCAAAGCCACAGTCCATCTGGTGGATGACAGTGTCCACTGCTCAAGGAGGAGACATGGTGGGCACAGTGAACCATAAACAGTGCTTGAGAGGAAGGGCCCAGCGGAGCGGTGCTTGAGACGGCGGGGCCCAGCGGAGCGGTGCTTGAGACGGCGGGGCCCAGCGGAGCGGTGCTTGACAGGAAGGGCCCAGCCGAGCGGTGCTTGAGACGGCGGGGCCCAGCGGAGCGGTGCTTGAGACGGCGTGGCCCAGCGGAGCGGTGCTTGAGAGGAAGGGCCCAGCGGAGCGGTGCTTGACAGGAAGGGCCCAGCGGAGCGGTGCTTGAGACGGCGGGCCCAGCGGAGCGGTGCTTGAGACGGCGGGGCCAAGCGGAGCGGTGCTTGAGAGGAAGGGCCCAGCGGAGCGGTGCTTGAGACGGCGGGGCCCAGCGGAGCGGTACTTGACAGGAAGGGCCCAGCGGAGCGGTGCTTGACAGGAAGGGCCCAGCGGAGCGGTGCTTGAGACGGCGGGGCCCAGCGGAGCGGTGCTTGAGACGGCAGGGCCCAGCGGAGCGGTGCTTGACAGGAAGGGTCCAGCAGAGCGGTGCTTGACAGGAAGGGCCCAGCGGAGCGGTGCTTGACAGGAAGGGCCCAGCGGAGCGGTGCTTGACAGGAAGGGCCCAGCGGAGCGGTGCTTGAGACGGCAGGGCCCAGCGGAGCGGTGCTTGAGAGGAAGGGCCCAGCGGAGCGGTGCTTGACAGGAAGGGCCCAGCGGAGCGGTGCTTGAGACGGCGGGGCCCAGCGGAGCGGTGCTTGAGAGGAAGGGCCCAGCGGAGCGGTGCTTGAGACAGCGGGGCCCAGCGGAGCGGTGCTTGACAGGAAGGGCCCAGCGGAGCGGTGCTTGACAGGAAGGGCCCAGCGGAGCGGTGCTTGAGACGGCGGGGCCCAGCGGATCTGTGCTCTTCTGCACGGCGGGGCCCTGTTCAGCGGTGCTCTTCTCCACGGCGGGCCCTGTTCAGCGGAGCTCTTCTCCACGGCGGGCCCTGTTCAGCGGTGCTCTTCTGCACGGCGGGGCCCTGTTCAGCGGTGCCTATCTTCACGGCGGGCCCTGTTCAGCGGTGCTCTTCTGCACGGCGGGGCCCTGTTCAGCGGTGCCTATCTTCACGCCGGGCCCTGTTCAGCGGTGCCTATCTTCACGGCGGGCCCTGTTCAGCGGTGCCTATCTTCACGGCGGGCCCTGTTCAGCGGTGCCTATCTTCACGGCGGGGCCCTGTTCAGCGGTGCCTATCTTCACGGCGGGGCCCTGTTCAGCGGTGCCTATCTTCACGGCGGGCCCTGTTCAGCGGTGCTCTTCTCCACGGCGGGCCCTGTTCAGCGGTGCTCTTCTCCACGGCGGGCCCTGTTCAGCGGTGCTCTTCTCCACGGCAGGCCCTGTTCAGCGGTGCACATCCAGTAGGTCAAGGGAGCCAGACCTGGCCTGGACTCCCTGCTCAGTCGCCCTCCGACCGTGATGCTTCTGGACCCTTCGGGGACGGAGTCCTGGGCCCTTTGGTGTCCTCCTTTCCAGCTGGGATGTGGCATGTGGGGCCCCCCTGCTCCGCGCTCCTGCTGCCTGACTTCTCCGCCCTGCTGCCCTTACGCTCCTTAGATGGGGCTCTCGGGCCCTGGCCTCCCCTAGATGATGTGGCTGGTGAAGTGGGCGAAGTTTGCTCCTTGGGGGCAGCCGTGTCAGTCCTCGCACGGCGGCCCTTGTGTTTCGTGGTCCTCTTGCCGGGGGGGGGGCTGGATGTGTCCTTGCTGCTGACTGAGGTGTCACTGCTGGCAAAGGGTGGACTCCAGAACCCATGCACAACAGTGACACCCAAAGCTGGGCTGGTGGTGGCTGTGGTGCTCTTGGGACTCTTTGCAGATGGAGGGGGTAGGTCATCGGAGGGAAACAGGTCAAGATTAGCCAGGAAAAGTTTTTTAGGGCCAAGGTAAAGGGTAGGAGAAGTGGTGATGGGAGTGGAGGAAGAGGATGTGGTTGTAGGAGAGTCAGGTGTGCTGTCATTGGGTGAAGGTGCTGGTGCTGTAGGCTGTTGTGAGGTGGATGTCTGTTGGGTGGGTGGCTGCCTGCGTTTGTGTGTCTTGGAAGAGGGGGTGACAGACACAGTGGGAGAGGACACAGGGGACGTGTAAATGGCAGTGGGGGTGGTGACTGCACGCGTGCGGACTGTACAGGAGGGTGTGGTGGTGATGGAAGCACTGGCTGATGTTGGTGTGCATGCAGGTGTGAGTGTAGACATCACAGGGAGGGAGGAGGGAGCCGAGGAGGAGGGGGACACAGGGGTGGCAGTGACTGTTGGAATGTCTGCATCTGGGTGTTGCTTGGGTGAGTGTTTGTGGGATCTGTGGTGCTTGTGTCTGGATGAGCTGCCCTTGGGTGTTGGCTGGTCAGATGGTGTGGATGGGATAGGCTGAGGAACAGGAGACAGAGGCAGGCTGGAGGCAGTCAGAAGAGGGAGGCTGGAAACAGGGACAATGGCTGCCGTCAGTGCTGAGGCCAGAGCAGTGAACGATCGTTGATGGGCAGCCTGACCCGAATGAATGCCCTCCAGGTAGGCATTGCTCCGATGCACCTCCCTTTCTACCCCCTGGATGGCATTCAAAAGGGTAGTCTGCCCAACAATGAGCGTCCTCACAAGGTCAATGAGCTCCGCACTGAGGGCAGCAGGGGTGACAGGGGCAGGGGCTGAGGTGCCTGGGGCGAAGGAGACGCCCGCCTTCCTGGGCGAGCGGGCACGGAGCGTAGGCTGAGGGGCTGCAGGGAGGGCGGGGCTGGTGCGCTGGGTGGCGGCTGTACCTGTAGAGGCGGGGGTCCCGGATGTTTCTGCCACCGCTAGGGAGCACACATCCGAGGACGTGTCTGTGTCGCTGCTCTCACCACCGGTCCCCGTTGTGGTGCTCCCCTCACCCTCCGGATCACTGGTGCCCTCAGTGTCTGTTCCTGGGCCCACCGGGGCCTTGTGACTTGCAGCTCCCTCGTGCTCCGATGCCAAATCTCCTCCGCCTGATGATGCTAATGCACACATGCACAAGAAGATGAAGAAGAAGGGTGGGGGGAGAAAAAAGAAGACCAGGTTGAGTGCATGCAATGTCAACACCGTTGGCGGAGAGGACAGACACAGGAGCCTCATGCACTAAGCCGCGCATTCGGGGTACACTACTCAGTACTTCTGACTAAGACAACAGGTCAAGAGAGGACAAACGCGCAGATGTGTGAGGCTGGACCATCAATAGCTGTACTTGTCACCCTACAGAGGTGGGGGCCGGGAGCACAGGGCCATGCCTAATGGAGAGGACTACACTACAGAAAGCGCCCTGGCCTAATGTCACCCACAACCCTCCTCCCCCACCCAGACGCCTCCACTGCGCAGATAGATAGCAGAATGTGCTGATACTCACCCCCTTGTGTCTGCTGTGATGCTCTCAAGCGCCCATCCAAATCAGGGTAGGCCACCGCCAGGATCCGGGACATCAGGGGGGTCAGGGTACGACTGGCACCCCTCCTAGGTTGGGAGGCCATCCCCAGCAGTGACTCGGCAGTCTTCCTGGTTCCGCGGCGGATGTCCTCCCACCTCTTGCGGCAGTGGGTGCCCCGTCTGACGTGGACCCCCAGGGCCCGGACTTCCTTGGCGATGGCACGCCAAATCTCGACTTTCTGATGGGCGCTGACCTATGTGACATGTACAGGGTGGGAAGGAAACATTCATCAACTTACTGCATGCTAGATGTGATTGGCCCCCCCTCCCCAACCTTGCCATATGGCACATGCTCTCATCTGTTGTGCATTGCACTCCTCATTCGCCCCCCACCCCACCAACTTACATCCACCCCACTCCACACAGGCACCGCCCATTCCATGTGCACCCGGTGTACTTATCTGTTGGTCTGGAGGACCGTAGAGTAACGCATACTGGGGGAGGACCCCATCCACGAGCTTCTCCAACTCTTCAGACGTGAAGGCAGGGGCCCTTTCCCCAGTCGCAGTAGCCATTGTCACTTCCAGACCGAGGTCACAGCAGCACTTGCAGTATAGGTCCTCTCCTGTGGATGATCAGGTCTCGAGTGATTAGGCAGATAGAAAATGGCGGTCACGCCCGCGGCGGTGCGTACCGCGGCGGTGCGTACCGCTACCGCCGGCGCACCTCGTCATTGGCTCCTGAAACCCATAGGCTTCAATGTTAACCAATGCGGCTCAGTGTAGCGGTCTTCGACCGCCTACTGCCACGGTGTGCTCCGCCAGCGCATTGACCTCACATCCCATTGTCCCATTTCACAGGTCAGGCAGCCGCCATTTCAAGGGCCCACATGGCATAATTTCTACTGCGACACACAGGCCTAGGCCTTGCATTGCCACACATACACGCCTTTCAAAACATAGATAACCGTGTGCGGTGCAAGCTGTGGTGAACTTACCAGTGATTGGCTTGACTCTGTGCTCCATGTTGTCATTCCTAGGCACCGTCCGCTGGGACTTGCGAGGAGAAGGATGAATCCTCGCGTGTACCGACCGCTGGTGGACCTGTCGACAATGGAAGAACGCCACATCATACTACGATACCGACTTGACCGTGCCACTATCCATGAACTGTGTGCCCAGCTGGAGCCAGCCCTGATGTCCCCCATCCGCCAACCCACAGGAATTCCCCCTCTGGTGCAGTCCTCCATTTTCTTGCAAGTGGCTCATTCCAGACAACAGTGGCCATGTCATCTGGAATGTCTCAGCCTATGTTTTCCAAAGTTTTGTCTAGAGTGTTGTCTGCCCTGACGAAACACATGCGGAGTTACATTATATTCCCTGAGGAGGTTGATTTGGCCACTGTGAAGGGTGATTTTTATGCCCTTGGACATATTCCCAACATCATTGGTGCCATTGATGGGACCCATGTAGCCTTAGTCCCCCCAAAAGACGATGAGCAGGTGTACAGAAACAGGAAAAGTTACCATTCTATGAACGTCCAGGTGGTCTGTTTGGCTGACCAGTACATCTCCCATGTGAATGCCATGTTCCCTGGGTCAGTGCATGACGCGTATGTGATGCGTAATAGCAGCATCCCTTATGTGATGGAACAGCTACAGAGACACCGTGTGTGGCTAATAGGTGACTCTGGTTACCCCAACCTGCCTTGGCTATTGACCCCAGTGAGGAATCCCCGGACCAGAGCTGAGGAACGGTACAATGAGGCCCATGGGCGAACTAGGAGGATCATAGAAAGGACCTTTGGGCTCCTGAAGGCCAGATTTAGGTGCCTGCATATGACAGGGGGATCCCTGATGTACTCACCAAAGAAGGTGTGCCAGATCATCGTGGCCTGCTGTATGCTTCACAATCTGGCATCGCGACGTCAGGTGCCTTTCCTGCAGGAGGATGGTCCAGATGGTGGTGTTGAAGCAGCTGTGGAGCCTGCGGAGAGTGAAGAGGAGGAAGACTCAGAGGACGACACAGACAACAGGGACAGAGTTATCCAACAGTATTTTCAGTAGCACACAGGTAAGAATCACCCACGCCATTTTACTTTTCCTGCAAGCCTCCTGCTTCTCAACTTTGTCTATGACCCCCCAGTTCTTTTAAACTGATGTTTGATTTTCCCTTGCCTTTTCAGTGCTGTATGACCCACTCCGTGACTACTGCTTGGTTAGCCCATGGACTAATGCTTATTGATCTCGGTATGTGTTCAGCACAAAGTTAACAAACATAATTGATCGGTAATGTGTTATACATTTGTAAATAATACAGCCTGACTCCTGTTTGATTTCAGTGCATTGAGTGATTTATTTTTTGTGCTAGATAATGGTACATGATATAAACACGGTGATGGGTGGGGGTGGAGTAATGGCCATGGCAGAGTCCAGTTCTCAGTCTCACAGGTGCATTGTCCATATGCCTGTGGAAGGATGGAGCAGGGGCAGTTCAAGGTTGGACAGGGTGGCAATGTGGGACAGTGGGATGACTTCAGGGGGTGTCTCATGCTGGCGGGGGTCTTGACATCCTACTCTGTCGATTTTTTTGATCTCAGGCTCCTCTTGCGGGGTGGTTGTTCTTCAGCAGGAGGTGGGGTTCTGGTGGCCTGTCGTTGTGGTGGGGCCTCCTGTCCACTAGCGCCGGCGGAGGTGGTAGGCTGTTCCTGGCTAGTGACAGGGGCCCTGTGTGGTGCCACATGGTCCCGCAACGTGTCTTCTATCCGGTTGAGGGCCTGGACTATGCTCCCCATAGCGGTAGAGATGTTGGTGAGTTGATTGCTGAACCCCATGTAGCGTTCCTCCTGCTGTGCCTGGATCTCCTGGAACCTGGCCAGTACTGTCGCCATCGTCTCTTGGGAGTGGTGGTAGGCTGCCATGATGGTGGTGAGGGCCTCTTGGAGAGTGGGTTCGCTGGGCCTCTCCTCCCCCCTCTGTCGCACAGCAGCCCTCCGAGTTGCCCTGTTTCCCCCGGCCTCTGTCCCCTGGACGGTGTGCCCACTACCACTGCCCCCAGGTCCCTGTTGTTGTTGGGGTGGTGGGTTAGCCTGGGTGCCCTGTAGTGGCAGACACACCGCTGATTGACCTGTCCTAGAGACAGAGGCATGGGCCCGCTGGGTGGGAGCTGTGCTGTTGGTCCCAGAGGGGGTTGGGTCTGCTGTGGCCTGTGTGTGGGGAACCGACTGTCCAGAGGTCCCCGATGGTCCGGGCTGGTCATCAGGTTCCAGGTCGACAGAGCTGCTGTCATCACTGGGGGCCTCTTCCGGGGGGGGATGGACATTTCTGGACCCTCCTGGCCGGTGTGTTGGCGTTCGGGTCCTGCATGGGGTAAGAGAGTATGGTTATTGTTTCTGTGTGTGCTATTGCGTCCCATTGATTGGTGCCCTTGTCCCCCAGTGCTGCCATTCCCTTGGGGGAGGTGTTGTGGGGGTGTTTTTGGGGGGGTATGTGCAGTGGTCATGCTTGGGTGATGAGTGTCCATAGTTTGTGATGGCATGCAGGGGTTGGTGTTGGGTGGGTTGTGCTGGAGAGACATTCTCAGGGAGGATGTGTGATGGGGGGTTGGGGGTGAGGGTGGTGGTGGGGGTTAGCATGCTGGTGGGGGGGTGAAGTAGTTGAGATTGTACTTACCAGAGTCCATTCCTCCGTGTACTCCAGCGAGGCCATCAGGATGCAGGATGTTTAGTACCTCTTGCTCCTATGCTGTGAATTCGGGTGGAGTGGGTGGGGGTCCCCCGCCAGTCTTCTGCACTGCGATGTTGTGTTGCGAGACCATCGAGCGCACCTTTCCCCTTAAGTCGTTCCAGCGTTCGTGGATGTCGTCTCGATTTCTGGGATGCTGTCCCACCGCGTTGACCCTGTCCACGATCCGCTGCCATAGCTCCGCCTTCCTGGCATAGTGGTGTGCTGCACCTGTGAGCCGAAGAGCTGGGGTTCAGCTCTTACGATTTCCTCCACCATGACCCGGAGTTCTTGGTCCGAAAAGCGTGGGTGCCTTTGGGGTGCCATGGGGTGGTGTGGATGAGGTGTGGGGTGGTGTATATGGTGATGAGTGTGTTGGTGTGTGGTGCTTTGTGCTTCTATGTGGTGTGTGTGATGGTGTAGTGTGCCTCTGTGTGATGTAGCTCTCTATTCTGTGATGTGTCTCTCTCTCCTTCGTCTCTGATCTTCGGTCGTAGGGGTTTGTGGGTGATGTGGGTGTGTGTTTTATAGTTGTATGGATGTGTGGGAGTGTTGTTGGTATGTGTGTCAGGTGTGTGTATTTCAAATTGCCCAATGTGGCAGTGTTTTGGAGGTGTGTGTGTATTTTGAGCGCGGCGGTGTGTACCGCCAATGGAATACCGCGGTTGAAAGACCGCCGCGTGGATTGGTGGGTCAGAATGGCATGGGCGTGTTTGTGTTGGCGTGGCGGTGGAGGTTTGGTCATCTCCAGTTTTCCGCGGCCCGCTGATGAGGCAGCCTTCCTTGGATGTCGGGTTTTTGGCAGATTCACAGTTGGTGGTCAGAATGACCGTGGCGGTTTACCGCGGCGGTAGTATGGCGGAGTTCTGACCGGCGGTATGGGCCTTTTACCGCCAAGGTCAGAATGACCCCCTATGGTTGCACTTATCATGCACAAGACAGACAAACAAGAGCATTCATTATATCACATATAACTTTCCTGCATGCATAGGGTTAAACTAAAAGGAACAAAAACAATCCAAGAAATACAAATGTCCACTCTGCGTTTAAACAGTTAGTGTGGCACAGTTTGGTTTGGTTTCACTGTGTGTGTGAAAAACCCTTCAAAAGCAAAGTCCTCAAACCTGAAACACAGGCATGAATAACACAACTTAAATCCAAGAGTTATGCTATTAGAGAAAGAAAAGTCACGTAAATGCTCTTTTAAAATTGCACTGTCACTTTTTGTAGTACTTGAGCTCACGCAGATTTCCTGAAGCACATTTAGGCAAGTAACTACAGTAATAATGTAGAATGTTCAGAAATTCATTTGTCTCTTCAAGATAAGCACTCAGCCAAAATATGAGGTCTGAAATACACCAGCTTTTCTAGGAAAGCGCGGCGCTCAAAGAACAAACTCCATGGAGAATACTAGTCACTTAGCTGCAGTATTTCCCGGACGGCTGGAGGAATGTCTGGTGCCAGCTGGTACAGGAACGAAGAAAAAAATTACCTCAAAAGTCCTGAATACGAGGATGACAGCAGGGGCTGGACAGCCAAATCAGATGCTGAGATCAGGAAGCAAAACAAAGCCAAGCAGGGAGGCATGCCTCACTCTGCTATTTATAGCCAATCAGGAAGCAGTTGAGTTTCCACATGTGGATGAGTCACCACACCCAATTAGAAGTACGTGTCTACACCTGCTCACATTAGCAAACACGCATTGGTAAAACCAATTGTGTAACACAGCACATTATATTTAATGAGAAACATGAAGGTTTAACCAAGAACAGAGATATGATTTAACCCTAATCCCTGGGGATGCTGACAGACAACGCAGGAGGCACCTTGGGGATTCCTGACAGTCCTCCCCACCAAGGACCCTCTCAAAGGGCGGGGCTTGGGAGGGTGCAGGAGATGGACTTTTTTAGTAAGAAGTGAAGCATGAACTGTGGAAGCAGGTTCCCAAGAATTGTCCTCAGGCCCATAGCCTTTCCAAGACAATAAATAGTGTAGAACACCACGGACGCACCTGGAGTCAAGAATTCTGGCCACTTCAAATTTCCATTACCCATGTACTTTTACTGGGGGAGGTGGTGGGGCATTGCGGGTATCAGTGGAATAGGGACTGAGTAAGGACACATGAAATACGGGGAGTACCTTGAAATCATCTGGCAATGTCAGTTCCACTACCACAGGATTGATGATTTTGGCAATAGGAAAGGGGCCTAGAAATTGGGGTTTTAATTTTCTGGATCCTGCAAGATGGAGATTTTTTTAGGAGAGCCACACCTGATCTCCTATCTGATAAGAGGGAGCAGGTCTCCTTTTGTCTGCTTGTTTTTTTACTTGAGCTTGATAGAGTTTTAAATGGTATTGTACTTGTTTTTGATTCTCCTGTAACTCTTTATGGTGTTTCTGTTCTGATGGGACTCCTTTGGATGTTTGGGACCCAGTTATAGGTAGCATTCTTGGGTGCAGGCCAAAAAAAGAGTAAAATGGGGATACTCCTGTAGCCATGTGGACACTGTTGTTATATACAAATTCAACAAGAGGTAAAGCCTTATCCCACTCAGTAGACCATGTGTCAATGGAACATCTCAGGATTTGCTCCAGTGATTGGTTGGCACATTCCGTCTGCCCATCCGTTTGTGGATGATATGCAGAGGACATGTGGATGTCCATACCAACAGAGGAAAAGAAGCTACGCCAAAACCGTGATATAAACTGGGGGCCACGATTGAAAACAATTGTGATGGCAACCTATGAAGCTATTGTAAAACCGCTCTTACATCCCCCATATGTTCCTCAGTGGAAGACAAATAGATCAAAATGTCATCCATGTATACCACTACACAGATATCCAGAAACTCCTGCAGCACTTCATTGATGAAAAAGTGAAACCCTGCAGGAGCGTTACACAACCCGAAGGGCATCACTGTGTACTCAAAGAGTCCGAATTTAGTTCGGAACGCCGTCTTCCACTCATCCCCTTTCATCACTAGGATCAAGTGGTAGGCACCCTGGAGGTCGATTTTAGTATAAATGGTCAACTGATGTACCTGATCTAAAAGTACCAGAATCAACAGAAGTGGATACTGATTTTTTATGGTCACTTTGTTCACTGTGCGATAATCTATACAGGCACGCGGCTCGCGATTCTTCTTGGGCACAAAGAACAAAGACGACAATACTGGTGACGTTGAATGATGAATGAAACCCTTAGCCAATAGATCATACAGGTAGTCTCGCAGGTATCGATTCTCAGGCTCAGAAAGAGCATACACCCTACTACATGGTGGAGTTGCCCCTGGAATCAAGTCTATATGACAATCGTATGACCTATGTGGCTGCAGCTGGGTGGCCTTCTGTTCACTAAAGACATCATAGAAGTCTTTAAACGGTGCAGGAATGGCCAGTGTGTCATCTGGCTTGATAGCCGTACTATGTGTGGGCCCACAATGCAAGGGTGTCACTAGTAATGGTTTGTCTTGGTATCAGGAGTGGCAGCAATGTTTAGAGTCTAATGTCACTGTCCTTGCTGCCCAGTCAATTTTGGGATTGTGTAACTGAAGCCAGGGTATCCCCAAAATGGCTCCATATACTGGGGTATCTATGAGGTCAAACTGAATTTGTTCTGTATGGTTGTTTGCACATAGCATGGAAAAGGGTGTTGTTTGATAAACGATAAGCCCGGAGGACAATTCTGAGCCTATGATTCAACCCTAATCCCTGGGAATGCTGACAGATAACGCAATGTCAAATAAGGACACAGACATGTTGAAACATGTATGTCCTACTCATAGCTGTCAGGAATAGTCACACAATACAAACACACACCAAGAATCATGAATGCACCTGTGTGTGACTGCTCACCTCAAACAAACAAATGTGGAAGTACAGCTGAAACACTCTCCTACTTAACTTTGCCAACCAATATGTGGAGGTGACTCAGACACTACACAAGTGCTGCGGCTGGTGTTGAGAGATGTGGGGGGGGGGTGAGTCACCTCATCTAGCCCACAATGAAAAGTGACACACCGAAAGTGCAAGTGGCTCTTAAATAAACAACTCAGATGGGAAGGATATAGCTCTACATACCACACATGAACACTGCATTTGATTTGCATACCAATGTTGGATGTGGCAACATAAGCAAGCCATGTCATCCTCATAGATCTTGACATGTGCGTATGACATGAGGGATGTCCATTCAACATTGTCACACAACATGCCTGTACTCAGTACATGTTCGTATAGTTGCAGTCCTGAGAGTGTCCATGATGTAATGCAAGCATCTTCACACAATAAACAGTATTAGCCAGGGCTGTTGCTAGATCACTGTGTTGATAGGATGTGGGGCATGAATGCCCCCACATATGAGATGGAGGTGCTGAGTGCAACACGCTGACCTGAACTTATTGACAAATATACAGACTTTGGGCAGCATAGTGTGACACATCAAGTTGCTTTGGGACTATGCATGTTGTCATGGCACAACCCAACATGTATTGAGCTGAGTGGATAATTGAAGTGGATTCATGCATCTCTGTATCACATGAGTGAGTATGCCACCTTATATTCTCACATACGATACCTGTCACGTGTAGTTTCAATATTGCTATGTGTCCAGCCATCTGTCCTTGTCATATCAGGCACATAGGCCCTCATTACAACCCTGGTGGTCGGAGTTAAAGCGGCGGTAATCCCGCCAACAGGCCGGCGGTTAAAAAAAATGGGATCTTTACCATCGCGGAAAACGCCAAAATAGACAGCCACTTTAACACTCTGACCGCCAAGGCGATAGCAACAAACACTGCGGCGGTCACGGCCAACATACAGGCAGAAGACAATGTACCACCTACAATGTTACAAGGCACCAATCCGCCAGCTTTTCCGGGGCGGTACCAACACCATCCAAAACACGATGGAAACTGAACAACGAAGGGGAACCACTCACCTCTCGACATTCCATGAAGAACCAGGACGCCATAGACCCCGAATTGCACATCCTACCCATGTTGGTGTACCTACTAATACAAAGTAGAAAGAAGGTGGCGGTGGCGACGACGGTGAGCACTGCACCTAGCACACAGGGGAGGGGAGGACGGAAAAGAGAGTGACACACACAGGCGGCACGCAACACCCCACCCCCCACCCTCACCCACAACACCACACACACATATTTAACAACATCACAGGTACACCCCTTCACCCCCTCGAAGAACGCAACGACAAAAGGAAATGAGGTTAACTAGTGATATATTGGAACAATCAGATGGATCAAAAGAAAAGCTAATAATCAGTATACACAAATATTTTCATCAAGTACACAAGTCCGTACACAGTCCCTTGTAAATGTCCGTGGACCAGTGGTCCCAAAAAGCATGGGCAAAGCCCACACATGACACCTGCCTCAAAACAGAGAGAACACTGCAGGGGCATCAGGTAAAAAAAAAAAATCAGGCACCTCAGGGGGAAGGGGAGGAGGGGCACCTCAGCCGGGTGATGGTACGGCGCCACTGCTCCTCGAGGGGGGTCCATGCCCACTGCTTGGTCCTTGGGAGTGCAATGCCACAGTCTCTCAAGTGGGTGTTTTTCCCACTGCTTGGTTCAGGGGAGTGCAAAGCCACAGTCTCTCAAGTGGGTGCTTTGCCCAGTGGGTGACATGGTTCAGGAGGGGGCCTGGTGCTCAGTGCGATCCTTCCTGCCAAGGATTGGGTGAGTGGATGCAATTCTCCACTGGTTCTGTAGGGGGCTTGGTGCCCAGTATGCTTCATCCTGCCAAGGATTGGGTGAGTGGATGCAATTCTCCACTAGTTCCAGAGGGGGCTTGGTGCCCAGTGATGCTGCACCCGGGGCTTGGCAGTTGACATTCCCTCACCTGGGTGTCTTAGCCAGGCGATGTACCTGGAACAGGTAGCATGATACCCCATGGGGGCAGAGCCGCACTCCATCCTGGGGCGACTTAGGCTGCCAATTGCTGGTTATTGGCATGTCCAGGGTCCAGGACGTCACCTGCAGACTTGGGCGGCTGCCCACGGGGTATGGTGCTGACATCCGACAGAGTGTTATTGGCTGTGCACGTGGCGGTGCTGATGGTGGTGCAGGTGGCGGTGGCGGTGGCTGCGGCGGAGATGCTGCCAGTGCTGGCCGTGGTGCAAGTGTCTGTTGTGGTGGAGGGTGACACCATACCGTCTCCGGCAGCCTCGGATGGCTGATCCTTGGGGAGGATGCTGCAGCCTGATGTTGTGTCAGCGGCGGTGCAGGCTGCGCTGCAGGTGGCATTGCAGGTGGTGATCGGAGCGGCAGTGATGACTGTTGTGCAGTTTGCTGCCATCCCTGATGATATGGTGGTCACCAGCCCCTCACCAGGCGGCATCGTGCCCTGAGGTGACTTGCCCTTTGGCTTGTGGCCCTTCCCCTCCTTGGCAGTCACTGCAGGGACCTTGGCACTGTCCTCTCTGTGTTTTGCTGAGGGCTTGCTTGGTGGGTGGTGTGACTTTCCCCTGCTGGAAGCCGGGCCCTTTTTGACCTTTGCAGGTGGCAGAATAGGGTGGTCCTTCATATCCTTGGCTGGCACACTGGCAGCTCTGACGGGTGCCCCCTTTGAGCCTCCCGGACTTGCAGGGACCACAGCGGATGCAGATTCAGTGGCTGAGGTGCTGGGCTGGGATCTAGACATCCTGGCCCTAGGAGAAGAACGGGGGGAGGGGTAGGGAAGAGGTTAATGTTAGCTAGGAAAAGTTTTTTAGGCACACTGGGACGGGAAGATGGAGGGGGTGTGGGAGTGGAGGAGGAGGTAGTGGTTGTAGGAGGTGTACGTCTGCTGAGTTTGGGTGAAAGTGCATGGGCTGGTGGCTGTTGTGAGGTGGATGGCTGTTGAGTGGGTGTGTGCCTGCGTTTGAGTACTTGGGAGGAGGGCTCACAGACACACTGGGAGAGGACACAGAGTGAATGGTAGTGGGGGTGGTGATTGCACGTGAGCGGTGTGTTGTGATGGGCGTGCTGGTGATGGAGGCATCAGCTGATGATGTAGTGCATGCAGGTGTGAGTGGAGACGAGACTAGGAGGGAAGTGGAGGATGTTGAGGAGGGGGACACAGTGGAAGAAGTAGATGTTGGTATATGTGCATGGGTATGGTGCTTCTGTGAGTGCCTGTGGGATGTGTGGTGCTTATCTTTTCCTGAGCCACTTTTGTGTGTTGATGTGTGTGCATGCTAGTTTGATGGTGTGCTTGGGATAGGCTGAGGTAGAGGGGTTTGGGTCTGGGTAGTGGAAGTTGGAGTGGGGAGGCTGGACACAAGGACAATGGCTGCCATCAGTGCTGAGGCCAGAACCTGAAATGCTCTCTGTTGGTCTGCCACGCCAGAATGAATGCCCTCAAGGTATGCATTTGTTTGCTACAAATGCCTCTCGACACCCTGGATGGCATTCAGAATGGCTGACTACCCAACAGTGAGGGATCTCAGGAGGTCAATAGCCTCCTCACTAAGGGCAGCAGGGATGACTGGGGCAGGGCCTGAGGAGCCTGGGGCGAAGGAGATGCCTTGAACCCATAGGGCCCAATGATAACCAATGCTGACTTACGCGGTGGTCTACGACCACCTACCATGACGAGGCACAATGCCAGCGCAGTTACCTCATTTCCCCTTGTCCCTCCTCACAAGTCAGGCAGCCTCCATTTCAGGGGGGCACATGCCATGGCACATAACTGCATCACAGCACATTTTGGCACATATACGGACTAACTACGTCACACACAGATTTACTAACATTACTGCAGACACACTTGTGCAACCTATGTGGTAAATTACCCTCTGCTCACCGTTCTCCTCCATAGGCTACAACCACTGGGGCAGATGATGAGATGGCGGCAACCTCCGGTGTACAGACCCTGGTGGACCTGTCGACAATGGAGGACAGACACATTATAATCACATACAGACTTGATCGTGCCATAATCGAAGACCTGTGTGCCCAATTGGAGCCAGACCTGATGTCATCTATCTGCCATCCCACAGGAATCCCCCCTCTAGTGCAGGTCCTGTCAGTGCTCCATTTCCTGGCAAGTGGTTCCTTTCAAACAACAGTAGCCATAGCATCAGGGATGTCTCAGCCAATGTTTTCTAACATGTTGACCAGAGTGTTGTCAGCTCTGCTGAAACACATGTGCAGCTACATCGTGTTCCCCTAGGTGGAAGATTTGCCCACATTGAAGGCCGACTTTTATGCCCTGGGACATATCCCCAACATCATTGGTACCATTGATGGTACACATGTGGCATTTGTTCCCCCCCCCCCACAGAAATGAACAAGTGTACAGAAATAGAAAAAGCTACCATTCGATGAATGTGCAGATGTTGTGTTTGACGGACCAGTACATCTCCCATGTGAATGCCAGGTATCCTGGCTCTGTGCATGACGCCTACATTTTGAGGAATAGCAGTATCCCGTATGTGATGGGCCAACTCCAGAGGCACCGGGTGTGGCTAATAGGTGAGCCCAACGTCCCCACACAGTATGAGTAGGTGTCTGGGTATGGGGTTGTCCCTAAGGGTTGGTGTGTGTCTAACAGGTATCCCTCGACATTTGCAGGTGATTCTGATTACCCCAACCTCTCATGGTTACTGACCCCAGTGAGGAATGCCAGGACAAGGGCAGAGGACCTCTACAATGAGGCACATGGGCGAACTAGGCGTATTATTGAGAGGACGTTCGGCGGGCCTCCATCTAACAGGTGGCTCCCTATACTACTCACCGAAGAAGGTGTGCCAGATAATCGTGGCATGCTGCATGTTTCACAACCTGGCATTGAGACTCCAGGTGCCTTTTCTGAAGGAGGATGAGCCTGGTGATGGTCTTGTGGCAGCGGTGGAGCCTGTGGACAGTGAGGAAGAGGAGGCAGAGGAAGAAGATATTGACAACCGAACGAACATCATCATGCAGTACTTCCAGTGACACACAAGTAAGAGACTGTAACTCCTCTTCACATTTCAGAATACTGTAGGACATTGTACAAGTCAGCCTCTTAACCTCTGTCTATGGACACTGACTGTTTACTTTGGATTTCCATTTTTCAGATCTGGGTGCCCCATTCTGCCTTCTGCTATATGTACTGCTGCCCAACAACTGTCATACATTGGTATGAGTAAATGAACATTTAGATTGCTATTTATTACGAATGCTGTCATTATACATTTGTGAAAGATCAGACTGACTCCAGATTGGTTTGTGCTTAAAAGTTGTTTATTTAGGGGCTAATGAGTATTGGGGTATGTGCAAGGGGCTGGGGTGATGGTGGAGGAAGGTCCATAGTAGAGTCCAGTCTCTTGGTATCACAGGTGCATTATCCAATGGGACATAGGAAGGGGAGTAATGGCAGTTCAATTTGTAGAGGATGACATAGTGGGACAGAAGGATGACAATCAGGAGAGTCTTATCTACTGGCGGGGGCCTTGGCAATGTTCTCTGTCTTCTGCCTGGATCGCAGGGACCGTTTGCGGGGTGGTTCTCCTTCTGCAGGATGTGGGGTGCTGGTGGCCTGTTGGTCCTGTGACGGGGCCTCCTATCCACTAGCGCCAGTGGAAGTGGGAAGCTGTTCCTTGATTTGGCTAGTGTCAGGGGCCCTTTGTTGTGCCACTGCCTCCCTCAAGGTCTTGCCTATGTCAGCCAGCACCCCTGCTATGGTGACCAGGATGGTGTATATGTTGGTGAGGTCCTCCCTGATCCACAGGGTCCCTCCTGCAGCCGCTGGGTCTCCTGAAACTTGGCCAGTACCGTGCCCATGGTCTCCTGGGAATGGCGGTATGATCCCATGATGTTGGTGAGTGCCTCATGGAAGGTTGGTTCCCTGGGCCTGTCCTCACTCTGTCGCACAGCAGTCCTCCCAGCTTCCCTGTTGTCCTGTGCCTCTGTCACCTGAACCGTGTGCCCACTGTCACTGACCCCAGGTCCCTGATCGTCCGGGGTTAGTAGGGTTGCCTGGGGTCCCTGTAGTGGTGGACACACTGCTGATTGACGTGTCCTGGGGACAGTAGCATGGGCCGGCTGTGTGGGTGCTGTGCTGTTGCTTTGGGACTGTGGCAGGGTAACCGACTGTCCAGAGGTCCAGATGGGCCAGACTGGTCATCGTGATCCAGGTGTGCAGAGGTGCTGTCATCACTGTGGGTCTCTTCTGGGGGGGGGGGCTGGATATGGCTGGCACCTCCTGTCCGGTGAGATTGGGTAGGGGTCCTGTTGGGATGTAAATGCATTGTTATTGTACCTGTATGTGCCTTCTCGTGCAATGGGTGTTATTCCCTGTATTGATGTGCTTGCACTATCGCCTTGGGTCTTGTGTGAGTGGTGATTTTGTGGCCTGGGTGAGTCTCTCTATTGGGCATGCTTTGGTGATGGGTGTCCATGCAGTTCTGTGATGGGTGTTCATGCTTTGTTGTTGCATGCAGGGCTTGGTATTGGTATGGGTGTGTTGTGATGGTGGGGTGGATGGGAGGTGATGGAGTGATGGGAGTGAGGGTACGGGTGGGGGTATGTGATAGCATGCAGGTAGGGTGGGGGGGCATAGAGTAGTAAAGATTTGCCTTACCAGAGTCCAGTCCTCCTGCTACTCCTGCGAGGCCCTCAGGATGCAAAATCGCCAAGACATGCTCCTCCCATGTTGTTAGTTGTGGGGGAGGAGTTGGGGATTCACCGCCAGTCCTCTGCACGGCTACCTGGTGTCTTGATACCACGGAACGTACCTTCCCCCGTAGGTCATTCCACCTCTTCCTGATGTCATCCCTTGTTCTTGGATGGTGTCCCACTGCGTTGACCCTGTCCACTATTCTGCGCCATAGCTCCATCTTCCTAGCAATGGAAGTCTGCTGCACCTGTGATCCGAATAGCTGTGGCTCTACCCGGATGATTTCCTCCACCATGACACTGAGCTCCTCCTCAGAAAACCTGGGGTGTCTGTGAGGTGCCATGATGTGGTGTGAGTGATGTGTGAGGTGATGTGTGATGTGATGTTTGGGGTGATGGGTTAGGGTGTGTTCTTTGTGGTGCGTGGATGGTGTATGTGTGATGGTGTTCTGCGCCTCTGGATGATGGTGTGGTCTTTGCTTTTCTCTCTCTCTGCTTCTTCAAAATTGTTCACTGTATAGTGTTGTGGGTAATGTGGGTGTGTGTTTTATAGTGGTGTGAGTGTGTGGGTGTGGTGTGCGTATGTGTGTCAGGTGTGTGTATTTTGAATTGTCTAATGTGGTTGTGTTTTGTAAGTGTGTGTGTATTTTGAGCGCAGCGGTGTGTACTGCCAATGGCGCTGGTTTGTGGGTCGTTATACTGTGGGCGTGTTGCTGTTGGTGTGATGGTGTGGGTTTTGCTATTGTCAGTTTATCACTGACCTTTTGTGTGGCGGACTTGTGTGGGTGTCTGTATAGTGACGGAATTCTCAGTGTGGGTCATAATACCCGTAGCGGATTTCCACAACGGTCTCAGTATGTTGGCGGCTGTTGGCACGGCGGTAAGCAGGTTTTACCAGAGTTGTAATGAGGGCCACTTGCAGGCCTTGTTCTAATGAGTGCGGTACATGTCAATGGCTCTAAGGGAATTGGAGTATGCCAAGGGACATTCATGAGCTATCCAGCCTGATGCAGGTGACCTACCATGGCGACATAACTGTTATATAGGATGAGCATGGTAAATGTTGACCTGGTGCTTAGAAGTTGTAACACGCTTGTGCAGTAGTATTATGCAACATTGGTTAGCTTTGACACCTTGGACATGAACAATATGTAGAAGGAAAGTCAGGCGAAGAAGGTGGCGGAGTTTTATGACTTCGCTCGGATTTCACTATTGACATACGCTTTGCAGATGTGCAAGCACTCTCTGGAATCTGCAACCTTCTTCGCCTGACTTACCCTATTGATGCCGGCTTAGCACTTTGCATTCTGATTATATCACTGTTTTATACATTTGTATCATGTATTGCTTTATCTTTGTTTGCTGTATTTGCATTTAATTTCACTGACATAACATGGATACATTCAATGACAACAGGGATGCGCTTCTTGAGGAACATTTTCAAACAGGCACTGGCCCATCTACCAGCCATAACGCACCCATTAAAAAAGAGGGCTTGAGAATGAAATTTGTTAAACTTGAACGCCTCAAAAAACAAGAGCTTTCAAGATGGTGGGACTACACCATCTTACAAAAATATATCGACAACAAACAAATTCCCAGGGGCTTACGTGTGATTCTATTCCCCGCATTCGAAGACCTCAGTCCTGAACTCCTAAAGGAGTGGGAACACCTTTTGGTTACCTCTTCCTTTGGTATGATGGACATACTAATCAGGGATGCCCGGGCCAAATGAGAGAAACTCATTGAGGAAATTCTCACCTTGGAAAAATAAATTAAAGAAATTAACTTACCTGAGGCCAAAGAAAAAAACTATAGAATCCTTAAGGAAATATTACTTAAACACCAAGAATACATCAAAGAGAAAAAAACA
The DNA here is from genome assembly GCF_031143425.1 of Pleurodeles waltl. NCBI lineage: Eukaryota > Metazoa > Chordata > Amphibia > Caudata > Salamandridae > Pleurodeles > Pleurodeles waltl. Next base: position 494,953,081 of record NC_090438.1, read on the forward strand.
CGTAAACTTAAGAGGGATGAAGGGGATTACAAGAATGGGAGGGTTTTCACCCACTCGCGTAAATTTGATAACATCAAATGAGATAGACAAGATACCTTTTCACACCCACCTGACAACGGGGCCACCTCCACCTACTCTACAAGTGATACAGATCTTTCTAGCACCTCTAGTATCAGTGGTAGTGACACTTGCATCTCCACACTACAAACTACGGTATCAACCACTCACAAATCACCTTTTTTAGTGGAATTAGAGAGATACAGAAAGGGCCAAATATTCAACCGAAGGAGAGAGGACTCTCACACCATCCTTTTAGGAGAGGCAAGAGAAAGGCATACAGACACAACAAGAGAGAGAGAAGGGGTTACAACGAGATCCACCATCCGCAATCAGAAATGACTGACTCTATCTCGAGTACCAATAATGAGATTTCTATTATAAACCTGACGAACATTGAATTGAATATGCAACAAATAAATATTTTGAACAAAGGTTTGGGTTTTGTACCATCATCTTTACCTAACTTCACTGAACTGCATATAAATCTCTTTAAATTCGTTCGTAAATGCAAACTTGCGAAATTTTTTGAAGGTAGACCAGCGCAGACTGATTTTACTGCTCCTGTTCCCTGTCCCACTAGTAACATCACCATTAAAGACTTGTAAGACATTCAGACCCTTCTCTCTTTAGAATCTCTATCGGACATACCTCCATCTTTCACAGACATCACATCAGATTTAAACATTGATCCTTACACACACCTGGACAGTGGCCTCAAGACCTCCTCGAAATTTACTCCTAATCTAGGAAGTGACAATGTCATCAACATCTTTTACAGACAAGTCACGGCGGACTTCTATCAACTTGAGGACTTATATCGCTCAGGACATAAACACATCACACACAACATTACTATCCCTGAAAGAGAAGCCCTTCACTCCCTTGCTCAAAACAAAGATATAATCATCAAGGAGGCCGACAAAGGGGGGAACATTGTGATCATGAACAAGTCTGATTACATCAAGGAAATTGACCGGCAACTAAATTATGCCACTGCATACTCTACCTTGTCACACAACCCCTTGGCCAAAGCTAATGAACACATAATGCAAACACTATCCACATGGAGAGACAAATGTCTCCTCACTGATTTGGAGTTCAAGTACATTTACAATCCAACCCCCATGTCGCCATGCATCTACATTTTACCTAAAATTCACAAACCGGGTCCATTTCCGCCCGGTAGGCCTATCATCTCAGGAATTGTCTCGCCAACAGAAAGAATTTCTGAATAAATGTACCTGTTTTTGCATCCTTTGGTCGTTAATCTCCCTTCCTTTATCAGAGATACCAAGGATCTCCTCAGCAAACTTAGGGCCTCAATCTGAGGCTGGCGGGCGGCGGTAGCCGCCCGCCTGGCGGGAACCGCCAAATGGCCGCTCCGCGGTCGAAAGACCGCGGAGGCCATTCTGGTTTTCCCGCTGGGCTGGCGGGCGACCGCCAGAAGGCCGCCCGCCAGCCCAGCGGGAAACCCCTTCCAACGAGGAAGCCGGCTCCGAATGGAGCCGGCGGAGTGGGAAGGTGCGACGGGTGCAGTTGCACCCGTCGCGAATTTCAGTGTCTGCACAGCAGACACTGAAATTCAAAGTGGGGCCCTCTTACGGGGGCCCCTGCAGTGCCCATGCCATTGGCATGGGCACTGCAGGGGCCCCCAGGGGCCCCACGACACCCAATACCGCCATCCTGTTCCTGGCGGGCGAACCGCCAGGAACAGGATGGCGGTATGAGGTGTCGGAATCCCCATGGCGGCGCAGCAAGCTGCGCCGCCATGGAGGATTCCGTCGGGCAGCAGAAAACCGGCGGGAGACCGCCGGTTTTCCTCTTCTGACCGTGGCCAAACCGCCGCGGTCAGAATGCCCTGCGGGGCACCGCCAGCCTGTTGGCGGTGCTCCCGCCGACCCCCGGGGTCGGAATGACCCCCTTAGTGACTTTGAATGGACAGGGGGGCACATCCTAGCAACCCTAGACGTTACCTCACTATACACTTTAATACAGAGAGACAAGGGTCTACTTGCCATCCAGCACTTTCTTGATACACGTGAAGCTTCACTCCTAGAACACTCCAATATGCTTTTAGATCTAATAGAGCTAGTTTTGGATAACAACTTTTTTGTCCATGAAGGCACGTGGTTCAAACAGATCCAAGGTGTGGCAATGGGGTCCAAATTTTCCCCCTCTTTTGCAAATTTTACATGGGCTTTTATGAATGGCAACATATATGGAGAGAGTGCCCACCGGACTTGACTCAACACATACTATACTGGGGCAGATACATTGATGACGTTTTACTTTTTTGGTCAGGCAGTTTAGATACATTTGACCTTTTTTTACAACATCTCAACACCAACTCCTTTAACATCACTTTTACTGGGGAACACAGCACATCACAGGTCAATTTTTTGGACTTAACACTCTACATAAGAGGTAATGAAATCTGCTCTAAACTATACAGAAAACCTACAGCATGCAATGCCATCTTACATGCTAACAGTTCACACCCTGCCTCTCAAATTAAGGCCATTCCCTATGGAGAGCTCACCAGGATCAGGAGGAATTGCAGTGAAGATATCATCTTCCATGAAGAATCCAAAGTAATGAACACACGATTTGTACGGAGGGGTTACTCACCTAGCACACTATCACGAGCTAACAACAGAATACAGCATGTTAAAAGATCAGATCTGCTGGTTACTTCCACCAACAAGAATAACCCACCCAGACCTCCATCCTTCATTACCCCCTACAATGCACTCAGTTCAAACATATATAAGATTCTTCATAAACATTGGTAATTTCTCCTAGCTGATTGATTCCTTAAAACCAGCCTTCCTCCCAAACCTAACATCACATATAGCAGGGGACCCGCCCTTCAAAATCACTTGTGTCGCACCTTTCTGCCACTTGAACAAGCAAACACTTGGTTACCAACGGCCCCACATGGATCCTACAAATGTGGGCACTGCAATATTTGCTGCTTCATCAAAAATAAACTTACTGAGTTCCAATACAACTCACCAGTTACTTACAAAATCAATAAATTCATTAACTGCAACACCAAATTTGTAGTGTATTGCATTATCTGCACTTGCAATCTCATCTATGTGGGTAGCACTATCTGACCTCTTAAGGAGAGATTGCAAGAACACATCAGGGCCATCCGCAACAATAATGTCAACTACCCCTTCGCGGTTCACTACAATGCCAAGCATAGACAACAAGAGATACTGGGCATCAGTGTACATGGCATTGACACAGTGAACTCACTACCCAGAGGCGGCAATAAAACGCTACAGCTTAGACAAATGGAAAGCAGTTGGATTATTAGACTCAGAGCTGTTGAGCAGGGCATTAACATTGACAAGGATCTATACACCTTTCTTTAAAACTCAGCTGTATAAAAACACTCACCTCCATATATTTCATACACTAAGATGTATATTTATTTATGTGCCCAGCTATAACTTCTGTTCTCTATATTAGTAAGTTCTCTGACTTACAAGATGAATCTGTAACCCACTCATCTTGGTCTTGTATCATGCATACTGTTTTGTATACTTATACATTGTTTGATAGTAGTTCTTACCACTTTTTGTGTAATATGCCTTACCTTGTGACAATGGTACTTCTAACAAACTACAGTTATATTATATTTATTATATACACTTTTCTGCATGACTCTTACGTCTGATCTCCACACCCCTCTCCTTTTCTGAATGCCTCCATTGCTCGTAGCACTAGTCTCTATATGGACTCACTCCGTTTCAAAATGGCCCCCACCTTGGGCTGCTCAAACTGCTCACCGTCTCAATTAGAGTCCCTTTTCTATTTTGACTCTCTTTTGCCTGAACCGATCAACCTATAGAAAGAGGCTGACACACACATGGGCCAAACACTCTGCCAAAACCCCGACGCGCACGGCACAGGTTTATTTGCTCCACAAATACTTGAGGTAAGGTACTGCCAGCGTTGCTGTCTTGTCTCACTACTTTCTCCCACTTACGGGGAACTCAAGGCAGCCAGGCGAGGAAAGCTTTACTAATCTGTGTCGGCTAGAAAAAAATAAATATGTGACAAAAGCATACCACGTTGTGTGAATAGAATAGCCTTTCAATTTCTGTAGAAGTCTGGTAGTGCGCAGCATGCTCTGATTGTGTGTCTTAACATGGCATGAAGTAAAGTTATACCATAGACAGAGACTAAGGTGGTCATTCTGACCCTGGCGGTCTTTGACCGCCAGGGCGGAGGACCGCGGGAGCACCGCCGACAGGCCGGCGGTGCTCCAATGGGGATTCCGACCGCGGCGGTAAAGCCGCGGTCGGACCGGCACCACTGGCGGGGTCCCGCCAGTGTACCGCGGCCCCATTGAATCCTCCGCGGCGGCGCAGCTTGCTGCACCGCCGCGGGGATTCCGACCCCCCCTACCGCCATCCAGATCCCGGCGGTCGGACCGCCGAGATCCGGATGGCGGTAGGGGGGGTCGCGGGGCCCCTGGGGGCCCCTGCAGTGCCCATGCCACTGGCATGGGCATTGCAGGGGCCCCCGTAAGAGGGCCCCTACATGTATTTCACTGTCTGCTGCGCAGACAGTGAAATACGCGACGGGTGCAACTGCACCCGTCGCACAGCTTCCACTCCGCCGGCTCGATTCCGAGCCGGCTTCATCGTGGAAGCCTCTTTCCCGCTGGGCTGGCTGGCGGTCTGAAGGCGACCGCCCGCCAGCCCAGCGGGAAAGTCAGAATTACCGCCGCGGTCTTTCGACCGCGGAACGGTAACCTGACGGCGGGACTTTGGCGGGCGGCCTCCGCCGCCCGCCAAGGTCAGAATGAGGGCCTAAGTGATAAAAAGTTCTCTAGTTTTAGAATGACATTTTTTTTGATCGAGATTTTGGTTTTTATAAGCGGTTAAAGTGGCATTAGGGGGCATGGCATGGACATAAAAAGACTAAGTAAAACGTTCCTTTAGAAGTTTTAATTGCGTTGTGAGAAAACATTTCTAATTTGATAGGCTTCATCTTCACTTTTTGAGTTTTTCTAGAAAGTGAAAAGAATATTACACATGTAATATCACAGCAACCGTGAAAAGCTAGTGACGGGGCAACGCTCCAGCGACAATATAGAACTTGGCATACCAGATTATTTACTCCGTATGTAGCTTTAAAATCAAGTAGCTTTCTGCATAACACCTGCTTTACATTAAATTTTATTTTTTGTTGTTTTATACCCCAGGCTTATCATGGCCATCATTTGCCTGTACTATTTGATTTTTCCCAAGGACTCATGACTACCAGCAGCTTGATCTATGTACCTTTCGTGTTTACATATAGTGTTTTATATACATCTGAAGGTACCTTACCCCCTTTCAATTACTTCTTACTTCTTTCTTTACTCTTTTTTCTTCACACTATTTATAGATCTTCTATCCACATCACAACACACTTCGCATCCCCCTTGTTCCATTACCACTAAGATTCAATGTTTTCTAAAAAAAATTAAAGCACATGTACTGTATCACACTGTGTAGACACGTTTATGACAATCTCACCTCGCATGATGTTGCCATTTTATTCCACTCTAGACTGACTTGTTTGCCTTTTTCTTCTAGAACATGATTAAATTAGTCACCTATAAGACCTATTGAGGCATTCACGCTACATTCTGGTCGTCACATTAACCATACGCATCCCTGCACTTAATTCACACAATTCTATTGCACCTTCGCTCGGATTGTTCTCTTTACCTCTGTACAAAGAATTTTAGACGTTGTGAAGTCACCTTGCGCAATTATACTATACCGACATGTATGTATTTTTCATCTATGTTTCCACAGCCTTGACAAAGTCTTGAAGACGAAACACGTGTTGGCTGTTTTGCTGTATGGACTTATTGTTACATTCGAACATCCTATTGTAATTTTGACCATTTATCACCATCTGGCTGCTCTGGACACATGGTCATTTTGTACAACGCAGTCTTTTGATTGAGATTTCTACTTTCTACCTGCACTTATAATAAATATCTACACACCATCTTCCAAGAACGAACTTTCTATTTATTCTTGAACATTATCAGGATCAGGATTCATGCTATTGGTGTGCCCTGGCCACTCTTCTTTCAATATGTAGAAGGTGGCTGTGGTACAGAGATATAACAACCTTGGCCTTGGTGTTGTTTTTGTGAGTTGTGGTGGCCACCGTGTGTGATATGATGATGCTGTTTATAATTCATGCTTGTTTATCCCCTGCCCAACGCATATTTTGATGACATGTTACATCCATGTTTCAGCAACCAACCTGTCAGCAGCACAGAAGTGTGCATTTGAGAAAAAGGATTCATGAGGATGAGACAGCATTACACGAGAGAAAAAGCATCAGGGTTCTGGCAGGCATTTCCCCAAGGAGTACCACCCAAACACCCAGAAAACAGCACCTACACACCAGGCAAGTCAAAGGAAATGGGCAGTGGTGGCTTTGCAGGTTCTGCACCCTCCACCTCAAGACAGCCAACAGCTGCATCATCACGTCCCCAGCCAGGACCTCCACCCATGACACATACACTTTAGCAAGACATGCACCAGGATATGGCTGACCTGAAGGACAGTTTGAACAAATTGGACAATAAAGCTGACAAAATCTACAAAATGCTCTGTTCCATGAAGAGAAAAATCAGCAGGAGCTAATTTTGAATCCTACCTTATGAAGCATATCTTCCATTCCCCTTGCTTTAGAATTTTCTTAATAGTTGGGGTTTTAAATATTAAGGCTTAGTTTAGCTAGTGATGTGTATATTAGTTTTATGACATTTTCTTCATTAGGAGGGGTGAGTTTTGGGGTTTGAACTGTTCTTGGGTATTTTTAGGTGGATGGGTTATGTTTTGGGTATGTGTATTAAATAAAAATAATCAACAAATACAAATATATATTATATATATGTGTGTGTGAATATATATATATATATATATATTTATATACACACACACACACATATATATATATATATATATATATATATATATATATATATATATATATATATATAAGGCTATATGTTTAGTTGGGCTATATTTAGCTGTAGTCACTGTTGTCCTTGCATGTTGATGTTTATCATCTGGCGTTGTATGTATAGTATAAGTTAAGATATGATAAATTAGCTGTAGGGATATGATAAGATAGTATAGGTTAGGTTAGTGTAGGTAAGTTAGTAGGTTTAGGGACTTTTAGGCACAACTTATCTGTATTATTAAATCTAGTTATGTACTACTATATGGTCTCCATCATGATTTACTGTCTGGGTGGTATCATGTCTGCACAGGTCAGATTAGAGACATGCCTTTGGGTTTGCAACCAGTAGTTATTTATGTGTGTGACTATGTGTATCCCCTATGGTCAAGCACCAGTCAGGTTTACAATGGTATCATATCAGCAACTCAAGACATTCTTCAGCAATGTATGTAATACTCTAGATGTGCACGGTTACACATTCCAAAACAGGTTAGCTTACAAGATTTCTTTTTGGTTGGTAAGTAAAGAGACTTGCATATTTTTAGAAGTTGCTGTCATTGTACTCCCGTAGATTGAGAAATGGATAATGGTACACTCATGGCTGCCCCTTACAGTCTTACACATGTATAATTTGGTTGTCACATCAATGTTTCTACCATCCTAGATTTTCCCAGACACTTGTATAGTATATCATACAAGTCATCCCAATACATGCCTGCTTTCTGTTACGTGACATGCATGAGAGACTCAGAAATAACTTGCCAGTCAACATAGCTATCAGTCACCTGAACCATGTTCCAGGCATTGTGTGTGGCTTGTTGTCTGAGACAAAGCCATGCATTTTGTTTTTGTAACTACTCAATGTTTTGGCTTCACACAATGCATACAGTTCAAACAGTTACTGCGTCAGACACAACTTGTCTTATTTTAGAGAATTTATTTACATGTGCAAGTTAATTTTCTGATGATGTACATTGTGCAGGAGATTGACTCCATGAGAAATCCCAAGCCATTGGATGTCCAGTCGGTCTCCAGGGAGCGGAGGGAGGGGATGTCATGAGACATGTGTAGGAGAGGAGTGCAACGGTGAGAAGGTGTTCAAATTGCCAATAGTTCGAATTGTCCACAATGACAGTCCATGTGTGATATGTCAACAGTGGGAGAGTGAAAAGGGGACATTGCCAGTTGTTACAAACACAGAACTAAGGAGATACTGTGCAATGTGCCACAGACTGTAGCTACTGGGTGGTTTTGCGAGTGAATTATGTACCTTCCACATCTTCATCCTCTGATGTGTGCGGTGCCTACCATGCCATGGCTGGTGCTGGTGTTGAAGTTGAGTGGGGCACACACACATCTGGGGCTAGAGATGTGGATGCAAAGGTCCCGGCAACTGTCATCTGTGGCAATGTGAAAAGCATCACTGCAGTAAGGAAGAACTGCTAGTTTCTCAACACAGCAGCAACGTCACAGTGGTAGGCATCCAGGTTGTCACTGAGGAGGCCAGCATCAACTACATGGACTCCAGGACAGTTTGGATAGCCCCCAGCCAGTTGTCAATCATGCTGGTGACACTTTGGGGGGGAATTGTTTGAGTCTCTGCCTAGGGACACCAGCTATGTCAGCCAGGAACTGATGGAGTCCAAGTAGTGGAGAGTGGGTGCCTCTGATGGCAGTGGAGTTGTCCTTATTTGGTCTGAGGCACCTCTGAACTCCTGCTTGGATGCCGGCCATGGTCTCCATCCCCACCTGCACCTGCTGTGCCAGCTCCCGCTGAACTCCTACCACTGTTTTTTGGAACATAATGTCTGGGTCTTTGGAGTCTAGGGTTGCGGCTGGGCTGGCCAGTGGTGTGTGTTGTCTGTTGGGTTCCTCATGTGGGGACCCCACAAGGCTGTGTGTCCTCCTTGCGACTGTAGATGGTGTCTGTATGGCACCCAGGACTTCCTCTAGAGTGTTGGCATTGATGGTCTGCAGCTGGTCATCCCCTTCATCAAAGAAATAAAGGACAGGCAGCTCGGCAGAGGGTAAGGCACCATAGTGCCTTAGTTACATGGTGCAGAGCCACACATCAACACCCTAATTAATGGGCCCCTAGTAGCACACTGTGTCACTAGGGCATCATTTTACTTTAACACTCCATTGGTATAGTCTGCCAGTCCCCATTTCCCAGTCTGCTACACCTACTTTGCAAGACTTATCATGGGCTTCTGCACATGTTCTCCTATCATTAAGTTTACTGTGTGCCTTCCTGTACGCCATTACTCATCCTTGCAACACAGGCCTCCTTGCAGCATGAGTGCAAGGAGGTCTGCATTTCAGGGATGAGAGTTTTTTATGCAGGAAGGGAGACCTTTTTGTTTGAACACATACACAATAAGTGATAGATCCTTACAATGGGTGGCGCAGGACTCAAGGTGACAAGAAGGATGCATGGGTGCAGCTCACCCCCTTCCATCACTCTTACAACACACGTTTAATTGCATGATGATCTAACACATGTTTAAACTTGTTTATGTATCAATGCATCAAGTTGCTATGCCACTTCAGTGTTGGCATTGTAGTAGTGCTACAAAGGACTGACATTGTTGCTGGACTAATTGTTGCATCTTTCAATGTGTGTTGAAATCATCAACAGCCACTGTAAGTGGCAGGCAGTATTCCTGTTAGTTGATGTTGCAGGATGTGTCCCTTCCAGCAGATGTGCATTTGGACCCGCAACAGAGACACCCCTACACCATTCAGATTGTGTGGCTGTGTTGGTGTTCACTATCATTTATTGGCCCATCACTGAGGGTAGTAAAGGGATTTTTTGCATATCAGTAACAACTACACATCCCTGCACCTTTGAAATGATGCAGCACAGCATAGCAAGCTGGGCTGCTACAATGCATCATTTCATCATACATAGGTGCCACATGTCCCAGACACTGACACCATAGTGTCCCACCAGTGCATATGTTTTACATTACACTCCATTGGTGCCGTGTACTACCTCATATTTACCATGCCAAGGAAAGGCACCTTGCATGCCTTATCATGACCTGGTAATTATGTGCCTCTTTCACACCTGGTACTGCATGTAGTTGGAATTCCATGTGTATTGCTGGGGGTATTCCCATGCAACACATGTGTAACCCACCCAGCTTCTGATACATTCCAATTTTTTAGCATATGGGTTTGCATCAGTATTGTCCAACAACTCAGGGTTGGGGAAGCAGTGAAAAGAGGGTGTCTGAGATCTTTGTATGTCCGATAATTTAATTGTTCAATGTGTGTTGCATTGTGCATCAAGCATAGGGCACAATTTACCAGACACCTTACAATACTATGATAGAACCATAGTTACAATATGGCACACTATGGCAGACATTTCTACTGTAGCCTTATGAGTTATGGCACTACTGTGGCGTTTTACTGCATTAGCGTCATAAATTATACTGGTAGTGCTGCAATGCACAGGGAGGTCCATTGATTACAATGTGTGTGTCACTTGAACGTCTGCCTTAGGCAGGGGTTACGGTTGACATCAAAAGATGGCACAGTGAAATCTTGTAGGTTTTACTGCGCCATTTTTTCAGCCGTCACTGCTTGGGTACACCCCCCTTGCATACGTCATATCTGGCACAGGCATATTGTGGCGCATGGATTTACAATGAGGAGCAATGCATGCATTGCTCCACTTTGTTAGTATGGCAAAAGGGGAATGGGGACTTCAAGGCCTCATTAGCATCAATGACAATGATGCTAGTGTTGCATTAAGGCCTTGTAAATATAGCCCTAGTAAGATGCAAAGACCACTTGTGGCTGATGTTATGCAGGAAGTTGTCCTTTTGTGCACAACACCAACCATCCCCAGTACACAAGCACCTTTGCAGCATGGGCACATGGCAGCAAATTGTACAGCAGACCAGTTGGTAATCACAGACATGTCCCATTTGTTGTATATAAATCACATTTGTGCCCATTCCCAATGGTGCAGGGATGTATATCCCAGTTCTTGTTGCCTCACTCTGCGCAACAGGCATTGTACATGTTACCCAATGAGTGTTACACATGTGCAAATGGTAAAGTTGCCACAGTGAAGGCAGTGAAATGATGGTTGATACATGGTCTGTCCATACTGGACGTGAGGGTCAGTGCCCATTACATGTGTTTAGCCATTATTGTTCCCCCAGGCAACCCTTTTGCATGCATACAGTGTGTTCTATGTGCCTCCTCTTTCTGCCATTTGTGAGTTACCAGATTGCTCCCCTCTGCAACTTACCCTGCATTTGTGGTAGTATTTGATACGCTGCACTGTCCTGTCCTGGGACTCCTATTACCAACTCCTCTGGGATGACCATTGCCACTATTTCCTCCAGTTCATCCAGACTTCCACCTCCGGTCTGCAGTGCTGCCTTTTGGTTGGGGCCTAGTTTCTCTTTAGTTCTGCCTTTGCAATAGTATCAGTGTTTTTTACAATTGGTCACATGCCTCTTGATATCAGCCACACTGTTTATTTTATATACTATTGACTACCATATGGGCTCCTTTCTACCTATCAGCAATTTAGAGGTGACAAAGAGCTGGTGTTGATGTCTCTCACCTCTGTGATCAAGATGTTGTTTTCTTTCTCACTTAAGCAACACTTCCTCTTCCTTCTCCCCTTCTCCTGTGAGTTTTTCTGTCCATCCTGGCTTGTACTGCGCTCACTGGGGTCTCTTGGTGGTCTCTCCTGTACTGCATTCTCCAACTTGGGTCCTCCTGGCTTCTGTTTGGCCTTTTAGCTGGCTTTTTTTTATGCTAAAATGGTGCTAGCACGATTAGTGTCAAAAATGTGCCGCAAAACATGCCAGCGCCACTTTTGTAGCATTAACGTCATTTTTCCTCACAACATGTCGCAAAGGTTAGCGGCATTTTTCTTTTTTTAGCTAGCCTGTTCTTAGCTCCATGGTGCACCATTTTATAAATATGGTTCACGCATGGCGCTAAGAGAAATCATTATGCGGTGTTAAACATGTTGACGCACAACTGCACTAGCGTGGTTGTGTGTCATTTTTCATAAAGGTGGGCCTAAGTTTATTACCATTTTATTTTTAATCTCTGGGCGGTATTTTAGGCAGAAGGGTCTCGAGATTTCACTTCAAAATATTCAGTCTGACAATATTGATGATTTGCCAACATTTGAATCCAATCTTTCATTAGAATAGGCAGGTTTTACCTGCATATACCAGCGCTCTGTTTATTATACTTCTACCAAATTGCTTGCAATTTCTTGAAGTAAAATAGCACAGTAATAAAAGTACAGGGCAGGTAAAGGGCAACCACATTTTGTCATTTCTTCTCAACATCTTCCAGCTTAACCAATGATATTTATTTATCCAGTAGAAATAATTAAATGTTAAAACATGTCATCAAGGTTTTTCTTTGGAAATCACATTTGCAGTGTCTGAAAAATTGAAGTGTAACCTTGGTCTAGCAAGAATTGCAACTAGATTTCTTCTGCTTGCTCGGGTGACCGGTGACCCTGACCATAGAATTTTCAATTGCTGGGCTTAGTTAATCTGTGAGACATCTGCTTGTTATTTATTGCTCCGTCGGTTAGCTATACATTTTTCATGTTTCATTATTCAATCAATTTCTTGATTGAGCTTCCATTGTTTGCTTCTTTTTAGAAGAGGTCAATAAAAGTGTGTCTGCATAAAATGCCATTTTGTAGCTTCCGAATCAATGGTGAAATGCACTGATTCACTTATTTTTTTCCGCAAGTGATGCAATGTAACAGTATTGATTACTAAAAGACAATCACATTTACACTGAGTTGTAACAGCAACTGATTTGGTCCAGAACCGCCATCTCTGACAATCAATTATTATTACTGTGGAAGTTTTTTGCTGGGACTGGGTGTTGGCGATATCTATGGAAGATTATGATCAAGTCTGAGATAGCCAAGATTTTAATGCAAGAACCTCTGATAGATGGAACGTGCTCCGCAGTGACTTTGTTTGAGCAAAAATGCAATGGGAGCAAGTGAACCTCTCAAGTGATGAACAACCATAGACCCAACTGACAATAAACCGTTATCTGATTTTTGGCCACATATCCCTCTTCTAAAATGGCATACATTACAGATGTTTCATTGAAAGGGGTGAACATTCTTATACTCTGTGGGGCAAAGGAACTATTATAAGGCAAACATGAAGATACCACTGGTCTTCTCCTAAAACTACTATGGCTTTGGAATCAGTCATTTCAAGTAACAGAAACTCCTCAAGAGGTGGTAAAACCTTTGATACTTAGAAATATTCTACCATTGCCTCAATTTCGTGCACTTACCATGATGGTAATGTCGACTGAATAGAAGAAGGAGAGCCTACTCCAGTGGCATACACCGATGACACATCTACTGAGTTGCAGGAAAAGAAAAAACAGTAAAGCAGTAATACAGTAAGACAAAGTTTGTTAAAAGTATTTTTTAAGATATGTGTCAATAATTTACCATAGTTCTTACACCAGTAACATATGCAGTGATTCAAGCACTTCTCAACATGTGCCTTATTTTCCTTGGACTCCTTGGACTGGTACACCATCACAACCCTTTAACCAAATTGCTTTCACCCTCTTTTTTGTACATGGTGACAGCCTGTAGAACTAAATAAAAACACTTTACACCTTTCACTGCCTGGAAACTATGCCTAATAGTAACAAGCACCCATATAATCTTTACAGACGAGTAGCTCATTCACTCCTAGTCTTCACTTTGCATGATGGCACTTAAAGTCATACATGCATCTTATTTAAAATGATAAATAAGCACCAAATTTCAAATATAAACCAAGAGTACCCTCATTCAACCCATGCACTTCAGCATTTGTACTCACGACAATTGAACCATAACTGAAACTTTGAACCATTTGGTTGTGACATGGGTCCGAGGCTCACTGTGCCACTGTAATCAAACTATACCTGGATGATGAGCCCTTATCAGCCCAAAACTGGTCCTAGGTTACTTGTATTCCGGTTCATGGAGGACTGGGATTGGGGGCTTGGGCAAGACTGCTCCCACTGGAGCAGGGTCAATACTAATTTGCAAATGGCTGTGTTCAAACTGAGATAGAATGGTGGGGGAAAACAATAGAATGGGTTGTGGATCCAAGTGATTGCCAGTGGCTAAGATTAATTTGAGCATTTCACCATCACCTTTTTATTACACCTTTAAAAAGTTGGTGTTTTCCTGTTGTAACCTTTTTGGTGCCTCTGTCATTGTCCTGGGTCACTTCACAGTGAATGACTCTGTTGTTGGCTTCTGTGTGCTCCTGCCGGATATTGAGAGAAAGAGAGCTGGGGATAGCCAGGTTGGGCCATCTCGCTCCAAGGCTCTAAAAGGAGCTGTTCCTTGCCCCACCTGCAGAGACAAAGGAAATTGACACTAGCATTTTGTCACCCCAGACTTCTTGGAGCCTTGTCAGGGAAGGGAAGAACTTACCAGAACCAGATGTGGGTGTAGCTCTGATGTTTTCCCACTTCAAAGGCTGGCACCAGGTATAAATACTAGACCCTCGCACCACCACTTCAGTACACTCCTGGATCTGTGGAAGATTTCTGAAGGACTGTCTGGATACTCCGAGGTCTGCACTGCTGCTTGAAGTCCTACTGGGCTGCTTGATGGCAAACTTGACCACCTTCTTGAACCCAGGACCAAAAGAAGTGACTCCAAGGGCTAGTTGACTGGCCTCCTGTGTGAGCTACAGGATCATACAAGCTCCAGAGTTCTTGAACTCTGCACCTGACCTCTGCCTGAGTGAGTCCTAACCCACTAAGTGATGCCCCCCACCAAGGTCCTGGGGTATGGGAAAGGGGGGTTACAAGTGTTGGTTCTGCCTATCCCTAAAAATAGGGACTTGGAGTTTTTTTCACCAAAAAAATGCCCTGGGAGCCAAGAGAAGAGAGGGACCTACCTGTCAGCTGACCCGCCCAAGGTGCATCGCTAGATGGTCTGAATTTGCTGTAGCTCCCACTATGTTCTTCACAGCAGCAGCTAAATCCTGTTCAGCTGAACCTCTGAGCAAAGGTGTCCGGCCTTGTTGAGCCTTCATTGGGTACAGCGTGCAGCTTCCTCCTGCTGGAGATTTTCAACTTCCAAAAAAAGACAACGTTCAAAGTTAAAAAATCTTCACTCTCTATCTCTGTCCATTGGCTCCCCAGTGACAACACCTTTTTCTTGAACACCATCTGCCTCCTTGCCCTGCTGATCTAGGCCTTCTTAGGAACTTTTCTTTAAAATTACAAGGATTGAGGTTGTTGCTTGAGTAGGGTTTTCATCTTCCCTCAACAAATAACCCAATTACTTACAAACACTAAAACGTAATTCGATATAGGCATCTGGCTTGCAGTGGAACACAGCATGAGAACTCATCAAATGGCAAAATCATGTAGTGACATCAGCAAGCTGTTAAGTGCTGCATGTGGATGCCTGGAGCATTACGGTACAGCTGAAGTATGTAGAAGGTGTCTGCAGTTTTGGACCAGTAGAAGCAGGAAGGTCTGCTTGTGTTTCTCAGTGTGTAATAATGCTTCACTACACTATCACTCAAGGCAGCAAAGGGGACTGCTTCACAGATGTGCCACGAAAAGAAAGGTCTGCCTTTTGGCATGGGGAGAGCCAAGCCTAATGCAACTGAAGGATGGGGATGGTGTTTATAATACATTCCAAAAGGATCACAACCCTCAAAATAGCTGAATAATCCATAGTGGACATAATGGCTGGGTAAAGAATGAAGCATGAGTCGTGTGACCACCAGCTGGAATGGGCTTTTTTGATTAGAGAATCATTTCCATTGTCAGAAATGTGTACATTTTCCCTTTTGCTCACTGGTGCACAAATCGTGAAAAAATACACCACCAACACATGATGTCAAGTTAGCAAATGATACTGATGCCACATGGGAAGGAGTACTTAGCTGGGTGAAGCTGTGTTACTAAGACACCTGCACTAAAGGAGTTTCCATCTTACTGCTTGGAACTGATAGTGTTCTTCAAGGTGAACGTCCTGTGCTTTGTCTTCATCGTTATATTTCTCCTCATCTGGCTTAAGCTCTGGCAGCATGAGACAATTAGGCTACGTTTTAGATGGTAAAAAAACAAGACAACACTTGTTACATGAGGCCTGCAGCAGTGAGGTAAACCCACCATTTTGTGGTGATTTTTAACACCATACATTGCCTGAAAAAGTTGCGGCCCCCACGGGATTTAAACATCCACTGACCAATCACTTCCCAACTTCTCTGAATTGATGTATACTATCCTCACTGTGAAATATTCGTTTCTTCCACTCGTACTGGAGATTTTTCATTTCACCATCCTCTGCGTACCTTACCCATTTTCTAAGGGTCCTGATCTGGCACTGATAGCCTCCGCCTCTTCATTCAAAAGTTCCAAAACTATTAAGTGCCACACTACCCTTAGGACCATTAATTAAAGAACACATTTTTGCTGTTCTCCTTTTGCAAAAAACACTTTACTTTTCATATCACTGCCAATCAGGCGTTTTGTGCATTATGGGGGTCATTACAACCTTGGTGGGCGGCTGAAGCCGCCCGCCAAGGTTTGACCGCCGGGCGGCCGACAATGCAGCCGCACTCGCGCCACGGCCATTATGAGATCCCCGCTGGGCCGGCAGGTGGAAACCTGGTTTCCGCCTGCCGGCCCAGCGGGGATCTCGGCCGCAACACAGGAGCCCGGCTCCAAATGGAGCCGGCGGTGTTGCGGCTGTGCGACAGGTGCAGTTGCACCCATTGTGCTTTTCACTGTCTGCATAGCAGACAGTAAAAAGCTGCACGGACGAGGCAGGGGGCCCCTGCAATGCACATGCCAGTGGCATGGGCAGTGCAGTGGCCCCCTGAGGACCCCCAACTCCCCTTTCCACCAGACTTTTCATGGCGGTGCAAACCGCCCTGAAAAGGCTGGGGGGAGGTGGACTCGTAATCCCCTGGGCAGTGCTGCAAGCGGCGCTGCCCTGGAGGATTACTCCCGCGGGGACAAAAGTGGTGAGAAACCACCAGTCCCGGCGGATTTCACCGGCTGCCTGTTGGTAGTGAAATCCGTCAAAACAACCCTGGCGGTCAAAGACTGCCAGGGTTGTAATGACCCCCTATATGCCTTTGACTACCAGGTCATTATTGAATTACAATTGGCATTCACTCGAAAATCTCTGCATCACCCACATTTAAAGTGATGCATAAAGCTTGAGCTGACAAAAATGATGGATAACATTTATTTTGAATGCAGATGCAGGTGTGCGGTAAACACATTGAAAACATGTCTTTACGACCTCTGTTTAAAATAATTACGTGCTAAGACTGTTTTCAGTGTATAGCTTCCATAAAACGCATATTCATGTATCAATCTAAAACAATTTTATTAGAGTGAATAATGAGTTATCTGTAAAGCCATTGCTAAGCTTCCCCCAAAGATGAGATTGCCTAACTCTCAGGAATGTAGAGCCATTGTTTATGAAAAAACATATAATCAAGAACTCTTCTTAAGTTTGGCTTGAAAGTACATCTGTTGCAAGATGTATTGTTTTTAAATTATAACTAGAGAGGGCTTTGGTTCCAAAAAGATAAGTATTACTCTCTCATTCTATGCTACTCTATGGAAATACTTTCACTGGAATGCATATGGGAATATTTTACATCTGAAAAGTACACCCAGTCATAGTGCTGTTTGCCACATTAATTTAATCCCCTAAACACAGTCCAGACAGAAAGTAATTCTCTTTGCTCTCCCCCTCTCAGTAGTGGCATTTTCAACAAGTTTTAGTGTGTGTTGGAAATGGGGTCTCTGGTTGGCAGTCAGGTTACCCCCTGTCAAAGCAAGGACCCTCACTATAGTTAGGGTAAGTCACACACAATCCAAATTATCCTGTGTCAACTATCTGGTAGCTTGGCACTGAACAGTCAGGCTTAACTTATAAGGCAATGTGTAAAGTATTTGTGCAATAAATCATGCAGTAACACAATATAGCACCACAAAAATACACCACACAGTGTTTAGAAAAATATGTAAAATGTATCCGATAAGATGGAGGTCAAAACAATCATAAGGCAATAAGCATACGTTGAGATATCACTGTAAAAATGGTATAAAGGAACCCATTATAAGCACGGCAGTCTTTCTATAGTCCGCCAGCCCCCCTGGGGCCCTGCCGGCCGTATAATATACATTCTGCTGGGCCGGCGGGCGGAAACATTGTTTCCGCCCACCGGCCCAGCAGAATACCTGGCCGGGACATTGCCGGCGGCTCCATGCCTCTGTGCAGAGGGTGCAACTGCACCAGTCGCGCAGATCACTGCTCGTAAATTGGGCAGTGACCTACGCGCTATGGGACACTTCACATGGGCCCCTGCACTGCCCATCCCAAGTGCATGGGCAGTGCAGGGCCCTCCAGGGGGGTCCTGGAGCACCCCTTCCACCAGCCTTTCCCTGGCAGGGGAACCCGCCAGGAAAAGGATGGAGGAAATAGGATCATTATCCGAGGGGAAGCAGCGCTGCCCTGTCGGATAATCATGCCGTCCACTGTCAGGTTGCCTGTCGGAGCCCTCCTCATTTAGCTGTGCTAGAACAGCCGCTGTGCCATGCTCTGAAGTGTCTGTCTGCACAATAAATTCCTGGGAGTAGTCAGGGGCCTTGAGCACGGGCCATGCACATGGCTTCTTTCAGAGAATCAAAGGCTTTCTGACAAACCTCTGTCCAATTCACCAACCTAGGTTGCTTTTTGGAAGTAAGTTCTGTCAAGGGGGACACAATGGTACCATAGCCCTTGACAAATCTGCGGTAGTAACCAGTGAGGCCTAAAAAGGCTCTCACTTCAGTCTGTGTTCTAGGTGGTTGCCAGGCCTTAATATGTTCAATCTTGGCCTGGAGTGGCTGCATCTTGCCACCACCTGCTAGGTGTCCCAAGTATACCAAGGAACCATACCCAATCTGACACTTACTAGCCTTGATGGTCAGGCCTGCCTGTTGCTGGGCCTGAAGCACCTCCTTGAGGTGGAGCAAGTGTTCCTCCCAGCTGGAACTATAGACATCTAGGTAGGCTGCGCAGTAGGCATCCTTGACAGCAAGAACACTGTTAACCAACTGTTGGAAGGTAGCAGGGCATTTTTCAACTCAAAGGGCATCACCCGGAACTGGTAATGGCCATCAGGTGTGGAAAATGCAGATCTCGCTTTGCCCCCCTCAGTCAGGATGATCTGCCAGTACCCTGATGTAAGATCAAATGTACTCAGGAACTTGTCAGCGCCTAGCCTGTCAACGAGCTCATCAGCTCGGGGGATGGGGTGAGCATCAGTCTGTGTGACTGAGTTGAGACCCCGGAAGTCCACACAGAACCGGAGTTCTGGCTTAGCACCGGGGGCAGCAGCCTTTGGAACCAGCACCACAGGGCTGGCCCAAGGACTACTGGATTTCTCAATAACCCCTAAGGTCAACATCTTGGAGACCTCCTCCTTGATGCTAGCCTTCACCTTATCTACTGTGTCAATGTCATGGACACATAGATGGGTAAGTCCAGGAGTAAGGGAAAACAGGGAAGAGAACTGCTCTAACAGCTCATAGCAGTCTCCTCTCTGGCCTAGAGCCAGGGAGTCAGAGAGAATGACACCCTCCACTGACCCATCACCTTCTTTGGCAGATGCCCTCATCTGTGGCCAGTAACATACTGACCTCAGATCTCTCAAAGTGAGGTTTGAGCCTGTTGTGATGGAGGACCCTTAGGGGGTTCATAGGGATCTTGAGGTCCACTAGGTAAGTGGCCTCTCCCTTATGCTCCTTAATCTCAAATGGGCCAGACCAGCAGTCCTGAAGAGCCCTAGGCTCTACTGGCTCCATCACCCAAACCTTGTCTCCAGGTGAGAACTCAACCAGAGTGATCTTCCGGTCATACCACTCTTTCATCACCTCTAGACTAACCTCGAGGTTACCCTGACAGGGTGACCATAGAGAAGTTCAAAGGAGCTGAACTCCACCCCTTTCTGGGGCACCTCCCTGTAAGCAAACAGCAGGCATGGTAAGAGGACGTCCCACTTACGCCTCATGGCTTCAGTCAGGCCATTAATCATGCCTTTAAGGGTCTTGTTGAATCTCTCAACAAGCCCATTGGATTGAGGATGATAAGGGGTGGTAAACCGGTAGGTCACCCCACACTCATCCCACATGGACTTCATGTAAGCAGACATGAAGTTTATGCCCCTGTCAGACACAACTTCCTTAGGGAATCCCACACGCGTAAATATTCCCAGCAGGGCTCTGGTCACCACCGGTGCAGTCACCATTCTCAGAGGGATTGCCTCTGGGTAGCGGGTGGAATGTCCTACCAAAACCAGGATAAACCTGTTGCCCAAGGCAGTTTTGGGGTTCAAGGGACCAACAATGTCGATGCCCACCCTTTCAAAGGGAGTGCCAATGACTGGGAGTGGGATCAGGTGAATTTTAAGCTTTTTCCCTGTCTTCCCACTAGCCTGGCAGGTGGGGCAAGCTCTGCAGAAATTATCTGAGGCTACCCTCATTCTGGGCCAATGGAAGTGGGTGACAAGCCTGTTAAAGGTCTTTTCTTGGCCCAGATGTCCTGCCAGGTGAATGTCGTGAGCCAGACCCAGTAGGAAGGCCCAGTAACACCAGGGGACCACCAGCACATGTGCTGTCCCAGGGCCCGGAACCTTAGGCTCACAGATCATTCTCCCAGTAAATATGGTGAGTGCCAGAGGTGTTATCTGCTGTTTGGGATGTGGCCTGTTGCCTCAGACCCTCAAGGGTGGGGCATTTCTTCTGCACCTTGCAGAATTATGCCCTGGTTGGCCCACCTTCTAGTTGCCAGCCAGCAAGTTTAGGCAGGTTGCCCAGGTCAGCTATGTCCTCCCCAGTTTGCTCAGGGGCCTCCTCCTCCTCAGGGGCCCGTCCACCACCGTGAGAACATCTGAGGCAGATTTCCCGCACCACTTGCCTTTCCTCTTTGCAGCTGTCTGGGCCATTGTTCCAGGCTTCAGACGCCCTTGACTTCCTTCCCGGGCAGCAATGGACCTTGTGGTCATGCAGACCCACTCAGGCAAACCTAACATCTCCAGGTGGGATCTGAGGTCTACCTCCTTCAAGGCAGTATGCTCAAGATCATTGCCTAACAGACAATCTACAGGCATGGCAGGACTCACAGCCACTTTCAAAGTACCAGAGACCCCCCCACTCAAAGGGAACCAGAGCCACCAGTAGGTGACTCTCACAATTGTTAGTGACTATGACCTGGTGGAATGTATTAGGGACTCTCTGTTCTGCTGACACCAGCTGACTCTTAACAGTAGTCATAATGGCACCTGTGTCACGTAAAGCCTCCACCCTTTGCCCATCAATGGTGACCCACTGCCTATACTTTGAAGTATTTTCTGGCATGTGGGCTTTAGGCACCATCTCTCTTTCTATCAGGGACACTAGGGAAACCTCTGTCTGCCCCCCAAAGCTAACTGGGACTGTCTATCCCGAGCGCCACACTAGCCAACCCAGGTGTCTGTCCAGTGGTGGACTGTGCTCTCTTGGAACACTGGGAGTTGCCCTTAGTGTGTCCATGCTGGTAGCACTCCAAGCATTTGGGGATGAACTTCCCTAGTGTTCTATCAAAGTAGCCTACCTTCTTTCAAAATCTAGAAGAGGAATGGTTACCACCCCCCCACTTGGGAATTCTTTTGGGGGCCTTTTGAGAACTCCTTATCTTTAAGTTTTTCTCGCCCCTCTTTCTTCTATTGGGAACCCTTAGCACCTTTGTTGGTGTCCCCCCCAGATGCCTTCTTAGACACTGCTGCTAACCCAGAGGTCCGCCTCCTCAGCAAGCTTCTTGGGATCAGTCAGCTTGCTATCTACTAAGTGCTGGCGCAACTCTGTAAAAGAAATACTGAGCATATGCTCTGTCAGAATCAAGCCATATAACCCTTGTAATCATGTACTTTTCTGCCCCGCACCCATCCATCCAGTGCCTTATTAGAGAAATCATAACAATCTACCCAAGTTTGTGTGGAAAGTTTGGTGCTGTCCTTTAACCTCTGACAGTATTTGTCAGGGGTCAGCCCAAACTTAGCCAGTAAAGTGGCTTTCATGTGAGTGTAGACATTCCTATCCTGTGGAGCAAGTGTAAGAAGTGTGTCCCCCCCCACTGCTGGTACATAAAACCACAAGGCCGCCCCCCAGTGCTCCTCAGAGGTCCCATGGGCCCTTAGTGCAACTTCATAGGCAGCCAGCCATTTGGCAATGTCATCTCCCACCACAAAGCGTGGCACCCCACTCTTGGGTATACAAACCTTTTTCTCCCCAACAGGTCCTGTGTGTATGCTGCCACCATCACTGCTGGACTCAGACTATCTCGCCTTGATCTCAAGCTCCTTGAGACTCAGTTCATGGGCCAACAACAGTTTTTTTCTCATCCAAGGCTCTCTCAGATGCAGCTTCGGCTCTCTCAGCTTCAATCTGTTTGGCTGCTCTGCCAGCCTCAGCTTGCTTGGCTTCCCTCTCTGCTCTCATTTCCTCCTGTTGAGCCTCAATTTTCAACCTTGCCATCTGCAATTGAAACTCTCTCTCCTCTCTCCTTTCCTCTGTGGTCAGGCCTTGATCAGAACATTTTTTGGAATTGGAAACCTACCTTGCGCCAATGAGATGCAAGAGAGGTGTTCCCGTGCAAAAAATGACTTTATGGCCTTAGCGTCATATTTATCCCCCATGCTAAAATTACGCACGGGTGGGAGGAGGGGTCAAATAATGGTGCAAAGCTTGCTTTGCAGCATTATTTAAAGCCAGGGTCAGGGCAGGCGTTAGGGGACATGTGCGCCTATTTCCATGGTGGAATACCATGGAATAAGCTCACAGGTGCCCTCCCCAGGCCCCAGAGACACCCCACCCACACCAGAGGTACAGCAGAGGATGGGGGACCCCATCCCAGGTAAGTATAGGTAAGTACTTTTTTTTAAAACTGCCACTGGGGGGCCCTAAAATGTCATTTTAAGGGTTATACATAATGTATTAGTTTTATTAATTCGGAGGCCTTAACTTAGCGAGGTCTTGGGCCTAGTTGCATGGCCTAATGTCAAGCTGCATGTTCTTAGGCAACTAATACAATGAATGTTTAGAGAATTAAATTGTAATTTTCCATTGTGCTGACCAAGTGCTCGTAGCTGAAGTCAGTTCTCATGAGAAACTGCTTGCTAGAAGATGCTGTACTTGCCAGTGAAATAATTTTTCATGTAATGTGTGTAAAACTGACCTTCCCAGGAGAAGACAATGGATGCACTGACTGGAAAATAAGCTGCAACAATATTGATACCTGACGAGCCGAGTGACGAGAGTGGTTGAATAGGAGCCAACCATCGACATGTGAACCAAGTAGTAGTAAAACTTTAGATTAAGGGTTTTAGTTTTATTGGACTAAATGTAAACATGCGATTCTCTGAAAAATGAGGGTGTGGGAAGTAGTTTTAGGAAATCTAACTTACACAGACTGCACAGAGGAGAGAGCCCACTTTTTTGATTATTATTTTCTGATTTGAATGAAGAGACTTTGATTTTTCTGAACTTTGATGCTGAATCCTGATGTCTTGCTGACCGAACAGATGTCCTATTGACGAAGACTGTCACAGCTTGCTGAACCATATTGAGGACAGGTATACTAACAATGTTACTGATTGCTATGTATATTTGCTTTTGTCTTTATGTACCAACCCCTAATTTGATAGAGCCATAGTTAGATGTTTTTCCAAATACGTTTGACTATATTGTTTTGCATGAAGACCAAACATGCTATTCTAATCTGATGTTAGTTAGGGTTCTCATGATGAAGTTCACTACATGTAATACCAGTTGATGTATTTTCTTTGCTGAAGCTAAATGTATGTGATTTTGTTTGCACAGTTATTCTTGTTATTAATTTGTACTGTAACCTTAGAATGTGTAGTAACTCAAGTTTTAATTAGATTGCAATTATTTTGCTGCTTTGGTCAGCCAGTGTTGTTCCTGTATGTTTATCATTTGATTTTGAGATTAGGTTATGTGACATTAGCGTTGTTAATATAGGGAAATAAACATTCTAACTTTTACATACAGTGTAGTTATTTATGACTGAGAGGTCATGGTGTGTGGAAATTACTGACTCCTATTGATTATTGATGTAATTGATTGCTATTTGCTATTGATTGTATTGGTACGGGGTCACATGGTTGGAAAACTTGAAGCTTAGTGAAAATGTCCATCGGCCTGTTTGCATCTCCCTTGTAAGTTTGCTTAATAAGGACTGATTTGCTAACAGAGATGGCAGCAGAGACTGGTGGCTTGTCTCATTAAGAGCCCATCATAATGGCCCGGTACATGGTTTGTTTCCTTAAGACCTCACCATACAGTCCAGACATAGTTAGTACAATGTTTGGTCCCAGAGACTGTAAGCATGAAATAACAGGCGTGCCCAGAGATCGTGGGAGAGTAAGGGTTAATATCCTACAGAGAGAAAAATAATTAGCAGATTTGATAAAATTGTTCACGTTTTTTTTTTCAGATTCAGTGATACAAAGTCAAAAGTAAATGTGGCCCTAAGAGCCTAAAATGACTTTCCCAGAATCTTGGAGCTTGCCAATGATTGTTTGAGGATGTTCTCGGCGTCCTAGTGACAGTGTGAATGCGATAAGTTTTGCGCTTGCACTGCAGGTGAATTGTGATGTTTGTGAGGGTTTATGGAGTTTGGGTACTCCAAATGAAGTTGTAGAAGGAGTGTGCGTACTCCGAAGTGTGAGATTAGGGAAGTCATCGAACTTCACATGTGTGTGGCTCTTTGTGCTCAAACATTGTCCATGTGGTTGTTAGTATATGGACCCTGCGAGGTCTAAGACTTCGGAGCATATTGAAAAGTGTATAAGACACTTGGTTTTTGTTGTAATTTGTCTAGTTTAATATTTCGATCGGGTGTGGTCAAAAAGTCAGAGTGTGAGTCAAATTGAGTGAAATACATTTTCAACTGAGATCTGGTGAGTCCTATGTGCACCAGGACAGACCCACTGATCAGTTGAGAGTAAAATTTGTAGGCCAAATTTCACTTGAAAATCAGGGAAACTGAGAATTAAGGAGTAGCTGCTAGAGTGAAAGCCGTCAGTAAAAAATCTGTAAAGTTTCTGAAGCGAATGTGTTACCTTACCTATAGTAAACGGACAAGTTGGGATTTGAATTTGTTTAGTGCTTGCAATAAATTGCATTAGTTTCGTGTGAATCTGAGTTTGATCAGACAAGCTGTTAGACTTTGTCAGCCACAGTATGTGTGAGTGTGACATCATTGGAGCCGGGCTTGGATATGTTGGTTAGTGAGAAGGGTCGCGCATGGATTGGCAGCCATCCCTGAAGGGCAATTGGTTGAGAAGATGGGTGAAGAGAATACTGGGATTAAAAGTCACTTCCTGATCTGATTTTAAATAACGTAAAGGTCACAAAGATTACATTTTTCAAAGCTTTAAAGAGTGTTTTAAGGGTAGATACGTACATTACATCGAGTAGAGGGGATATTGCACCTCCAGAATGTACACCAGCTTACATTGTGATCGAGGAGCAGGGTGTTGCGCCATGTCTTTGGTTGAAGCAGTGGTGCAAAGTGACAGAGAAAGATGGGAGCTTAGCATTTCCTGCCCACCGAACATTTAATTTGAGGAGCTTAGAGAATCTGATGAGGGTGCTGTATGATCTGAAACCCCCTCCGAGACCAGCACAGTTTAAGGCATTAGCAATCTGGGAGTTAGTAGCACGACAGCAGCAGCATCAACATTTTTAAAGGAGGATGAAAAAGGTAGAAAAGACACTAGTGGAGGCTAGATGGGAAAATGCTCTGAAATTGTGGAGAGCCGAGACTTTCCAGGGGATTAAAATGTTTCCAGCGATCACACAAGACAGTGAGGGAGAAGGAAGGAAAGCTAACCGAAAACCAAACAGGACCCCTTCGGACAGTAGGGAGCAGAGACCAAAAGTGTCTAGAGCAGTGATACTCAAAGTACGGCCTGGGGCCGCATGCGGCCCTTTTTACGTTTACATGCGGCCTCCAGGGCAGCAGTAGCACTAGGCTGCTGTTTACTCGACTCAACAGGGAATACTTTATTTAAGCATTATTAAAAATAATGAAAGGAAGTAAGGAATGTTTTCTGAATGCCTTAACTGCAGGAACACTTTCATTTTTTAAGAAATCGTGCAGCAAATGTCTGCAACTATGAAAAGGGTTCTTAAAATTTCAAAAAGTGTATTTCATATACACGCAGGACCATTTCATTTTACTGCATCAGATTATATCAGTGCATGGAGAAGTATTTGTTTTTTAAGAACAATAGATTTCAAACATAACATCAGAAACATTCATTCTTACCCACACATTTATAGCAATGCCAATAGTGAATTAAGAGCCACGTCAGTTGTTATCTGCACTCTTTGATTGGCCTGATTTGCTATTATACATGAACAACTTCATAGTTTATTAAATCAAACACAGAAGAAGGGTTTGCATAGTGCACAAACTGAAGTCATGCATTTGGAGGTCCTCCTACATACAATAATGAAGAAAATGAAGGGAACGTGAAATAAAACAATTGGCTAGGATCACACAATTTGGTAAAGTGGGGACGCTGGGATTAATGCCAGGTTTTCTGGTTTCACTTTGAGTGATTCTGCCACTAGATCTATATGCTTTGCTGCCCCCTACATCCACCATAACGCCACAACCCCTCCCCATCCAGATCCCCATCTACCTTTGATTGCCACGCTGTTAGCATCAGTGCGGCTCTCGGTCACACCCCAGACCAAACTTTGTGGCCTCTGGGAAAATGTTTGTGAGTACCCATGGTCTAGAGGATCTTTTATGCTTGAGGAAGAGTCAAACGATGATCAGTTTTCTTTTACAGTTATTGAGAAATCGTCCCGAGAATTTACCCTGATGTACCTATAGCGGAAACTGCCACGAACTTAATAATGCCTCCAGGACAGGTTTTCCAGAGACCGATGTTGGTTCAGACAGAGCCAACTCCATTTTTACTGACGCAAGTGCAGCCACAAGTAATGCCAAAATACACTCCTCTAACAGGGACCCAGACAGAGACGTCTTTATTGATGAGTCCGAATATGGGGACTATGCACCCACAGAACTTGAGTATCAGACCAAGTCCAGATGCTGTACCTGTACCTGTTACCATTGATCCAGTTGTACCTTTGTTTGCACAAGAGAAAAACAGTGCAGAAGGAAAGAGAATCCTGAGTCAGAATTAATTGAGGGGAGGGCTTAATGAGAATATCCGAGGAATCTCTCCTATGGGACAGACCTTTGATGGATCAAGATCATTGCTAGGCCTTAGCCCATTCAGAGCTCCTCCGGATACTGGCATAGGGTCGAATGTTAGTCAGAGTCTGAAATTACTGACACTGCAGACACCGAATACAGTGGTACAACAAGTGCCACATGCCCGGGCCAACAATATTTCACTGCAAGGTTTGGCAGCCTAACAATTGACTGAATGGTTAGACAAGCTGAATACCCCACAGAGTGCTCTTAGGGGAGAGGAGTACTTGAACTACACAAGACGAGGAATTGAAGCGGGTGAGCTCATTGAAGGGACTATGGGTGTGACCAGATTAGAGCCCTGCCCAGAAGCAGAATTGAAATATCTGTGCCTGAAAATTACAAGTGAAGTGAGAAACGTGCATCAAAGGTTAGCAGACCTGGCAGAAAAGTACAACATAGAAATAGAGAAAACAAAGCATTTGAAAATAAAGCATTTGAAAAGGAGTTACAGGTTAGACTTTGACACAGAAGACTTTGAACACATGAGATCTGCAGAAATTAAGGCACACCTTAGGGAGTTACTTCAAAGTATCCAGACATGGGGAGCCTTGGACAAATGGGAAGGCAGATGGGCAAAGAAAAAGAGATCAAAGGAAAAGGAATTCTGCGGAGTTGACTGCAAATGTGCAGCAGGGTAAGGATCCAGTAAATTATTTGCCAATGAGAGAGATTACAGGAGGGAATTTTGTCCATGTCCATTGGATCAGAAGTGATATTCTGTCTTTTACAAATGACTATCTCTGTTTGAGAGAGAAGCCAGTAGAGTGGTCCCTGCAGACAGGTTTGTGAAACTGGCAAAGTGTCTGTGGGGAGACTTGAACATTTTACTAGAGATAGTAGTTCCAGCTGATTTGTGCATGGAGTGCAAGAGGAGTATAGATTGGCTGACAAAAGAACCAGAGAGAGACCCTTCTACAAGTGTGCCATCTTCTGGAGTAATTAAATATTATTACAAAGTGATTGAAGTTTTGAAAACAAGAATTTTGCCCAAAAACATTGGTTGGCAGAGAATAGACAGGACAGCTCAGGAAGCAAAGGAGTGGATACATGCATATTATGAGAGATTGTTATGTTATGTTATGTTATGCAGTTTGTAAAGCGCATGGCTACCAAAGGTTTCCCAGCGCTAATGGAACTCGCGGACACGACAGGCCAGTAAACAGAGACTATGAAAGGGGACTAGAAAAGCCAGGTTTTGAGTGCCTTGCAGAACATCAGTTCCTGATTCATCAGACGCAACCTAACAGGAAGGGAGTTCCATAGCTTGGCCCCCAGAAAAGATAGAGTGGACCCACCCCATTTGCTTTTCTTGATTCTGGGAATTCTGGCTAGAGCAGAGGAGGACGATCTAAGGTCTCTATTCGGCCTATAGAAAGTAACCAAATTTTTAAGGAGCGGAGGACCCCTGTCATGGAAGGACCTGTGCACCAGGCATAGGGCCTTGAATTCGGTCCGCCTTTCTATTGGCAGACAATGCAACAAGATCAGGCCAGCCCGAACTGAGGTCCATCTTGGAATAGTATCAGGCGAGCTGCTGCGTTTTGGACTCTTTGTAGTCTTTTCTTGACATATAATGGAGATCCTAAAAAGAGTCCTAAAAAGAATCAAGCCTGGATAAGATTGTGGCCTGAACAATAAGTCTTTTGGCCAATACCGGAAGAATATGTAACACCTTTCTCAATAATCTAAGAAGACCTAAGCAGGTAGCCAATAGATGCTTAGCATGAATATCCATTGTCAGAGCTGGATCCAACCAGAACCCCAGGCTTTTAATCTGCTTCTTAGGTGGAGGGAAGTCATCCATTACTAATGGGAGAGGATGCGGGATTCTGAGTCTTGACTCCGGGCCTACAATCATCACCTCGGTTTTGTCTTCATTAAGTTTCAATTTACTCTTAATCATCCAGCCAGATACCACATGAAGGCAGGAGGATAATCTAGATCCTTCCAGTGTCTCATTGGCCGAGAAAGATACCACCAGTTGGGAGTCGTCAGCATATGACACCACGGCCAGACCAAAGGACTCTACCAATGCGGCTAGAGGGGCCATATAAATGTTAAACAACGTCGGGCTCAAAGAGGAGCCCTGCGGTACCCCGCACTTACTCTACAGTATGTCTGCTAGGTGAGATCTGTCTAACACCTGGAAGGTTCTATCCTTTAGAAAGGATGTGAACCAAGCCAACGCCAAATCTTTGATGCCAACATCCCTCAACCTCCCAATGAGTACTCGGTGGTCAACAGTGTCGAAAGCTGCACTAAGATCCAGCATAATTACAACTGTGGTAAGACCCTGATCGACACTCATTCTGGCCCTTTCTAAGACTGCAACAAGTGCAGATTACGTGCTGTGACCGACCCGAAAACCCGTCTGGGAGGGATGGAGAAGACCATTTTCTTCCAAGAACACAGAGAGTTGTGAGTTAATGTGCTTATCCAAAATCTTGGTGGGGGTGGGTAGCAGAGAGATGGGCCTGTAATTACTCAAAACAGTGGGATCAAGGGTCGATTTTTTTAAAAGAGGCTTAATTATCGCATGTTTCCAGGTCTTGTATACGTGGTCTTTGGTTAAGGATGCATTAAGCAACTCTGTAAGTACAGGCATTATACCTTTAGCTCCCTGTACCAGAATCTTAGGGGGAGTGGGGTTGAGGGGGGAACCTGATTTAAGAGTATTTAAGAGAGCCAGAGTGCTGTCTTGGCTGAAGGGGATAAAATGAGAGATGGAGGCAGTACTATCATTAGTCAGGCTCTCATCTTCTACCAAGCTCTGACTATTATTGCCAAAGCTGGCATAGATGTCTAAAATCTTATCTTGGAAGAAATTAGCTAATTGATTGGAGTATTCTAAGGAAGCATCCTTAGAATTCCCTTCGGCTGGTGTATGGAGGATCTCCTCTAGAATCTGGAAAACTTCTTTGGCGGAGCCCAAAGCTTCTTCAATTCTAAGTTGGTAATAAGCGCCTTGTGCTGCTTTAATTCCAACATGATACTTCCTGATGGCTCTCTTGTAGGCCTCCTTATCCGCTGTATCATAGGTTTTCCTCCATACTCTCTCTAGTTTTTTGCACTCCTTTTTAGTGATCAACAGTTCGGGTGTAAACCACATAGCGGTTGCCTTCCTACACGGCCCTCTCTTATTTTTACTGGGAAGAACTTTGTCCAAGCTATCAATGATCCACTCACTGAAAACCTCAGCTTTAAGCTCCCTGCCTTCTAACAGTTGGGGCTTGAGAGTTTCCAAGGTGGCTAAAAATATACCAGCATTAAGCTTGCTCCATTGTCTCCCAACCTGAGCCGACGGTTTGAACTTATCTCTCCAAACATTCATAACTAGAACAATAGTGATCAGAGAGTGATCCGTCCAGGCCAAAGGGATAGGTAGTTTACAAGTTAAAATGGATAAATTACTAAAAACAAGGTCTATGGTGTGACCTTTCTCATGAGTGGGGCCCTTTACCAGTTGCACCAAGCCTAATGCTTCCATCTCATCCAACAAACGTCTGGTATTGGGTGACTCTCGGTCCTCGGCATGAATGTTAAAATCACCTACAATAGTGAAATTAGGTCTTAAGCAGATGGCATTGGCAGTGAGATCTAAAAGTGACTCTAAAAATGTGTCTGGGAGCCCGGAGGACGGTAGAGCAAAATCCCTGATACAGTAAAATTGGGATTGATGGCAAGGGAGGAGGACATCCCTTCGCCTTCAGCTAAATGTAAGGGCTGATGAGTTAGGTTAGAACCTTCCTTATATATAATAGCAATTCCGCCCCCTTTGGGGTCCCCCTATCCACCCTGGCGATCAAATAGCCTGGAGGAAGAGCTAAGTTAACATCCAAGTTAGAGCAATCGTGCAGCCAGGTTTCTGTAAGGAACAGCGCCATAGGATTCAACTCTGTTAAAAGTATATTAATGTCCAATATATGTGCAGCCAAGGATCTGCAGTTAGTGTAGAGAAACTCTGTTGAAGGTCTAAGCACTTGTATGGAACTTATGCCTTAGAGTGGAACCCCCATTGACAAGTAGAACAGAGCCATGTGTGTAGACTAAGATTTGTGCAGACCCTACAGTCCCTATTCCTATGGGGTCTAAGCGCCTGCACCTCCTCCGAGGTGTAACTGATCCTGGGGCTGATGACCTCCAAAACAAGTGGAGGGACACAGGGAGAGGCCCTATGGCCCGACCTGGCGCGGAGGGGCGCAGACAGGCTTGCCTTTGGCACGCCTTCGGCACGCCAGCGGCGCACCCGCCACATCGCCCGTTTTAAAGAAATTATGCACCCCCTACAAAGAGCTCCAGGGAAAAGCTAGACCGCTGACCCCCTTCCAAAAATGGCGGTCAAGCTCCCACGTTCAGAGAGGAAAAATGGTGGCCCTAACTCTGCCGGCTTGATCGAAAACCGACAGAGGCACCGACCGGAGTTGTGCAGCCTCAAGAAAAACCGGCTCAAGCCCACCCTCAACATGAGTAAAAGGTAAGACCCTCTCCCTCACTTTTAAAAAGTGTACAAGCTAACTTAAAAAAATATCGGCAACGCCCAGCAATGAACATATAAAAAAAAAGCGTCACATTAAAATCATATAAAATCAGATTGTTGCAGGTGTTTAAGCATTACAGTGGTACAGAGACGATCGAGACGAAAGACATGATTCATTTTGTGTTCAGATTTGTGGAAGTATTGAGACCTGAAATTAGTCGGTTGATTAAGAGTCATTTGATGTGCTGGCAAGGAAAGCCGATTGCTGGGGTTTTGCAGTATGCAAAGTACTGTAGTGACGAGATTGAGTTGAACCTGAGAAAGTTGAAGGAAAAGGCGATGGTTATGCAGATTAAATCAGCACAAACAGGGATGCAGGGAAATTTTTCACAGCAACAACAGCAGCAGCAGGGAAATGTGGTGTTTCCAAATCAGTTGAGAGGTAGAGGTCACAGAAGAATCGGTAATGGAAATCGCAGTCAGGATTTGAGTACGGTAGTGGTTCAGAATGATGTGCAGGGAATGAAGATAGTGTTGCCTTGTCAGACTTGCGGAGCAGTCGGACTTTGGAAGCAGGAGTAGCCGATGATGGTGCAAGAAGGTGTTGTTCAGCAAACAAGTGACATCAATTCATTCCAAAACATGAGACGACCGAGAATGAGAGGTCACAATCTGAATTTTCATAATAATGTGAATCAAATGCAAACTTTTCAACCCAAGCAGCAGGTGCAAATGCCACGTGTAGAAATGACACAGTTGTAGCCAATGCAACAGCAGGTTGAGGTGGTACCTAGACAACAAATTCAAATACCTCAAGCCCCTATGGAACAGCAGCAGGTGATGCTTCCTCAGCAGGTCACAGGTCAGAGGTCTAACCGGAGTAATAACACAGTACATCAATTCCCGTTATACAGTGAGATTGGAATAAACGATGATTGGGTGAGTGAGAGTTCGGGTGAGGAGGAATGTGTGCTTGCAGCTTCTTTAGAAGCAGATCATAAAGGCCCATATGTAAAGGGAAAGGCAATGGGTCACAAGGTCTCATTCCTGGTTGACACAGGAGCTACACGCTCTACAGTAAGAACTGTAGAAGTTCCGAATTTACCCCTTTTAGAAAAGACAGTCCAGACTGTAGGAGTAGTAAATCAGTATTTGACCAACCCAATTACACAACCAGTTCAGGTTAAAATTGGGAACTTTAAAGGATGGCACAAATTCGTAGTTTGTTATTCAAGTCCGGTATCCCTATTGGGAAGGAACTTACTGTGTAAAACCAGGTGCTCAATTACTTGTTCAAACAATGGAATCAAGATACAGACGAATAGTGATGATGAGGATGACCCAGCTCCAGAGACCGAGTGAGAGATTATAAATGAGGAGTACCCTCTGATTAATTTCTTTCCAGGGTTCACAGTGAAGGAGCTTCCTCCTGATTTGCAGGGAACGGTTAAAGAGAAAGTGTGAGATCTGACAGGGAAAGAGATAGGCCTGATAAAGGGAGTTGAGGGAGTTAAAGTTCCTGTAAAGCCGAACGTGATTTTCCCCCAGATTCCCCCGTACCATATGCCACAAGACATCCTTATGAAGGTTACTCACATAATTACAGAATTTGTGAAACAAGGTCTTGAGAGAGGTGTTGAACAGCCCATGTAACTCACTGATAATAGGATTGAAAAAGCCCTGTGGGAAGGTTCGAATTGTTCAGGATTTGAAAAAAATAAATGATATTGTGGTCAAATATTGCCCCGTGGTGCCAAATCCAGCCGTGATTCTGTTTCAGATTCCATGTGACACTGAATAGTTCACCGTCATTAACTTGTCACAAGCTTTCCTTTCTGTGCCTCTTCCCGAGGACAACCAACTTCTCTTTTGTTTAAATTTTTATACCAAGTTTACTGTTGGTGTCAAATTCCTCAAGGGTTTTCAGAAGCATCTTTCATATTCAATTAGATCTTGAAAAAGTATTTGGAGTCATTGGGATTGCCTTTCCAATCAACATTGGTATACTATACTGATGACTTGCTGAGTGCATCCAAAAAAAGGGGTGAGTGCAAGTATGACACAAGCCCCTTGCTGAACCACTTAGGAAAGAATAGTCATAAAGTGTCTCCACTTAAATTACAATATTATCAGAGAGAAGTGAAATACTTTGGTCAGCAGAGTGAGAAAGGAATAAGGAAAATATCTAGAGAGTCACAGCCATTCTGCAGATGAGTCCCCCAGCCACACAGAGAGATGTCAGGATGTTTTTGGGGATGGTAGGCTACTGTCGCCATTGGATTCCCAGTTTTTCAGTCATTTCCAAACCACTGCAGAAGCTGACCCATAAAGAAGTCACTGATACGTTAGTATTAGACCAGGTGTGCATAAAAGTGTTTTCTGAATTGAGAGAGAGTCTGTCCAAAGCTCCGGCTTTTGGTATGTCTGATTACACAAAGTCATTCACGTTGTTTGCATGTTCTTTGTCTGTCTTGATGCAGGTCTATGGAGGTATAAACCACCCAGTATCATATTTTTCAGGTACTTTGGACCCAGTTGCAGCAGCTTTACCAGGCTATTTGCGTGCAGTTACAGCGGCTGGACAGAGCCTCACTCAGTGTGAAGGCATTGTGATGGGACATCCCCTCACAATAATGGTCCCTCACTCAGTTGAAGTTTTACTTACCCACACCAAGACCCAATGCCTGACAGGTGCCAGATTGCCGCAATATAAAATGAGTATTGTTAGGTTACCAAATGTGTCACTGAAAAGATGTACAGTGCTGAACCCGGCAACCTTGCTTCCAAAAGAAAATGTTGAAGTTGAAAAGTTGGAAGACATTGAGCATGGTTGTCTTGAAGTAACTGATCTGTGCACAAAACCGAGACCTGATATTAGAGACACCAGAATGGAAAAAAGTGACCAAATTACCTTTGTTGATGGTTCCTGCCTAGGGGACAATTCAGGAGTACTGAGGTTAGGATATGCTGTGTGCACTATGGTATTCTGAAAGTGTCTTGGCTTCGAGGAGTATATTCTGCACAAGTAGCAGAACTGGTAACCCTTACTAGAGCGTGCCATGTTTCTGCTCAGCTTAAAGTTACCATCTATATGGATAGCCAGTATGGATTTGGAATAGACTATAGCTTTGGCCAGTTGTGGTCATAGAGAGGTTTCATCACCTCTTCTGGTTCACCAGTAAGAAATGGTGAGAGAATAATTTGATATTTGTTGCAAGCTATCCAAATGCCTGAAAAGATTGCCGTGGTGAAATACAGTGCACATCTGAAATTGCAGGATTTTGTGAGAATGAGAAATGGATATGCGGATCAAGTTGCAATGTTTTACGCATTGAACTGTAAATAGTTCGAAGATAAGTA
This sequence comes from Pleurodeles waltl, assembly GCF_031143425.1. NCBI lineage: Eukaryota > Metazoa > Chordata > Amphibia > Caudata > Salamandridae > Pleurodeles > Pleurodeles waltl. The sequence continues at coordinate 494,988,336 of NC_090438.1, forward strand.
GGAATTGTTCCCTGAGGAAGATGAAACATGTCCAAGTTGTGCATTACACATAACAGATATGTTGGAAGAATTGAGAACACTGCAGAATAATGTTGACAAAATTGGTTTTGCCAAACAGTCTGTTGTCTCAAATGGCTAGATATTATCATAGTTAAGCACATGTTGGGAGGGATGCAATGATTCACACTTTTAAGCAGAATTGGTTCAATCCAAGGTTTAGACAAGTTTCTGAAGCAGTTTGCCATCGTTGCGCCTTTTGTCAGCAAATTAACGTGGGAAAAAGAACAGTGGTAAATTTGAGCCACATTGGAAGAGCAGGAGGTCCATTCAGCAGAATGCAAATGGATTTCATTGAGATGCCTGTATGTGGAGGTTTGAGATATGTGTTGGTGATTGTCTGCATTTTTAGCCACTGGATCAAAGCGTACCCCACACGGAGAAATGACAGCCTCACAGTAGCAAAACTACTGCTTAGGGAACTGATACCACGTTTTGAGTTTCCGATCTCTTTAGAATCAGATAGAGGAAGTCACTTCAACAATAAAGTAGTGAAATTACTATGTGCAGCATTGAACATTGAGCAGAAGTTGCATTGTAGTTACTGCCCTGAAGCATCAGGACTAGTGGAACAGATGAATGTTACCTTGAAATCAAGAATGATGAAAATGTGTGCGTCCACAAATCTGAAATGGCCTGGCACACTGCTGCTAGCTCTGATGACAATCAGAAACACACCCAACAGGAAGACAGGATTGTCACCACACAAAATTCTCATGGGCAGTCAATGAGGCTTCCAGCGGTTCCTGCAAATGCTCTTGTGAACATAACAGATGATATGGTGTTGGACTACTGCAAAGGTCTGGCTGATGTGGTTCGCTCTTTCTCTCAGAAGGTAGAACCCACCACACTGCAACCGTCCCAAGATCAAGAACACAACCTAAGAGCTGGTGACTGGGTTGTGGTCTGAAAACACATGAGGTAGACGTGTTTGGAACCTCAATGGAAAGACCCTTTCCAGGTAGTTTTGATCACTACCACAGATGTGAAGTGGGCTGGAGTTCCAAACTGGATACACACCAGACACACGAGAAAAGTGGTTTGCCCTTGGACAATGAAGAGGAGTTGTTGAGAGTACCAACAACTAGCAGACAAGCCTCAGAGCCAGAAGGAGAAGAAAGAGGAACTGAGACCAGATCTGAGCAAGTTGAGAACGTTTCAACCACTCCTGTGAGAGACGAAGCTGAAGACCTCCTGGAGAGTGACTGTGAGCTAATATCGATTGAGGCAGGGGGAGAGTGTAGCCAGAGGCGAGCTCTCCCAGAAGTAGACGATGCTGAGAGACAAACAGAGTAAACTCCAGACCCCCAGGGTGAAGGAGTTGAGGCAGATCAAAGCCAATGTGATCTGACTCCTCCTGAACCAGTTTCAGATCTGTCACGAGAAAATCCTGCAGAGAAAGAAGAAACTTTAAGTTCAACACTGAAAAAAGCATTGACCAAGGGTCCACTGCAAGGAGATAAGTGACCAGAGCCATAAGCAAAGAGAAAGGAAGAATTTGTTGTGACAACAATCGAGGAAGAAATAGATATGACAAGAACAGAAGACCTAAGTGAAGGAGAATTGAATGAAGATCGAAAGTGGAAAAGAAAGAGAACAGCAAGTCGAAGGTACGCAGGTCCTGAATGGGCATATGCAACAACAAGTAAATGATAATGAGAGTTTCTGTCTTTTTGTTTTGATCGAGACATTCCAGGTCAATATTTTGGCACTTGAAAGAAGATAATAAACTGAACTGTTGAAACAAATTGAAAAAAGTGCAAAGAAAAAGAGACTGTTGAAAGTAATCGGATAAGACTTTTGAAAATCTGATTTGAGAAGATTAACCTGATTTGACTAGGTGCTAAACCTATTTTTGACAAGCTTACCGATTTTTGAGAAAAAGTAACCTGTAAGTAAGACTGAAAGCTGTAAAAAACTGCTGGAAGAAGATTTTGTTTTTGATTTTTGCTCCATAGTTTCTAAATTTTCTCTTTTACTTTCTGATTCTTCACAGTTCATAGGTAACATTAGGAAGCAGGGTAGGAAGAACAGGTGCTGTAAATACATGAGTATTGGTTTGGCAGTTGTGTGTGTGATATTGTTTGTGGTATTGATTGTGGGTATAACTGTTCTTGACAAGAGTAAAGCCAACCATACTTCAGCTTTAGAGAAACCTACTGCATAAACGGCGATAGAGAAGTTTAGTTTAGATGAGAAGTATCTGCATGTAGACAATAAACAAGGGGAACTTTCTTCTAATGTGTGCTATCGCATATTGAGTGAGTATGTTGAGACAATGAATGCGAGGAATTGTTTTGTGTGTACGCAGATTCCTTCATCAGTCAAAGAAGGAATTACCTATCAAAGTTTGCCTCTTACTTATGTGATAAGTTGTAGTCTGTTACTAACAAGATTCTATACCCAGGAGTACATTCAATATTTCTATTCCAACCACAATGTGGTATTTTCGTGTGTCCCTATAATTAGGTATCTGAATAGAGTAGCTGAGGACAGTAACATAGTATTAGGGTTGGAAATGGCCCTTTTTTCAGGGTCATACCCATTCTTTTTGCCTCCTTCCTCCTATTTTTTTCTGACCTGTTTTTGTTGGCTTTAGGACTGTGGGCACTTTACCACTGCTAACCAGTGCTGAAGTGCATATGGTCTCTGTGTAAAGTGTACTGTTGACTGATTTAGCCATGATTGGCATATTTGATTTACTGGTACGTCCCTAGTAAAGTGCACTAGAGGTGCCCATGGCCTGTAAATCAAATGCTACTAGTGGGCCTGCAGCACTGGTTGTGCCACCCACATTAGTAGCCCTGTAAACATGGCTCAGACCTGCTGCTGCAGTGTCTGTGTATGCAGTTTTAAACTGCCAATTCGACTTGGCAAGTGTACCTACTTGCCAGGCCTAAACCTTCCCTTTTACTCCATGTAAGGCACCCCTACGGTAGGCCCTACGTAGACCCATGGGCAGGGTGCAGTGTATGTTTAAGGTAGGACATATACTAGTGTGTTTTATGTGTCCTAACAGTGAAATACTGCCAAATTGAGTTTTCACTGTGTAAGGCCTATCTCTCCCATAGGTTAACATGGGGGCTGCCTTTAAATTTCCTTAAAGCGCGGATTCCATTTGAGAGTAGATAAAAAATGGAGTTTAGGATCTCTGAACTCACAATTTTAAAATACATCTTTTAGTGAAGTTGGTTTTTAAATTGTCTGTTCGAACATGCCACTTTTAGAAAGTAGGCATTTTCTTCCTTATACCATTCTGTGACTCTGCCTTTTGTGGATTGTCTGTCTGGGTCAGTTTGACAGTTGGGCTGTTTTGCACCTCTCTATAAGTGACACAAAAGGGAGCTGGGGTGTGGCCTGCATAACCTGATGAGCCATCTGAGCTAGAGAGGAGGAAGAAGTGATCATTCACACCTGAAAGGACTGTGCCTGCCCTCACACAATGCAGTCTTTGACCCCCTGGTGTGTGTCTGGGGCATGTCCTGGATAAGGAAGGATCTTCAAACACTTGAGGCCAACTTCAAAGGCAGAACTGGGTATAAGAAGAAGAACCAAAACCCCAAACTTTTAGAATCTTTCTGGAATCAAGAGGAACCTCTGCAAAGAGAAGAGCTGAAGGAGGAGTACTGTCCCTTTGCTGTGCTGCTTTGCTGGACTGGCCTGCAGTTGCTGCTTCTGCCTGAAAAGAGTGCAAAGGGTGAATGTTGCTGTGTGTCCTGCTTGAGAAAATTCTCAGAAGGCGTGGAGTAGAGCTTTCCTCCGGTTGGAAGTCGCAGAGACACCAAAGACTTCCGTTTCCTCAACCTGCAGCACTGGGAACTGTGTGTTTTGTGCTGTTCAAGAGGAGAAACCACTGTGACACCACCAACGACACCGCTGGCCTGCACCGTGACCTGCTGACGCCACACGGTGTCGCTTTGTCCTGCTTCGTACCGTGACCCTTGTCTCCCCGATGCCGTCATCAGACGACTTCACTGAGCCGCTGCTCGCACCGCAACCTGTGGGCCCCGCACTCCGGTATTGCCTGCTCACACCGCAGCCTGTGCATCCCCAACGATGCCGCTCCTGCTGATACCGGCTCCGCTGCCTGCACCGTGGCCTGTGGACACCGCTCGTAAGGTACACAAAGCACTGTCCCGTCCGGCACCACAGTCCCGGTCCACCAACTCCAGCACCATTGACTCCTGTGTCGTCACCAGGACTCCTGCCTGCACCCTGGCCTGTAGACACCGCTCATGAGGGTCACGAAGCACCGTCCCGTCCCGCTGGCTTGGGCCTACTGATGACAGCGTTTCAGCAATGACCACTGCCTGCACCGTGATCTGTGGAAACCACACGTCGCACCACACCGCTTCACACCGCAGCTCTGGTCTCACCAATGCCGTTGGACACCATCACCGAGCTGATGCCTGCACTGTGACCTGTGGGCACCGCACGTCGCATTGTCCCACTTCGCACCGCAGCCCCGATGCCATCCACACCGGCACACCTGACTTCGTCAGCCTGGAGTTCGGTCCGCAATACGTGTGACCTCAAGGGCCCTACGACTCCTGCACCAACTCCGGAACTGACACTGCGATGTCGGCGATGCCGCTCACTGGAGCTCACCGTGAGGATCACGACGCCCTGCAAATCCAAGGTACTTTTGTTGGTCTTCCCGACACCGTAGCTGGCCCACAACACCTTTAGAACTATTGGTTCTGTTGCTCACGATGCCGTGATAGCCCCAAGTGGAGCTATTGACTTCAAGGTACTGTATTTTTGAGTAAATCTTGTAGAATTCATATTTTTGTTACATCTTTTTGTTTTAAATAGATATATATTGGCTATTTTTCTAAAACTGGTGTGGTGTCCTTTTGTAGTGTTTTAACTGTGTTACTGTGTGTTATGTGCAAATGCTTTACATACTGCTTCTGAGATAGGCCTGACTGCTCATGTCAAGCTACCAAGGCGGTGAGCAGGGGTTATCTGAGTGGGTATCTCCCTTATACTGACTAGAGTGAGGCTCCCTACTTGGGCAGGGTGCAAACCGACTGCCAACTAGAGACCCAATTTCTAACAATTAGTGAGAGGTTTCTTTGAGCCTACGTTAACTTTTGGCACAGCTTATGCTTACAAGAATAATCTGACATTTGCTTACACCTTTAGAAAAGAGTTTCTTAGAGTAGACAGGAGAAAGGCATTGAAGGAGAAGTTAGAAAAGGGTTTAGAGAAAAGGACTTTTAGAAATGATTATGCTTTTAGTGAAATAAAACACAAGGGAAAATGCCTTTGGATGCCCAACACGTAGGGAAGCTTTATGCATATAGACCTAGATCTAATACTGACTCTTTGTTGGTGGGAACAAGTGAATAGAGGCATGTCTTTTTGTTTCAGAGTAAATGGACATTTATGTTGAATGGACAGGATCCAGCGATTCCTGGCATATATTACATTTGTAGACATAGGGGGTCATTCGAACCCTGGCGGTCATAGACCGCCAGGGCCGGGGACCGCGGATGCACCGCCAACAGGCTGGCGGTGCATCCAGGCCAATTCTGACCGCGGCGCTAAAGCCGCAGTTAGAAAAGGGAAACCGGCGGTTTCGCGCCGGTTTTCCCCTGGCCTGAAGAATCCTCCATGGCGGCGCTGCAGGCAGCGCCGCCATGGGGATTCCGACCCCCTTCCTGCCAGCCTGGTTCTGGCTGTTGTGACCGCCAGAACCTGGCTGGCGGAACGGGTGTCGTGGGGCCCCTGGGGGCCCCTGCAGTGCCCATGCCAATGGCATGGGCACTGCAGGGGACCCCTAACAGGGCCCCACAAAGATTTTCAGTGTCTGCATAGCAGACACTGAAAATCGCGACGGGTGCAACTGCACCCGTCGCACCCTTTCCACTCCGCCGACTCCATTCGGAGCCGGCATCCCCGTGGAAGGGGGTTTCCCGCTGGGCGGGCGGGCGGCCTTCTGGCAGTCGCCCGCCAGCCCAGCGGGAAACTCAGAATGACCGCCGCGGTCTTTTGACCGCGGTACGGTCTTCTGGCGGTTCCCGCTTGGCGAGATTAGAATGACCCCCATAATGCTTACTACAGTCCTCCAAGAGGATGGGATGGCACATGCTATTTGGGGATAGTTTTCTCAAAGATTTTCCAACTTGACGACTTAAAGAGATTACCGAAATTGACTGAATTATATCACAGTAGGGAAAGGAGAGAGTCTCCTTCTGGTATAGTGGGAGATACATTTGGAGCAATGATTCCTTCAGTAGGAGTTGTGCTGAATTCTATAAAGATTTAAAAGTTGTCTACTATTATGGATAACATGCCGACACATTTTTCAGGAACCATGATACCAATGGATACAAAAGTGGCTGCAGTGAGATCTATGACTCTTCAGAACCGCCGTGCATCAGGCATTCTTTTAACAAAGCGTGGTGGTGTTTGCAAAATGCTTAATTCGAGGCAATGCTGCACGCATAATAGTAAAGAAATTAGAAGCTTTCTTACTAATCTGACTAATGATGGTGCTGATTTGAAAGAGTTGAAAGAACCAGGTGTTTGGGAGAAAGTTGGCAAAGGATTTGCTTCAGTGGGAAATTGGCTCAGCAATATTGGGAAAGGGATAATTTTGAAAATAATACAAGGGATATTGATTATTGTGATTTGACTAAATGGAGCATACGGAATATGTAAATTGTATAGAATGATTAAAATGACAAAAATGAAAAATGATGAGAGGAGGGAAGAAATGAAAAGAGAAAAATTGTTTAAGGGAAATTCGAAAAGGGAACTAAGATATGAGGGGATAGAAATGACAGAATTTTAGCTGAAGCAAAGATTTGTGTTGGACGGTTTTATTGTGATGACACATTTAGTCATCATAGGAGGGATTGTTAACGCTGAGTTTATTAATGAGTTTATTAATGAATATTCATGTATCTGAGTGTTGAATTTGCATAGAAAATGTATTAACCTAGAGAAATTAATGCACACATTTGAATTTGCGCCCTCGTGAGTGGCCACCAGTCTTTACAAAGTCTACTTATTAAAGGTTTATTAACATGAAATGTGGAGCTTATGTTTTATTAATATAGTAATACGTCACATTAAGGGTTATGCATAACGTATTAGTTTTATTAATTTGTAGACCTTAACTTACCGAGGTCTTGGGCCTAGTTGTACTGCCTCATGTCAAGATGCATTTTCTTAGGCAACTAATACAATGGATGCTTAGAGAATTAAATTGTGATTTTCCACTGTGCTGACCAAGTGCTTGTAGCTGAAGTTAGTTCTCATGAGAAACTGCTTGCTAGAAGATGCTATACTTGCTAGGGAAACAATGTTTAATGTAATGTGTGTAAGACTGACATTCCTAGAAGAAGACAATGGATGCACTGACTGGAATATAAGCTGCAACAATATTGATACTTGATTAGCGGAATGATGAGAGAGGGCAGTAGAGGAATCAATCGTCAACATGTGAACCATGTAGTAGTAAAACTTTAGATTAAGGGTTTTAGTTTCATTGGACTAAATGTAAACATGTGATTCTCTGATCAAAGAGGGTGTGGTAAGTAGTTTTAGGAAATCTAACTTAGCCAGACTGCACAGAGAGGAGAGAGCCCACTTTTTTGATTATTCTTTTCCAAACTGAATGAAGAGACTTTTCTTTTTCGGAACTTTGATGCTGAATCCTGATGTCTTGCTGATTGATCGGATGTCCTATTGACGAAGACTGTCACAGCTTACTGAACCATTTTGAGGACAGGTATACTAACAATGTTACTAATTGCTATGTCTATTAGCTTTTGTATCTAGGTAACAACTGCTATTTTGATAGAGCTATAGTTAGATGTTTTACCAAATTTGTGTGACTAAATTGTTTTGCATGAAGACCAACCTGCTATTCTAATCTGATGTTAGTTAGGGCTCTCACTGATGAAGTTCACTATATGCAATAACAGTTGATGTCTTTTCTTTGTTGAAGCTAAATGTATGTTATTTTGTTTTCGCAGTTATTCTTGCTATTCATTTGTACTGTAACCTTAGAATGTGTTGTAGCTCAAGCTTTAATTAGATTGCAATTCTTTCGCCTCTTTGGTCAGCCAGTGTTGTTTCTGTATGTTTATCATTTGATTTTGAGATTAAGTTACATGACATTAGCATTGCTAATATAGGGAAATAAACATTCTAACTTTTACATAAGGTGTGGCTATTCCTGGCTGAGAGGTCATGGTGTGTGGGAATTACTGACTCCTATTGGTCATTGATGTACTTGATTGCTATTTGCTATTGATTTGTATTGGTACGGGGCCACGTGGTGGAAACAACCTGAAATGTCTATTCGCGTCTCCTGTGTAAGTTTACTTAATGAGGTCTGACGCACTAACATTTGCAGGAGACCCTAAGGTGCCACTGGGAAAGGCGACATGAGCCCTTTGCACAAAATCCACAGAACAGAGGGCACAAGAGAGTGCACATGAATTGGTTAAAAAAATGTGATAATATATCTCATAAAAAAGTTATAACTTCATGTATTCACAAAACCAAAAATAACTATGAATAAACACCAATAGGAATGCCAAAAAATAAATATCGATAAATATAAACAGAAATATTTTTTTAAAAATGTTATAAAACTGAGAGCCCTAATCATATTCCAGCTTATACTGAGTCCAAATCATACAAAATCCTCCCGCAAAAAATAGAACATCTGCACTGTTGAAGAAGATCACACAATAACCAAAACATTCCACTTAATATATACATTGCAAATAAACAATTTGGAAACCACCAATTTAGATCTATGCCAACCTACCAATCAGAAAGAAATCATTACATTCTAAATCAACAAAATGTTTTAAAACATTTAAGACATTTTCCCTAATTAATGAATACATATTCCAGTGAACTATTTTGTGTGAATTTTTTTTGAAGGTGATGACCCTAATTGGGGCTATTGGACAACATTTCTCACAGCAAAAATATGGACTAGGCTAGGAGATATGGTCAAAGGGGTCACTTTAGTCTTGCAAATTCCAAACAAAAATTTCTGACTATATTAAAGCAATAGGAACAAGGTCTTAAATATTCATTGACCACATTTCTGCTGAACAGAACACGTTATTTAAAAGGACCTGAACATCTAACCACAAACAAGCTTGATAACTTCAAATTACCATCAATAAAAACCTGTCCATCGAACAATGTATATCTACATCAATCTTCTCGGATTTAAATCATGCAAAAAATCAGACCCCCTTATCTTAACAGCGGCCAATGTACAAACAGGATGCAAACAAATTAGCTCTTTAACTGTTGATGGAATAAAAGCAGGTATAAAGAGACAAACCAAAGTCAGCAGTGATAGCTTAAGTGCATTTTCTGAATGAACATCATGTGGTCTCCATGCTAGAATCCTGAAAGAGCTAATTCTTTAATTTATCCAGCTTCAAAACCCTCAGAAATATTGCAAGTACAATGGGCTAGACAAGTGGCAGCCTATTTACTTTAATAAATTGTAATTTACATATGAAAGCTAAAATTATTATCTCAGTATCAAACATTTATTAGTTGTTCTGTTGGAAGGTAGAAAAAAAACCTTTCTTGATTGTCAACATCTGTCCCCCACCTGCACTAAAAATAATAAGGTTGTAAATGACCATCTTTGAGGACCTTGAACAAATACTTGGATACATACACCAAATGTAATTATCATCTTAACGGGGGACTTTAATGACAATTTGGCACTTCTGTTTTATAGGGGATTGAAGCTGGGTGATTCACCGGATGCTGCATACAACATTGAGTCCTCTCAGACAGCAAACACAAAAATGAAGTTTGTCAATGCTAACTTTTGCCTCTGACTGCCTGTTTTTCTGGCTCATTTCAGCTAGCTTTTTAGGATTCTGTGCACTTTAACATTGCTGATTAGTGCTTAAGTGCAGGTGCTCTGTGGTCCAAAACTTTGCAACATTGCTATATTCACAATTAGCCTATTAAATGTACATGTGAGTCCCTTGTAGAGTGTACTATATGTGCCCAGGCCTGTAAATAAAATGCTACTAGTGGGCCTGCAGCATGGGCTGTGCCACCCACTACAGTAGCCTTCAAACACGTCTCAGGCCTGCCATTGCAGAGCCTGTGTGTGCAGATTAACTGCCATTTCAGACTGCAAGAGTACATACTTGCCAATCCCAAACCTTCCTTTTCATTAAACATATGTCATCACTAAGAAAGGCCTTGGTGATCCCCAAGGGTAGGGTACAGTGTATTTATAAAGTTGGACTTGTGTTTTTTTTTAGTTTAACATGTCCAGATAGTGAGAAGCTCTTAAATTCATTTTCCACTGCTACAAAGCCTATCCCTACCATAGGTCTACCTTGGCTTAAAACATATTTTAAGGGTAATTCCATAGATAGAAATATGGACTTTGGTGCCTCTAGACTCCCAATTCAAAATCACAACTTATGGTGTAGTCAGAATTTAAATTGTAAGTCTGGAAATGCCACTGTTTAGAAATTGACATTTTGTTACTTTAACCATACTGTGCCTTTACCTGTCTCTGAATATATGTGTGGGGTAGATGACAGTTTGTCTTTGAGCATTCCCTCTAGACAGTCATACACAAAAAGCGTTTGGGAGTGACATTTCATCCTGATGGCCCATCACCTCGTTGATGGGTCTTTCTGGGCTAGATGAGAGGGAAGAACTGACACATACACCTGAATATGGCTGTGCCCCTCCTCACACAAAAGGCTGCTTACCCCCCAGTAGACTGTCTGGAGCCAGGGAAGGAAGGGAAGGGACCTTGTGATCATCAAATGCCTCTGTTGAAGACTCCTCCACTTCAAAAACATGCTTTGGTATAAGTACTGGACCCCAAACCCCACCAAATCAGTACACTTTTGAGTCCTGAGGAGACTCTGCCAAGAAGAGGAGCTTTGCTGCCAGTATGGACTGCCACTTTGCTAACTGCTCTGTTGTTTTAACCTGCTGGTCACTGTGTTGCTAGGAGGACTGTCACTTTGCAACCTTCTCTAATGTGCTGGCCTACTGCCTGCTGCCTCTTGTAGTAAGAAGGATTACTCCACAAAGGACATTTAAAGTGAACCCAGGAGCTTGTTGGCCTACCCCCAGTTGGAAATCTCAGCACCATCAAAGATTTCAACTGTGCGCCACTGCCAGGGGGACTGTCTGTTGTGAATCTGGCAAAAGTGCATTTCAACGAAGAGCCAGGTGTCGGGCTCCCGTGTGTGTGACATGCTCCCTCTGGCACTCTCATGTCAGGGCTTATCCACATTTTTATAAGTCAGTGCATTTGATTGCTTCTCTGTTTACCAGCCCAATGTGTGTTGAGTGCTTTCCAACATTTTAAAAGTCATTGTGTGTGAGTGCTTCTTACCCTGACTAGGATTGTAGTCCTTGGAGAGGGTGCATACTTCTGCCAACTAGAAATCCAGTTTCTAATAAAAAGAAGAATAGTTAATGACTGTAATTTTAATTGGCTAATTATATTTGAATAATAAATATGTTGGGGAAGAACAGTCCCTGAGTGCCCCAGCTGCAAAGATGTCTGGATCCCTGGTGATGATTTCTATTATCATTGGCGAATATGGATCATGCATGTGCACCATTACATAGGCCTGCCTCAGGAATTGCGGTCTAGTTTGACCGGGAGGGGCACCCAAAGCGTTACCCTCATAGTAATAAAGGCTACTGCCTTTGCCAGGGGCTAAGTAGCATGAGTGTGGTGGTAGAAGCATACTGTACAGTGCTCACTAGAAGTGTACAGGCATTTTTACCTGTGTCACTGGAGACCACTGCTGTGTGTTTAACTCACCCTTGGTCTACATCAAGTTACTATGTTACACTGTGCAGAGTTTTTGTGTTGTATGAATGTGCTAGGAGTATGTGTGCCAATGAATGTTACAATACATGGAAGATTCAGAGTTCAATTTTCGGAGACCCAGGTCTGACTGGTGGAGCATAAGGAGGTAGAGGAATCCCCCCAGACACATTTGTGAATTGTGGAATTTCTGTGAGCTGGGTGGAACACACTGGAGGAAGAAAGAGCTTGTCACTTTAGTACATGTCAAGGGGTTACCTTTGCTTCAGGAATAGGCCCCTGGAAAAGGGCCTGAGCACAATCAGGAGGGAGATGGGCCTAATAAAAGAAACAAAAATGTAGGGAGGGCTGGGTCCTGGGGTAATCTTTTGATGCCCTTATTAATATTCCTAGCATCCCGGTAAAGCCTCTAATCAATCCCATGGCCTGTGCTGTGGGGCTCCTGCTGTGACAGACTGCTTTGTGGAGGAGAGGGTACTTCAGAAGGAAGTGGACCCCCAATTTAAACTTCAAAGACTCAGACCCTAAATCACCTTTGGTATCTGGAAACGGACTGTAAGAAGGGGAACTACTGGCCCACAATGTTGTCAATCTGCAAGCAGCCACTTGGGCTGTACAAGAAGGAGATGCAGCTCTGCAAGAATTCTGCTTGTGACCAGAGCTGGAAGCTAAGGCCTGCCAATCCCCCAGTTGGGTGAGGGGACATTACCCAGGGACATGCAACACCACCTGCCACTGGAGCCTGCCTGCTTGCCAAGACCTGCATGCCCTGTGACAAAGGGAAGAGTGCTGGAGGAAGCAAGGTCAAGTGGAGAATCCTGGTGAGTGGATCCCTGTAGAGGTGTATGAGGAGACATCCCTCATGTATAGGTCTAAGTCACTGGCCCTTGTATGACAGTGGCAGGGGTTGTGAAATTAGCCATGGTCAGCATCACTGCTGTGCCAGTTGGGCTGTAGTCTGAGTGTGGGCTAAAGTTACAATCCAGTATGCCAGGAGGGGCTGCCATGAAGATTACTGTCCTGCCAATTGGGCTCTAGCCTGTGTGGAGAGGAAAGTCAGCAAACCTCTACTGTCAAGTGGGAACACCATGAAGGTTACTTCTGTGCCAGTAGGGCTGTGACCCATGTGTGGAGTAAGGTCAGTGACCCATATGCCAGGTGGGCCCACTGAAAAGGACAAGGACCATTACCTGGTTCAAGCCATGGTCTTGAGAAGAGGCTACCATTGTGAACCATGGAGGCCTGTGCCTCAACTGAAGATTGGAACCTGAGCACCATACCCCACACCTGTGGGAAGGATCAGTGGAACTTACCATCCTACTTGAGGAAGTGCCATGGATTCCAGCCACTGCACCTGTAGAGCCATGTGTGGTACTCACCAACAGCAGCAGCTGCTTGCAGAGACTCCAGTCACGCTATCCTCGTAGGAATGGGAAAGAATGATCACAGGGCTGATAGACCATGGTGGATCTTTATTTTGCTACAGAGCACTTCGGATGCTGAAACACTGTTGACATTTTTAACAATAGGAGTGGTACTATTGAGACTCAGATTGCTAGTGTGGCCTAACCTGAATATCACTGATAATAAATAGAGAATGATCACTAAGCTAGTGAGAGGGAAGAGTGACTCAGGGACCTAGCTACTGAACACTAGAACACTGACATTAGGGGTATGTGTGTGTTTTTTGTGTATCCTATATTTCACATTCTGTTCATATATAAATACTACTTTTGACACAAAAGAAAGTGTTTGACTGGACAATCATTTATTACTGCCATTGAACTTTGAGTTGTGAGCCTGTGTTCACTCCCCTGTATCTACCTCCTTCTCCCCCCAAGAAGCCTTGGACTGATCAACTCATGCTACTAATGATAGAAATGTGCTGAAGGGGTACTTGGCCTAGTTGTTCAGGACCCGAAGTAAATCAGGCCTGCGAAATCAGGAGTAAAAAACTCAACCTACACTGTTGGGCCCAGTACCTCCTGCTTGCCCCATGGCCCTCTGAAAGGGTACTCTGACTAAATATCACTTTTTAAATATTCTTTAACATTATGTATATTTATTCCTATTTTTACTATTTTAAATACTCAAATTTAATTTAACATTATGTCCTACGTTTAAAAAAAATGTTAAGACCTTGTCTCTATTGTTTTCTATGGGATGGTTCTGTAGTACTTGTGATTGGCTATGTGTAGAGCTGGACTTACTACAAAAGTGTAAGTTAAGTTACTACAATAGTACAGCTTGTGAATACTGAAAAGTAATAAACTTATTTGAAAGTGTAAATTTACTTAGAAGTGCTGTTTGTAAAGCAGGCGTGCAGTAATGACATATGGGAAGCATGCATAAAATATATTTTCTCAAACAATTTGGTGACTGGGGCCTCAATGGGAACCTATTGCAATGGAATTCTCCATATTTCTCAGGATATATTTGCTGACTGAGAAAATAAAGAAGGTATCAACAACAAAAAAAAGCCAGTTGTCTCGAGCTGCTGGCCAAAACAGTATGACCATTGAGGTTTTGAATCCTAAGCATCAGTGTACATCCAATTCATAAAAAAGGACTCAAATGTGATCCCAAAAACTATTGCCTTGTTGTACTTCTTAATGGAGAAGGAATGATCATTGCAAATCGTTATTGGTCAAATTATCCATCTGAGTAAACAATCATATTCTCATTTTTTTCCATCATTATTGATCGTTTGAGGTATTAGTCTCATCATCAAGATACATTTGCAAAAATGTTAAACACACTATAAAAACATTAAAAGCAATTAAACACCTATAAATAATTATGATTCCCATGATACATCATTGTACAATTAAAAGCTGTGCAAATTGTAAAAAGATGCGGGGATCATGCCTGCGTATTCCGACCCTAGTGGTTTTGTTCTACCTGTCCAGGCAGTATGCAAAAACCTTGAAACAGCCACAACTACAAATGAGGTGGGGTTGCTTTTACATATTCTAAGGGCTTCAACTTGAATTCATAAACTAAGGGGACGATCTATTTGCTTCTGGGTTTGATATAGAGTGGGAAGAAGAACAGCAAGTGCTTGACGCTTTCTTTGACAGATTTACAGTTAAAAGAACTGCCAGATTCCTGCCTATGCTTCTCCCAGTTAGCAGTAAATGCAGCTACTTGGAGAGTCCCATACCTGAATTGAAGTAAAAGGAACCGAGCATGCACCAGGTGAAAAAAGTCTAGGAAATCCTCCACCTTGGATACAGATTTGTGAAGGAGTAAGGCACTTGCTAAGGGGCCTAATTTGGATGAACAGTCCCTACTACTAATAGATTTTTTCCTGGGCCAGATTTGTAACTTTGAGAGTCGTCTCGGTGAATGAATTGGGGCTCGGACCAACATGTCTCTAGCCCTAGCTTGGTTCATGCATTTTTAGGTGACTCTAACCATCTAACCTTCCCCACCCTGTTGGACCTAAAAACTTCCTGCAGGCCCTCCCTGAAGTGGATAATTTAATGAGTACTCCAGATGTGAACCAAAACAATGGAGGCCTCAGTGCTATCTGCGCCAAAATCCAATTGATCTACAAATCAAAGCCTTTCCCCAAGCTCAAGAGACAGCTAAGAAAATTGGTTCCTTCTGTGCTCAGAGTGCTCAAGTTGCAATGGCCCGAGGTTCTGCCCCATATGTCATAGCCCCCCTTACTTGTGCTTTGTGGATGTCAATAGCTGATCGGAAAGGGGTCCAGGCTGCCCTTTTGGTACATTTATATATGGCTGTAGCTCAATGTTTCACAGTCATGCTGCTCTTAGTAATCTGTGGTGCGATGAGCCAGTATGGTCTAGCCTGATGTCCAGATAATCAAACTGCGGGACCCTTTCTAGCACTTCAGAGCCCACCTTAATTAGCCCTCTTCCTCTGCCCCTCTTGGTATAAATCATGGTTTTGGTCTTGGACATATTCGTTCTGTTACCAAAGTCATCAGAAACGGTTGAAGCTATCAATCAAATTTTGGAGGTCCTTCTTATTTTTGACAACAGAAAAGTGCCCTCCATGAAAAAAGGTGTTGGTATTTTTTCCACGCCAAGGTTCGAGAATCAATGACACAGTTTAATAGTTAGGCAATGCAGTTGTTACTATATGAGAGGAATAGAGTTGGGGCAAGGACACACCCCTTACACACACTTTGTTTTACGGGAAGGCCTTGGTTAATTTTCCCCTCACTCCACATCTTACTTGTGCACAATTCCCCTCGGGGAGCAGCTAGATCAAATGCTGGAGATGGGGATGGGGTCCCCATCCTCCTAAGCACCTCCTGTAACCTCTCTCTGGCACAAGGTCAAAAGAGGCACGGAGGTCGACTAATGCCACATAAAAGTCACTCTTGGAGAGATTCAGGGGCATATTTATACTCCGTTTGCGCCGAATTAGTGTCGTTTTTTTCGACGCAAATTCGGCGCAAAACTAACGCCATATTTATACTTTGGCGTTAGACGCGTCTAGCGCCAAAGTATGGGCAAATAGCGTCATTTTTTTGCGTGAACGCCTTCCTTACGTTAATGAGATGCAAGGAAGGCGTTCCCGTCTAAAAAAATGACGGCGACGCAAATGCGTCGTATTTATACTCCCGGGCAAAAATCACGCCCGGGAGTGGTCGGGTCAAAAAACCCCGCATTTGCGCCACTTTTTAACGCCTGGGTCAGGGTAGGCGTTAAGGGGCCTGTGGGCTCAAAATGAGCCCACAGGTGCCCTCCCCTGCCCCCAGGGACCCCCCCTGCCACCCTTGCCCACCCCAGGAGGACACCCAAGGATGGAGGGACCCATCCCAGGGACATTCAGGTAAGTTCAGGTAAGTATACATTTTTTTTCTTTTTTTTTTTTTGGGTGGCATAGGGGGGCCTTATTTGTGCCCCCCTACATGCCACTATGCCCAATGACCATGCCCAGGGGACATAAGTCCCCTGGGCATGGCCATTGGGCAAGGGGGCATGACTCCTGTCTTTACTAAGACAGGAGTCATGTAAATGGCGTCTGGGCGTCGTTTAAAATGGCGCAAATCGGGTTAAGACGATTTTTTAGCGTCAACCTGACTTGCGCCATTTTTAAGACGCCCTAACGCCATTTTTCCCTACGCCGGCGCTGCCTGGTGTACGTGGTTTTTTTCCACGCACACCAGGCAGCGCCGGTCTGCTTGCGCCGGCTAACGCCATTCAATAAATACGGCGCCCGCATGGCGCTTCAGAATGGCGTTAGCCGGCGCAAAATGTTTTGACGCTAAACTGCGTTAGCGCAGTTTAGCGTCAAAAAGTATAAATACGGGCCTCACTGTCTTCCACTTTACCAGAAGAAAGTGGAAGGCTTGGTTAGCCACACCGGTCTTAAACACGAACCCTGCTTGCAGCTCTGAAAGATTATGGTTTTCCTCAAATCAAACTCTTTTACAGTTATATCAAATCAGATTGTGGCTAGGATGCTTTATCACCGACAGCACCATTCACAGAATAAGCAGTCCTCTTAATAAAGCAATTACTACTGAACTTTTGCGCCTGCAAGACTTATTTCTGCGCATGGTAAAGATTGTTTTAAATGTGTGTGAAGCTGGTAAATGTGAAATAAAACATCAAAATATATTGCTATTTCCTCGAATTACCGCTCTAACCTTGTTAACGAAGAAAAAATTACCTTGTTTATTGCAGTTTTCAGTTGTTTATATCATGATTCGGTACTCACCATGGCAACACTAAAAGGGATCATTTCACAAGGACGCATTCTGCCAGGTATATTGGAAGAGTGCTCACATATTGCAACGAAACTATCAGCAATTACGCTTGTGGGTTTACAAACTGCTCTACCAACAACATCAAATAGTGTGACACCATTTTTTTGTTTGCAGTCAGAAAATTTGCCGAATATGTGTAGGATCCCATGAATAATACCAGAAATGCCATAGCAGGGTGGTTGGAACCGTGTTATATTTCCAGGATAACCACCGATAAGCAGATTCATTTAATTTAGATGAGTTTTACGCAAATCTATGTTTTGTGAATATCCTGAAAATGTTTAATGGATTTGGTAACCCTGGACCCCTGTGGGAAAAGCTTGCTCCATACGTGTGTGACGCACTCTGGTGCCTTCCTTGCCTTGCCTAAATGTTGTAAAATAGATTGGAATTGTTTTCATTTGCTGTGCTCTTCAATGCGAAAAGGGAAAGTAACAATTCGCAGGTGCTAGCAGGATAAGAGTTGCTCCCTACTAATATCAGGAATATGTCTCGGATTACAAATAAAGGATTTTATTGTGGCTGAATGAAGACGTCTTCTGAACGAATCTCTAACAGTGATGTGAAAAGTTACATGCAAGCAGAGACAAAGAAACATTATTTGTGCTGGATTCCATATACATTCAAATGTGAATTTAAGCAGCATTTAGAGTGACAATTGTTTTCCAAAAAAAAGCTGGTTTGTGGTGTAGCCAGCAATCAAAGATCTGAAGTCGTATGCTTACATTTAAATGTAGCATGCACAGTGGCAGCCTGTGCCGGGGGGAGAGGGGATGGAAATAAAATAAAATAATAAAAAATAAAAACTTACCTTAATTCTGCGCTGCGCTGCGCTGCGCTGCGCTGCGCTGCTCCTCTGTTGTCGCTCCAGACTGCAGGCACATGCTCCCAGCCTGCCCTGCGGCCAATCCTGACGCTGCTCTGAGCAGCATCAGGATTGGCTGGGAGAGCCCAGCCAGGACACTCCCAGGCAGACTCGGAGACTGTGCAGGCTCTCTCCAGCCCAGCAACACAGGTCCGGGCTGGAGAGAACCCCGTGCGCATGTGTGTTTGGACAGCCCGAGACAGCCAGCCAAACATACATGCGCACTGAGGGAAGTGCTCCATGCTCTCCCCTCAGTGCTCATCACCCCCAATGCCCCATCCCTTTTAGTACAAAATGATAATAAACTACATTTATTATTGTTTTGTATTAAAAAGTTTGCAGCTGGTGCTGCCAACGGGCAGAGGATCCACACCGGCGCATGCCCTATTTCAGCTGTCTTGACACTGAAGATAATATATTTTATATAGAAATATAAATGATTTCCTGATTTCACAACCTGACTCTAGTGTTAAAAATGAATAGATTACTTACTTTGAAACCATTTAAGTTGAGTACATATTTGTGGGAGATATATTCTAAGATGAGCCAGCTATCAGCTACTTCCCAGAGCCCATAGACAATTATAAAGAACAGGAATTAGATTTCAATTGTTGATAGATTTATATTAATCATTTTCCCTCAGTGCATTTGCACTTAACCTACTTTCAGTCCTATTACACCTTTTGTCAAAGGTACTCTGCGTAATAAGACCTCCTCAGGATATTAATGCATGGTTTTGTAAATTTTGCGGCACGAAAAAGTTGATTTTCAGAACGCTATTGCATTTTTTGTGGCAATTGCTAATACTTATAATTTATTCATTTTCACGATATGTGTTTAATTTTTAAACCAATGGTTTACAATGTAAATAGCTGTCAAACTTCCCACCATTAATGAAAAACAACTTTTTGTCTTAATTTGCTTTATTGAGTGTTTGGCATACCTCAGCAAATCACGTAGCTTTAAATAAAGCTAAACAAAGAAAGCAGGAAAACTAAACTTCCAGTGTCGACCTACAGGGTACCTCATTTTGTATTGAGATGAAACTAAGGAGGTGATTATTGACTGTTCATTTAGCCATCCAGGTGACTTTTGAGTGTCTTCGCTCTAGTGAAAGGGGTGACCTTGGGGGGCAGAGTTTTAGCTAGGGTTTCACCTGCTACAGTTGCATATTTGTAAGGTGTCCCCTGGGGTCTCTGGTGGCCTGCTGCTCATGCCTCTACAGTCTCCTTGTCACTTCTCTCCCTGCCCTGGTTAAGTGAATTGCAGGTGGGTCCTGTGGGTGTCGTAGTAGAGGCTAGCATCATCTGGTGGGTTGGAGGCAGTCCCGCTCATGGCAGTGGTCATTTAATTGACTATTAGTGCCTTGCTCCCACTCCACGTTAGTACCCATTCTTACTTGCATAGCCTCTGATCATCTGCTTTTGTCAATTCCTGCATGTCTCCGTGTTACTTTTGTGTTTGTGGGGGTGTGGGTTCTGACCAATGTATTGCAATGTCCATTCAGTTTTTACCTCTGGGATCTCCCCAAGCTTCAGTTTTTATCCCTGAGATCTCCCCAAATTTCTCCACCAACACTGACCAGCAATCAACCAGAGTTGGGTAGTCCTATGCCATATGTATGAAAGTTGCTGGAGAGGCATTGCGTCTCGGGTACCCCCAATGACATGCTGGAAATAACCTGTGGAGCTTCTAAGGAGTGAAATATGTTTGATGTAAGTAGTGGAATTATATCAGCCAAAATCTGGCATTGCTTACCACCTCCTTCACCAGTGCACAAACTTCGCTTCATTCCCTGTCTGTCAGCAAGTACTCTAGGTCATCATCCCATCCGTGTCGCACCTCAGTCAGAGCACTCAGTTAGAACTGTGTAGAGGCATGATACAATGCCACTCATGGAGCCCATGCCTAGCAGTAGCTGCAATGTTTGCAATTTCGGAGGTTCCACAGGAAAGTCAGGCTAGAGCTTCTGGACCATTCAGGATATTCTTCTGTACTGCAAAAATTTGCCTGGCCAGAGGGTAAATCTTGCCTGGATTCCCCAAAGGATATGAAAGCTTCACCCTAATATTGGTCTCCCAATAGCAGGCTTCCTCCTTCAATCCACTGCCTCACAATCATAATGGTGTGTAGCCATAGCAGCGGGCCCAACCACCATGGAGGTAATGGTTGGGCATATGGAGTGTGCTGTACGACTGTATTAGTCACCAGTTCCCATGCCTCTACCACTTGCCGCATGATGTGGGGGCAGTCTTTTGGGACCTGCATTCCTGGCATTAGGTATCTCAGGAGTTTGGCATTCTTGAGCACTCCACCCAGTTCGAAACCTCTTAACACCAAAGGGGTACAGCCTGCTAAATAGCAACATAATGAGTCAAAGACTCCCAGCCCCACTTTGTCGATGTCCAGCTTCAGAACTATTAGTTTGACCCTGCTCCTCTTTCCTGTCCACACCAGCTAGGTTCAGAGATTGTTTAGCTAAACAAAAGTAGTGCGTGGTGTGGTGCAGACGGTATTTTGTAGGATATAAAGGCATCTTTGGTGGAGCAGCCTTTTACTCAGCACTACCCCAACCATGGCGGATAGCAACATGTTGTCCCAAAATGGGACCATGCATATCATCCTGCTCAAGTTACATTCATACTGCTATTCTGGGATTTGGGCCACCTGGAGACTCAAATATCAAAAGGCATGCACTTTCCACCAGTGCATACACACATCTGGAAGCTCCTCTGACCTCAGCCAATGGGTAGACAACTGTTTTTCATTTGTTCTCTCAGAAGCCAGTCTACACTGAATGTTTCCATCAATTGCAGGAAAATGGGCACCAAAGTATCTGGCTGCCTGAGGTACACAAGGGTATCGTCCAGATACATTGAGAAAATGTGGGTTCTGTGGCCTACCTGCATACTCCATTTGGTTATTAGGGTCCTGAGGTACATTGCTAGTGTGAACAGCAGTGGAGACAGTGGGTAGCCATGTCTGGTGCCTCCTGCTATCTGTATTGCTCCAGACATGATGTGCCTAGTATGCACCCTGGTCAGCTGGACCTCATAGAGGAGTTTTCCCCATCACATGAACTGCCATCTGAAGCTCATCCTGCATAGGACCTCCCATATATACTCTGAGTCACAGGAGTCAAACTCTTTTTCAATGTCAAGGGCCACTATTGCCCCTTCCATCTGGTCTCCTCTGATCATATGCATTATAGTCATTGGAGATTCATGTGTGTGCTTCTACTTGGAATAAACCCACGTTGGTCTTCGAGGACCAGGTGCTGGACCTCATTGCATAGTCTGATAGCCAGAGCTTTTGATAGGATTTTTCGTGTCCACCTTCAACATGGACAGGGGTCATTAGAACCCCGGATCTGTAAGATCTTTATCTGGCTTCGGGGTCATTACAATCAAGGCCTTCTGCATGGATCCAGGTAAAACACTGCTGTAATTCACTTCTTGGAACATCAGCCTGTGTGCATGCTGCTGTGCCATCAAGTGCATTGAGGCTTAAATCATATGATGGGGGTGTTTCCTTTTTAATAGCCAAACCAGCAATCTTCCAGGCTTGTCTCCCTCTAGATGTTATTTCTGTCTAAAGATTCTATATATGAATCTTTTTAGCCTGTACCAGGAGGCTTGTATTGCCTGCTTGGCCTCCAGAACTTGGGTATCCCTCTCGTCCCACCCTGGGACACAATGCTGCAGTGTCTTCAGTCATTTTTCCCCATCCCCAAGTCTGATTCTTCTTACGTCTGGTTCCACAGATTTTAGAGACACTCCCAACACCTTGTCACCCTTTGTCCCCTTGGTGATGTCCCATTGTGTTCCGTGTGTGTCAGCAGAGTTCCAGTTTGCCTCAAAGTATCCAGTGATCATTTCCCCTCAGCTTTCACAAAACAATTTGGCCCAGATTTAATAGGGCCTAGTGCCATATATCACCACATTAGCTTCATTTTTTACACTAATGTGGCAATATTATGGCAAAAATGCCGCACCATGTTTACAGAGTGGCACAATACATCTCTCATACCTTTTATAAAAGCGATAGCTTCATTTTTCTTCTGACACTGGGTTTCTGTAATTAACCAACTAAAGATTGTAATATACTTTAGACAATTTTTATTGCCCTGTCATAAGTTTGATAACTCATTATCACTAGCCTGAACAAAGGTATGTTTTGCAAAGAGATGGCACATCGTCTTTCTTATCCTTCCAAAGTTATCTAAGATCAGGTCATTATTTTCATTGAGTTAGATAGTTTGTTTAGCGACTGTGCCCCAGATAGGAAATGATAAAGGCAATCTTAGCTGTGTCAGAAGGAAACGCTTCTGGTTATACAAAAAGATTGTGGCTGGCACTGACTTCAGATTGTATTGAATTTATTACTATCCCCAAAAAACCTTTCCAGCGGAACCAGGGGGACAGAGACCGGAGTGGTTACAGTGGCATGAACTTGATTTACAGTTCAGTGGGGAAAGTTCAGGCTGGATGTCACATATCCCTAAAATGTGTGGGTTGAAGAACGGGGCTTGTACCTTTGGAAAATGCCCCTTCCCCTACATCAGATAAGCAATTGCAGGGGCTATATCAGACTATCTCATTCTTAAGCAACAGATGTTCTTGTCACAAGGATTTAACTTCACTTTGTGCATCAGACACTGTTCTTGCTCGATCTAATGCACTTGAAGTGTCTTTGTACAAAGTCTGAGCTGTCTTGAAGATGCAATTGATCATCTATATCGTCTGAGCAGTGAAAAGTGTGATGCTTAGCCTTCTATCATCCACTCACCTGGTTCCAACCGCGGAGATGATGCTGGACCTTTAGGGCCATATTTATACTCCGTTTGCGCCGAAATTGCGTCGTTTTTTTTGACGCAATTTCGACGCAAAACTAACGCCAACTAACGCCATATTTATACTATGGCGTTAGAGGCGAATAGCGCCAAAGTTCCCGGAATGTGCGTCATTTTTTAGCGTGAACCCCTTCCTTGCGTTAATGATATGCAAGGGAGGCGTTCCCGTCTAAAAAATGACTCCCAGGCCTTTACGTGGTATTTATACTCCCGGGCAAAAGAGACGCCCGGGAGTTGGCGTGGCTAAAAACGGCGCATTTGCGCCACTTTTTAACGCCTGCTCAGGGCAGGCGTTAAGGGGCCTGTGGGCTCAAAATGAGCCCACAGGTGCCCTCCCATGCCCCCAGGGACCCCCCCTGCCACCCTTGCCCACCCCAGGAGGACCCCCAAGGATGGAGGGACCCACCCCAGGGACATTCAGGTAAGTTCAGGTAAGTATAATTTTTTATTTTTTATATTTTTTTTTGGTGGCATAGGGGGGCCTTATTTGTGCCCCCCTACATGCCACTATGCCCAATGACCATGCCCAGGGGACAGAAGTCCCCTGGGCATGGCCATTGGGCAAGGGGGCATGACTCCTATCTTTACAATGATAGGAGTCATGTTGATGGGGGATGGGCGTCGAAAATAAATGGCGCAAGTCGGGTTAAGACGATTTTTTCGACGTAACCTGACTTGCCCCATTTTAAGACGCCCATGCGCCATTTTCCCCCTACGCCGGCGCTGTCTGGTCTACGTGGTTTTTTCCCACGCAAACCAGGCAGCGCCGGTCTGATTGCGCCGTCTAACGCCATTCCATAAATACGGCGCCCGCATGGCGCTTCAGAATGGCGTTAGACGGCGCAAAACTTTTTGACGCTAAACTGCGTTAGCGCAGTTTAGCGTCAAAAAGTATAAATATGGGCCTTAATCCTACCGAGGCAGAGAAAGAAATCAAGTAATAACAATCTTAATTCACTAACTGCCTTTGAGGGGAAGAGGGGCCTGGACAAAACAAGAAAACGATAGACTTGTGACACTGGGTCTGCTCTGCTGCCGTGCAACACTGCACATGAGGTTATGTACTTCCTGTTCCTTTTCGTATGGATGCGGATGCGATGGACTACAACTGGCAAGAGGAGAGTTTTACTAACAGTTCTCTGCATATGGTCTTTAAACAGTTATTTACAATAATATCACTTACAGGCTTCATCACAAATAAGACTTGAGAGAAAGTACAATGCAAAGGAAATACCAGAGTTTTCTGACACTCCACTGAATGTTAAAGATAACAATGTTCAATTCAACACTCAAAAGTATGATTTGTGCACTCAAAGTCTTTCCGTCTTCATAATACAGAAACTAGTCAAGGAAAATAAACATGAATACCTTCAGTTCTGAATCAGATAAGTTTGGAACGCCCACAAGATAAAAAGGATGAAACACTAGGACATTGTAAACATTGAAACATAATGTCTGACTTTCAAGAACTGGTTTGTTATCCTTGAAAGAACTCCATTTTCAGGAAATTCTTAAAACATAACTAAGAATTAGTGCACACTAACCTGGCAAACAGGTACTTAGCCTACAGTATGATTCTTCAACTGGAACTTCAGCTGGAATCCAAATGAAAGTTCAAGGCCGAGTAGAAAGAAACAAAGAGGAGGTAGAATTGTATCTCAAAATGCAAGATCACAGGAATCTATGATGGAGACTGGATTACGGGATCCACAGGAAGGCTTGGAAGATTAGAGCACTGGAGGCTCTGGGCAACTCAGCAGGTGAGTGCAGGGAACATTCTTGCGCAGGACTGGAACGAGGCCAAGCACTGACTTTGGGTTAGATGGGGTTTATATACCTGATGGGAAGACAGTCCCTGAAGGGCATGTGGCTCACATGGAAGGCCACAAAGTTCCAAAGGAAACCTGTGAAAATGCACTTGTTAACCTAATGTATGTGAACTTTGCTGAAGACAGGTGCACATAACAGTTGGAATCAATTAACCAAAAAAAATAGATGTTAGAGTCAATAGGTCACACGAGTTGGTGCAATAACTAAGTCATGTGAAAAAATACTAAATGGTTACATACAATAGGTAATGGCAGCTGGATGTAATTAAGTAAAAAACATGTTATTTCCTTACAAAGTACAACCGGGGGAAGCAATGGTGAAGGAGGATAAAGAGGGTAAAGTGCTCTGGGAGGGATGCAGTGATTTGCAGGAGGTTGTAAGGTGCCACAAGGAAAAAAGAACATGAGCTCTGTATGCAAAGCCTACAGAACAGAGGGCACAAGAGTGGGTTGTGACAACAAGAAACATGTCCTGTCTGCTGTATGTGTCATATACCTGCATGTGACATGAGAACTCCCACAGAGTGGGATGCTGGGTTCTCCAAATATCCACACAGTTGAGTTGTGTCATAGTGTTCCGTCAATGTAGCTGTCAATTGTGTTTTTGTGCCATTTTGGTGGGGGGTCCATCCTTCTGTCAATCTAGGATTTAACTGAAGCCTCTGACCTGCAGTGTGCCCTCTGTTGTATCACACTGCCTTTAACCAAGCAAACTCCCTGTGTCAACCCACCCCCACAAGGTAAACACTTGCTCCCCCCAACTGTATCTCCCCAGGTATGTAGCTATGGTCTCAAACTCCTCCTCTGTTTCACTTCTCCTTGAACAAATGTTGTGATGTGTGTGCCATTTTTCAAACTATTGTGTTCCTATGTTGGTCACTCAGTTCCGCAACTTGCAGCTGAAGAGCTTGCAGCAGTGAGATCTGAGGCCACCCCAACAACTACTGTAACCAACCTCCAACTCCTTAGGGCCTACAATGTGCCATTCATTTGAAAAACTGTAAACAATGTAGTAGGATAAAAGAGGCATACAAGTCAATTAGTCCTGAAGAAGTGTTACAATAAAGAAAATGGAATGAGTTTTAAACTAGTACAACAAGTGGGGAGCTTGGTAGATGCAAACGGAATAGAGGGTTCTGGGACATTGTCCATGCTCCCTTCAGTGTTTGTGCCATTGTCCATTTTGCAGGTAGAAGCCACGGAGCTCCTGGCTATGGCAGCCCCCTTGTCACCAGTGGCCTGCACATTTCCAACCAGTGGGCATTTGACCAGCCCACTGGAGACTCAAGTATTCCGTAGCACTACTGTTCATAGGTGTCCAAGAAGTGCCTCTATTAGGCACTGTTAGGTATTTCATCTCCGAGCAGTGAGCTGAGCCTCCCATTGTCACAGCCATCACTAGTGCACTAGCCTCCTCCCTTTTTGTAGTCTGATGTTCGATGTCCAGAGTGCCATCTTGACATACAATAATTTGCTCAGCCATCTGAGTGTCCCTTGAGTCTGCTGCCCTGTGATCTGGTCCTTTTCCTCCTTGGCCTCCATGTCAAGAATGAGTCATCCATAGGTTGCAAGATGTGGGCCCCTCCTCCAACCAGCAGCACATCTTCTCAGGTGTATGTAAGAAGTAGTCACACCCCCATGGATGACTTTCAGCCAGGCAGGGAACAGTAATATATAGCACAGTCCCAGGGTTCCCAAATGCTGTTTTACTGTAGTGAAGGACTGCCAGAGGTGCTGCATCTTCTTCTTTAACGATGCAGGTGATGTGATTGTCATATCTGGGGTCCTACATCTTTCAGGTCACATGTAGGATGGTGTCCTGGTACAGGTAGATGAGGATCTTTGAAATAATTGCCTTCAGAAGTGCTATGGGTAACAGAAACATAGCCAGCACTCTTTGGGCTCTCTCTTTGATGAAGGCAGGCAACAGGTCATTCGGGTTAATGATCTCTGTGATCTAGTTCTCCAGGAACTTTCTCAAGGGTGGTATTCTCCACATGCTTGAGAAAACCCAATAACTTCAGGTTTCTGACCTTGATCTGCTTTCCGGGATCTCAGGCCAATCCTCCAGTCATCTAGTGGTCTCCAAAACTATCAAGAGGACTAGGACATTCTGTTCCACTGCCTGTGACTTCTCCACCACCTGCAGGTTCACCTTCAGGAGTATACATGTTTGATTGCTGCAAGGATCCCTCATCTCTCTGTTGTTTGTTGCAGACAGGAGCCCTCCCGTGAACCAGTCAAGTTCACATCATTCCCAGGGTGCACTGCACTTATGTTCTCTGTGTCTTGTTTGGGGGCTGCTGCTGATGTCCCAGATTAGGGGGGCCATGGTGCCCCTGTCTCCTCCCAATGTTTCCTTCTCCTTACACAGTGGCATCAGATAGTCAAAGGCTTCCACAATCTCAAATAGCTCTCGACTCCCAGGGCTCCACCAGGAGCGGTTACCTCTCTCAGGCTCCTCACTTGGGCCATCGCTGCTTCCATCTGCAGGGCCACACTGTGCCAGCCAGGTTGGGCTACTCATTCGTACCTATGTGGGTCTATGCTACTCATGGGCCATCCACCATGATGAGGACTAGCGCTGTCTTCTCCAAGCCACCCAGCTCTCAGGTCAAGACCATCACCAGCAGATCCCCCTGTGACAGTGTTGTCCCTGTGAGAGGTGGGTCCGTATGGTGCCCGGAATCTCCGGTCTCCCGGCGTGGTCTCATGGGTCTGGTCGTCCCCTGCAGATCCTAACGCCAAGGCAGCATTACCGTTCTCAGTGGCAAGACCTGGACCAAGCCTTCATACTAGCTCTGACTGCATTCTGCATGCCCTGTAGCCTGTCATCCTCCACAGCTAGTACCTGGTGGAGCAGGAGCTGGAGACCTCACCCTTTGGTCTCCAAACTGTGGTCCCAGGGACAAGGGCCAGGAGAGAGGGGCCAGTCCTCTATGCTCCATGAATCAGGCTACCCAAGGTGTTAAGCCTGCCAATTTGTTGGTTGTTAGGCCACTACTTCACAGGCCACTGTGCCCATTCCCTGCACCTAAGGGCAGTCAGCAGGGTCAGGGATAGTTGGCTGGCATTTGTAGGGCCAGGGTGCATGTTAGGGGCACACTATCAGGAGGGTGCAATATTCCGTCTGGGTGTTTGTCAGACGGCAGAAAGTCATTAATATGTCTTGTCAGCCATCTTGTTGACCATTCACTCCCATCATTAGCGACAACTTCAGCCAGTATTGTCTTTTTAGACAAAACTACTTTGCGTAATGAAAATGTACAGTGTCTTGAGTCACATGAGCACTTATGTGAGCATAAGAAAAGGATGTGCAGGCAACTTTAGAGCTAATCTCTGAAGATGAGACCCACAGTATTTCATGCAATGGGTTTCAAAAAATAAGATTTCCACACATCTGTATGATCTTTCTTTATTATTATGTATGCGTATTAGCAGAACTTCACCCGCCATTTTACTTTTCTTTTTTACCTTTCTGAGATGACATTCATGCAGAATGTTGCAGTATATAAAACCCTAATAACATTAATAACCACAGCTCCAGCCTATAGGTATGATTCATTTACACTGCAGTCCTCATGCACTGAGTGTAGAAGCTGTGAACTAAAGCTCAGACAATGCAAGTCAAAACAGGAGTCGAAGGTGAAACAAATATTACCAAAATAAGTGCTCTGAATCTCTAAAATAGGAGTAGTGCCCAAACCTTTGCACCTCAAAGCTCATTTTAAAACAAATATACTTATCTGATACATCTCTGTTCCCGCGGATTTAACATGACTTAGAGGATTTAGGCTTGTGCAGTGTGGGTTGCTTTTTTTCAGGATAAGGACATGCAACTGAAAAACGGAGAATTAAAGGACTACCAGCCCAAGAACTCGGTTCTTGAACAGTATGAGGAACACTCTTCTCTGGCACCTTTCGGAAGCTTTTTATCAGATCTTCACTGCAGGCCAGACATATGCAATTGGAAGACTAAAGGAACAAGGTAGAAATTCAAAAAAAGGGTGACCTGTGATGGGGAATGGGAGTGACAGCATAACAATACAGTGCTTCATTTGTAAAAAATAAAAATAAAAAAATAAGTGGCAGAGCCCTAGTAAGGAGGCCACCGCAGCTTGCAGCAGCCGTTTCTACTGCCAGCGCTGGCACTGATTGTACTTACACAATTACTAACCATCACACTGTGACAAGTGTGACAATTCAGACTGTTTGATCCCCCAAAGCTTTAAGAATGGCTTGGGGGACATGTGTTAGTTACTTTTAATTATTCAAAAAAACTATTGTGCTGTTCATTTTTTAATTGTACAGACAGTGCCACCATGTGGCAGCTGTCATAAATGTCAGTTTGGACAATTAAGTGCCAGTGCCAAGCACCGGAAACCACTGGCTCAAATTAAGAACTGCAAATAACGCATATACACCCATAGGACCAATGTACATTATCTGCTGGCATATTATAGTGTTTTGCCTGAACATAGGTCGGAAAGAGTTTGGATTTTATCTGCATATTATATCCCAATATGTCACTGATATACTGCATAGGAAGGAAAAAAAGATGAAAGACTGTTGACTCGGTCTCTCAACATTCCTGGTTAACCTTTGACACTACAGAGGAGGAAGCATAAAAACAAGAGAAGGCATGCAGCTGAAAGAACACAGCTGTATTGTAAAGTGACCATCGAGTAGAGAAATGACTTTGTAACAAAGAGAAGAGTAAAAGAATAACAAAGGGCTCCCCTGCCTCCTCCGTGGCTAAACTGCTGCACCAGCAGTGCATACAGGTAGGCCACAACCAGATGTAAGCACAGCCACTAGCCAAGGCAACGCCATAAAATGAACATGGACAGAGCACACACGGACTGTTTACTTGTATGAGGCACTTGTGTTAGAAATCGCGGCCATCGCATGACTCACCTATGCCTAATAGTGATTTGTGAAATCGCCAAAAACTGAGATGGTCTGACTAGGAGCCTCAGGCATGAAATGATTTTGTGATCACAGCATGTATTTCACAAAATTACACAGTTTACAACAGCAAAATGACTTTTCTTTGTGCCAATATCCTTTTATGATTCGGAAAAAAGATATGAATCACAGAAGTGGCTTTCCACTTACTCCGAATCCTAACTAGGAGGGGATGTGAAAGGGGTGTTTCCTCCTGATTGCTATGTGTAAGGAGATGTATCAATGGATTGAGACCGCAATTATTTCAATTATTCCACCCGACACAGACATGAACATTTCAAAATAATTTTGATACCCTGACGCTGGTTGTGGCATCACGTTATATAAAGGTTGCCCAAGAGCATGATCCCAGTCTTTGCACACCCCTGATTGTGTGGCCCATGTCTCTGTCTGCAGTGCTGCTCACACGTTACAGTGGCGACGAGGTGGGCACCAAAGAAACTGTGACCCCTTCTCCAGTGGTGAGAGCAAAGCTCCATCTCCCGTCCCTGGAGGCTAAGGTTGTGCTTAGTGGCAAACAGCATGTGACCCACTAGAGAGGTGCCAAAGGCCGTCTCCTCAGGTGGTAGCACCATGGTGCACTTGGTTCGGGTGTTCCAATCCATTTATAGAACCAGAACACACCATTCAGCACCAGTGCTTACAGAAAGAGCTATGAATACATGGGGTGAACACAGCAAGCTGTTAAAGGGGCTAACTGCTTTGCAGGTCTAGCAAGGATCATAACCACATGTATGGGCAGTGCCCCACAGGTCTTGAGCTAAAAAGCATAACCACAGCATACCAATTCCTAGAAAAGCCACCCAGCAGAACAAGTTGTACCGCCGCTTCAATACAACCAGTAACTAAACACGTGACCCCACCATATCACCCACCATGCGCAAGACAGAATCTCTGGCAGCTCCACTACTTCAGGGCACAGGGAAAGACCATTAAAAAATTGATGATAATGATTAAAATGTGGCAAATAACTCCCTCCCAAGGCAGCAACTCCTGCACCATGCCCAGGTCCTGCAATAGCCCAGCTGCCCCAAACAGTACGTGGACCATGATGATAGAGACCTTTTTTGATTATTCCACCAAGTAGGTAGCACCATTAAAACTAATCCGCCTTTCAGCAAAGTGACTGACCCAGCCATAACTGGTTTCTGGTGGCTCGTGTGGGTTGAATGATTAAATACCAATTTCAAAGCCAAAAAGTAGGTGGATGGAGTAGTGAAAAGGTCCTTGTTGCTGTATTATGCTTAGGAGGACATCTTCAAGCTATTAGAGAATCTCTCAGTCAAGCAATAAATGCATTCAATGCACATTTCGACCCTCAAAATGAATCCAGACTTTGAACGCTCTAAGATAAGGCAAAGCCAGCAGAAAGAAGACAAATACCTAAATGTATTATATGCACAAGTCAGAGAACTGGTGAAGCAACCTGTTCAAGGAAGTGGTGCAAACATCATTCAATGCTGTTGGTCTACTGTTTTGTGTCACTATATCCTTCAAAATGGTTGATACCCTTACCATAGCTAGGTCACACAAACTAACTAAAGCATGTGCTGAACAAAGGGAATCACTTTTGTTCAGGTAACAATCAGAGGTGAGCCAGAAGAATGCCATATCATCAAGAAAGAAATCACATGACTTGCTCGGACCTTAAAAGAGAAAGGTGAACATTTAGGTTCTGCAGATTGTTACCATACCTGCTGGGAGAATGTCCCAGCCACAGGAACCACACTTTAACTGTGGCAAAGCTACTCTTTTTGGCATAGTGTGCTGATAAACATATCTTTTAGAAAGTTGAGTCACAACCCTGGCAACAGCCTCACAGGTTAACTGGTAAATGCAATGCTGTAAAGTCAAAGCACAGGAGGCCATGGCACACGATACAAATCAAGGAAGATGAAGAAGATGCTAGGGCGCCTGGTCCTTAGTAAGTAAACTTACAAGGGGATGCGTATAGGTCGATAAACCTTTTGATTTGCATGGAGTATCCTAGCTATGGTGTAACCAATGTGCATCGATAATCAATACACAAACCAATAAGCAAAACAGTAGTCAACATTTATGAATAACCACAACTCAGAATACGTTTAGCATTTTTTATTTCACTACTGGTTACAATATTAAGTCAAGAGGTTAAATCAAACTTTATTCAAATCCACTCAAGATTAATTAATTAGTGACCACCAAAAACATAATCTAATCACAACTTGAGAAAACATGCGTTCTAATGCCTCAATGTAAGCCAAGAACGATGAATATGTTAACATGAGTAGCAGAGTTCAGAAAATCAGTCCGTCAATGATTTGTTACCGTATATGTCAGCGTCTCAAAATAGGAACCCTACCTAACCCTGATTAGCATTAGCATGTGGGACTTCATGCGAAAACAGTTTGGAACATGAATTTGGATAAACATCTAGCTAGGAGAAAACCTATAAAGCATTGCAGTTGGTACCTAGAAAGGAAAGGCACAAAAAGTCAATCAGTCACATTGTCATAGCTACTTATCCATGGAATGGATCAGCAACAAAGTCAGTCTTCGTCTTCAGGCCATCAATCGATCAGCATCGCATCAGGCTCTCGAGAACTTGAGCCCAATGACAGAATCTTGAATCTCTTCGAACACCCACGCCTAACCTCGAACATCTATTCTCTCCATCAGTTCTGAAGTTTTTCCCCTTTGTCTCGGCAGTATATCAAAGTCACCCAGACTATCCCCTAGTTCCTAATTGGTCAATTAGTCACCGGTTATGACTCTACCCAATAATTTCAGTTCTTCAAATCTATGAATTCTAGTATTACACGGTTACCCAAGGTGGCAAGTGGTTCACTGTACGATGTCCTCATCATCTGGCTCGTCAGGTATAAAAAATGTTGCACCTTCTTCTTCTGTCAGTGTCTCCATTGTTCGAGTCCTGGTAAAGTACATATCGTCTGCTTTACACAGTCCTTGTTGCATTTTTGATTCCATCATCTCCTGTCTGTCGGTTCTCGCATGGGATTTTTGCTGAGCAGATTTTATTAAACAATAAGCAGTTCAGGGTCAACTCAGCACATTAGCTTCTCTACATTACGCTAGTAATTTAGCTTCTGCATGAGGGCTGGCAACTAGGCCACAACTTTGGCTGAGTTAATTCTACAATATAATGCAAAACATATGGGTGGTCATTACAACCTCGGCGGTCTTTTTACAAGACCGCTGAGGGACCGCCGTGCGGAAGACCGCCAGTAGTGGCGGTTTGCCGCTCGGCGTATTATGACTGTTGGCTGCCCTCTGTCCTTTTAAGGACGGAGAGCCGCCAACAGCCATACTGGCAGGCGGTGGGGAAGTGGAGGTTGCTCCACCTCCACCGCCACGCCAACAGAACACTTCCCAGCGAATCACGTACTGTGATTCAGCGCAGCGGTGTTCTGTTGGCGGTGTGGTGTCGGCAGAGCAGCCCCCATGGCTCCCGTCCCCTCCCGGAGGATCGACGGAACAGGTAAGTCGATCGTCAGTTAGAGGAGTGGGGCGGGGGGGTGTTGTGTGTTGTGTGGGTGTATGGGGGTGTGCGTCTGTGTATGTAGAGGGGGTGTGTGAGAGCATGTATGCTTGCGGGGTGTTGCGTGTTTTGGGAATGAGTGCGTGTATGTCTGTATGTACGTCTGTATGGATGTGTGCGTGTATGTTTGTATATGGGTGTGCGTGTCTGACTGAGTGTGTGAATGTAGGCATGTATGTTGGTGTGTGTGCGTGTGTGTGTTGGTGGTGTCTGCGTGCGTGTCGTGTGTGTGTGAGTTTTGTGATGTTGGGGGTCAGGGTGGGAGGGGGCCCTGCCACTTTTGGGTGGTGGCAGGGGTGGTGGGGGTGTAGGGGAGGGAGTCGGGGTGGGGGTGGGGGGTGGGGGAGACCCCTATCAGTGCCAGGGAAGGAATTCCCTGGCACTGATAGTGCTTACCGCCATGGATTTCATGGCGGTTCCTACCGCAGGAAATCCACAGCGGTAAGCCGGGTCAAAATACCGGCAGCGGTATAGTGACGGCCGCCGGGCTGGAGACCCAGGTCTCCAGCCCGGCGGTCGTCTCCGCCCTGGCAGGTGGAACGGAGAAGCAGCGGATGACCATGGCGGTAACCGCCATGGTCATAATACAAAAAAAAAGACCGCCAGCCTGGTCTTACCGCCGCTTCTCCGCCTTCTGCCAGGGTCGTAATGACCCCCATGATGTTTATCTCAATATGACATAGTACTACATTATTCATTAAGTTTTTCTATATTTCATACAGGTTATTCATTTTATTAGGACATTTGTAAATCTTGGTGACCACTCTCCGAGGGCACATTTTCAAATGTGCACATTAATTCTCTACATTATTAATTTCTACATTTTATTATAATTTTTCAAAATACATAAACACTTATTAATATCTCCAATTAACATATTTGCTTCCACAGTCCCTCCTCTGATGACTAAATATGTCCTTGCACTTCTTTTACTCTTAACAGTTTCACAATTCAACCTCTTCAGTGTTTTGTCTTCTTCTCAAGTCTTCCCTATAAATTCTTTCCCTGTTTCGTTCTTCCCTCCTCTGATTATTTTTAGACCTTTGCAATGTAATTTTTTGAAACAATTTACATGAACCCCATAACCCTAATATGCAAGCAATCACAATTAATATTCCCTGTATGAGTTTTAATAATACCCAATTCCAAATGTTACTAAGCCAATTTCCCACTGGAGCAAATCCTTTTCCAGCCTCTTCCAAAACACCCGGTTCCTTCAATTTCTTCAAATCCTTACTTGAGTTGGTCAGGTTAGTAAGTTGGGGCCAGATGTAGGAAAATCCTGAATTGCGACTCGCATTTTGCGAGTCGCAATTCAGGATGCAGGATGGTGTCCCTGACACCATCTGCGACTTGCAATGGGGTCGCAAAGGCCCACCTCATTAATATTAATGAGGTGGGTCGCAGTTTGTGACCCCCTTGCGACACGCAGCACTCACAGGGAGTGTGGCCTGCTGGAGACAGCAGACCACCACGTCTGTGACTGCTTTTAAATAAAGTTTTTTTTTTTTTTGTAATGCAGCCTGATTTCCCCAAATAACATGTCCCATAACATCCTCTTGGAAGAAGATAATAAGCATTAAGTACACAAATATAAAAGATACCAGGAATCGTAGGGTCCTGACTATTCAATATAAAAGTCTATTTACTCTGCAACAAAAACACATGCCTACATTCACACGTTCCAACAAATAAAGTGTCAGAGCGTGATTTTGGCATATATATACAAAGCTTCCCTACATGTAATGCATCTAAAACTAATTTCCCTTGTGTCTTAATTGCAGTGTAAGCATAATCATTCTTGTAAGCCTTTTCTCTAAACCCTTTTCTAATTTCTCTTTTAGTGCTTTTCTCCTATCATCAGTATGCTCTGTAAAACTCTTTTCAAAAGGTGTAAGCAAGCATGTGAGATTATTTTTATGTGTGTAAGCAGTTCCAAATGTTAATGTAGGCTCAAAGAATCCTCTATCTAATACTATATCATGATTCTTAGCTACTCTACTTAGATACCTAATAATAGGAACAAACAAAAACACCACATCGTAATTAGAATAAAAATACTGTATATACTCTTGATTGTAGAACCTTGTTAGTTGCAGACTATTAGTTATTCCATAGGTTAATGGTAGGCTGTGATACGTAACTCCTTCCTCTACTGACTGAGGAATTTGCTTACACACAAGACAATCCTTTGCATCCATCATCTCAACATATTCACTCAACAAGCGATAGAAGACGTTAGAAGAAAGCTCTCCTTGAGCATTAGTATAGTCATGCAAATACTTCTCATCTAACTTAAACCTCTCTAAATCCATTAGTGTAGTAGTTTCAGGAATGGAAGTACGATTGGCTCCTTTCGTATCAAGAACAGACATTCCCACAATCACTAATATAAACAAAATCCAACACATAATTACCAATCCAATGCTTATATTTCTACAGCACCTAGCATCCCTAATTTGATTATTTAACGCAGCCATGATCTGTAAAGAATCAGAAAGCAGAAGAAACTCTTATATAAGTGCAGTATATTAAAAAATAAGGAAACATTTTCTCTCACAATTCAGTTTCACATCCAGGAACCTTTTTCCATGTCAAAATCGATTAGCAGCTTGTCACATCCAGTTTTTTTGTCAAATCAGATTATCAATGTCTCTTTCAGTTTATTTTTCAACAGTCTCTTTAAGTATTTCAGATTGGTTGAACAATTCAGCTTTTTGTGCACCTTCAGGTTACATCAAAGTACTAACTCGGAACCTCTCTATCAAAGCAAAAGGACATTACCTTGTGTTGCCATTCATTAGTAGTTGCATATGCCCATTCAGGTCCTGCATAACGCCGACTTGCTATTATCTTTCTTTTCAACCTTTAACCACCACTTATTTCTTCTTCACTCAATTCTTCTTTCCTTGTGGTATCTACTTCTTCCTCTATTGTTTCATTTATGACCACTTCCTTTCTTTTCTCTACTTGCGGTTCAGGCTAACTATCTCCCTTTCTCAATCCTTCTGTTAATATTCTTCTCAAGATTGGACTTTTTTCCTTCTCTTTTTCTATGTTGTTTTCTCTTGAAGGACCTGCAACAGGGTCAGGTGGAGTCGGATCACCATGACTTTTCTCTGTCTCAACTCCCTCCCCTTCTTGGTCTGGCACTTGTTCTGTCTGCTTTTCGGCACCCTGCTGAGCTAGGCTCTCCTGCTGTGTCCGTGGAGATGATTCTTCCGCACCCTCCTGTAAATCTTCACTTTCATCTCTTACAGGGGTCATAGAAACATCTTCCACAAGCTCTCGTTAAATTTCAGGCTCTCTTGGTTCTTTTTCTGGTTCAGGTGTGACAACCTGTTTCACTGTTGTTGGTGCTCTCAACAACACTTCTTCTTGATCCAGTGTACATGCCACCTTCTTTGTATGAATTACGTGAATCTAGTTTGGGAGTCCTGCACACTTCACAGCTGTCGTAGTAGTCAAGACCACCTGCTATGGCCCTCTCCAGCGTGGCTCTAAACACGTCTTGCGAACATGTTTTCGAACAATGACCCAGTCACTGGCTTACAGACCGCGCCCTGGATCGTGGATGGGTGGCGGGGTAGTGGCCTGCACCTGCTGAGAGAAAGAGTGAACCAAATCAGCCAGACCATTGCAGTAGTCCAACACCATACCATCTGTAATGTTTACAAGTGCATTTGCTGGAACTGCTGGTAATCTCATTGCTCTGCCCATGAGGATCTCATGGGGTGACATCCCTGTCTTCCTGTCTTCCTGTTCTTGTCTCTGGTAAGTCAAATCTTTACTATTATATCCCCCACCCTACCCTCACCCCCATCACTCCACCACCTCAAATATACCCCACCATCACAACCCACCCATCCCAATACCAAGCCCTGCATGCCACACTAATCCATGGACCCCCATCACAGATCTGCATGGACACCCACCACCACAGCATGCCCATTAGAGAGAATCACCTTGCCCACAAAATCACAACTAACACAAGGCAAAGCTGACAGGGCAATCACAACCATACAGGGAAACACACCCATGCACAAGATGACACATGCAGATACAATAATAGTGCATCTGCATCCCCACAGGACCCCTACTCAACGTCACCAGAGAGGAGTTGCAAGCAACATCCAGGCTCCCCCCCAGAAGAGGCTCACAGTGAGGACAGCAGCTCTGCACACCTGGATCACAATGACCAACTTGGTCCATCAGGGACCTCTGGACAGTCGGTTACCCTGCCACAGTCCCATACCACCACAGAGCGTCCCACTCAGGAAACACCAGCACAGTACCCACCCAGCAGGCCCATGCCACTGTCCCCAAGAAACGTCAATCAGCAGTGTGTCCACCACTACAGGGATCCTAGGCAACCCCACAAACCCAAGAAAATTGGGGACCTGGGGTCAGTGGCAGTGGGCACACGGTTCAGGGGACAGATGCACAGGACAACAGGGAAGCTGGGAGGCCTGCTGTGCAACAGGGGGAGGACTGCCCCAGGGAACCCACCCTCAAAGAGGCACTCACAAACATCCTGGGAGCATACCACCATTATCAGGAGACGATGGGCCAGATACTGGCCAAGTTGCAGGAGACCCAGCGGCTGCAGGAGGGGCAGTACCTGGGGATCAAGGAGGACCTCAAACACATCTACACCATCCTGGTCACCATTGCAGGGGTGATGGCTGACATGGCCAACACCATGAGGGAGATAGTGGAACACCAACGGGCCCCTGACACTAGCCAAACCGATAAACAACACTCCTCCTCCGCTGGTGCTAGTGGACAGGAGGCCCCACCAGCACCCCACCCCCTGCAGATGGAAAAACACCCCGCAAATGGTCCCTGCGATACAGGCAGAAGCCAGAGAACATTGCCAAGACCCCTGATGGAAATAAGACTCTCCTAATTGTCACCCTTGTGTCCCACTCTGTCACCCTGTCCGCCTTGAACTGCCATTACTCCCCTTCTCATGCCCTATTGGACAATGCACCTGTGATACCAAGAGACTGGACTCTAACTGGACGTTCCTCCACCATCACCCCACACTATTGCACATCCCCCTCTACTTATTAGCACTTAAATAAACACCTTCAGAACAAATACAAATCTGGAGTCTGTCAATAGATTGAAATATGTATTAGTACAACATTCTGAAAATATTGCAATTCATATGTACAGTAATTAATACATTGGTATGACCTTTAGTGGGCAGCAGTAAACATACAAGGAGCCAGAGTGGGCCACAGAGATCTGAAAACAGAGATGCCAAAGGGTACAGTAAGTGGCCATAGACATAGGGAAATCACGCTGCCATGTACAATGTCCAACAGAAAATTGAAAAGTAAAGTGAAGTTACAGTGTCTTACCTGTGTATCACTGGAAGTAATGCTGTATGATATTACTTCTGTTGTCCACATCTTCTTCCTCTGCCTCCTCTTCGTCACTGTCCACAGGCTCCACCGCTGGCACAAGACCATCTCCAGGCTCATCCTCCTGCAGAAAAGGCACCTGGCGTCTCAAGGTCAGGTTGTGCAACATGCTACATGCAACGATGATCTGGCACACCTTCTTGGGTGAGTAGTACCGAGATCCACCTGTCAGATGGAGGCACCGCTAACTTGGCCTTCAGGAGGCCGAAGGTTCGCTCAATAATCCTCCTTGTTTGCCCATTTGCCTCATTGTAACGTTCCTCTGCCCTAGTCCTAGCATTCCTCACTGGGGTCAGTAGCCATGAGAGGTTGGGGTAACCAGAGTCATCTGATAACATCGAGGGACAACTGTTAGACACACACTAACTATTAGGGAAACTCCCATACCCAGACACCAACATATACTGGGTGGGGACCTTGGGCCCACCTATTCGCCACACCCGGTGCCTCTGGAGTTGAGCCATCACATATAGGATGCTGCTATTCCTGAAGATAAAGGCATCATGCAGAGAGCCAGGTTACTTGCCATTCACATGTGAGATGTACTGGTCAGCCAAACACACCATCTGCACATTCATGGAGTGATAGCTTTTTCTATTCCTGAACACCTGTTCATTTCACCGGGGGTAGGGGGGACAAATGCTACATGTGTACCATCAATGGCACCAGTGATGTTGGGGATATGTCCCAGGGCATAAAAGTCAGCTTTCACTGTGGCCAAATCCTCCACCTGTAGGAATACGTTGTAGCTCCGCATGTTTTTCAGCAGGGCAGACAACACTCTGCTCAACATGTTGGAGAACATTGGCTGAGACATCCCTGATTCCATGGCCACTGTTGTTTGGAAGAAACCACTTGCCAGGAAATGGAGCACTGACAGGAGCTGCACTAGAGGGGGAATATCTGTGGGCTGGCTGATAGCTGACATCAGGTCTGGCTCCAATTGGGCACACAGTTCTTGGATTGTGGCTCGATCAAATCTGTAGGTTAAAATAATGTGTCTGTCCTCTATTGTCGCAAGGTCCAGCAGGGGTCTGTACACTGGAGGATGTCTCCAACTCATATTCATTCTCAGCGGTCGAAGCCTAGGGAGGAAAACAGTGAGCAGAGGGTCATATTCACACATCTATTGCAATAATGATGCATTTCTTCATTTACAGAACCAGTATGTGAATCCGAGAGTCAGTTGATGTGCTAATGTCTGCTGTGACGCAGTTATGTGCAATCGCCTGTGCCCCCTAAAATGGCAGCTGCCTGACCTGTGTGGAGGGACAAGTGGAAATGAGGTCAGTCCGCTGGCGTTGTGCGCCGTTGTGGTAGGCGGTCGACGACCGCCGCGCAACTTTGTGTTGGTTATCATTGGGCCCTAGGTGTTCCAGGAATGAATGGCGATGTATGCCGGCGGTGACGGTACCCACCGCGGTGGACGTGACCGCCATTTTCTATCTGTTCACTCAGTTGCTACCTGACCTTAAACAGGAGAGGACCTACACAGCAAGTGCTGCTGTGACCTTTGTCTGGAAGCGACAATGGCTCATGTGTCTGGGGAAAGGGCCCTGCCTTCACTGTGGAGGAGTTGGAGAGACTTGTGGATGGGGTCTTACCCCAGTACACTTTACTCTATGGTCCTCCAGACAAACAGCTGAGTACACTGTGAGCATGATGCGTGGGCCATGAATGTATGGATTGCTGTGTGTAAGCCCCGTGTAGGGGTGGATTTGAGGGGTCCTGGCCAGAGTGCTGCATGTATGGTGGTCAATGTATGTGCGATAGTGGATGGGAGGGATATGGTGGGCCATGAGTGTGACGGTCTGGACGGTATTACTAATCCCTTTTCTGCTGTATTTTTCCTGCAGGTCAGCACCCGTCAGAAAAGGGGTATTTGGCGTGCCATCGCCAAGGAGGTGCGGACCCTGGTGGTCCTTGACAGGCAGAGCACCCGCTGCCACAAACGGTCGGAGGACCTGCGCCAATGGGCAAGGAAGATGGCGGAGGCCCAGATGGGGATGGCCTCCCAACGAGGAAGGGGTGCCCAATGTACCCTGAACCCCTGATGTTACACATCCTGGCGGTGGCGTATCAAGAGTTGGATGGGCGCTTGAGGACATCACAGCACCCACAAGGGGGTGAGTACAAATTCAGATTCATGATTTGGCATGCATTAAGATTTTACCTGGGTTGGGGATGTGGACTGTGGGTACCCCTAGGCCAGGGTGAACATGGTAGGGTAGGTCCTTTGTTGGGCTGGCTCTGAAGCACTCCAAACACAATGGTGTTAGTGGGCATCTACTACTGGGCAGGGTCCTGTGGGTTTCAGGTGTGCAGCTGAT
Organism: Pleurodeles waltl; assembly: GCF_031143425.1. NCBI lineage: Eukaryota > Metazoa > Chordata > Amphibia > Caudata > Salamandridae > Pleurodeles > Pleurodeles waltl. Next base: position 495,029,780 of record NC_090438.1, read on the forward strand.
GGCGTTATGGCATGTCCTGTGCTGGTGACTAGCATTGTAACTGGTAGTGCATGGCCTAGTGCATAGGGCAGCTCCCTGTGTGTTGTGTATGCCAACGGTAGTAGTGTCGCTGGCATTGACCAAGTGTATCCTCTGTCTCATCCCCCCTTTTTGTTTTGTCACCCTGTCCTTGTGTGCATTAGCATCATCTGGCAGAGGAGCAGAGACACCGGTGACGGAGGAAGCTGCATCCCACATGGGCCTGGAGACCGAATCCACCGAGGGTGAGGGCACCAGCGGGACAGAGGGCGAGAGGAGCACCACTACGGAGACAGGAGGGGACACTACAGACAGCAATCCCTCCTCCGATGGAAGCTCCCGGGCTGTGGCGGATACTTCTGTTCCCACCCCAACAACAGGTACAGCCGCCACCCCCCCACCAGCACTGCCCTCCCAGCAGCCCCTCAGCGTGTTTCCCGTGCCCGCTCACCCAGGAGGATGGGCATCTCCTTCACCCCAGGCACCTCAGGCCCTGCCCCAGTCAGCCGTGCTGTCCTCAGTGAGGAGGCTATTGACCTCCTGAGATTCCTCACTGTTGGGCAGTCAACCATACTGAATGCCATCAAGGGTGTCGAGAGGCATTTGCAACAAACAAATGCATACCTGGAGGGCATTCACTCTGGTGTGGAACAGAGAGCATTTCAGGCTCTGGCCTCTGCACTGATGGCAGCCATTGTCCCTGCCTCTAGCCTCCCCCCTTCAACTTCCTCTACCCAGTCCCAATCCCCTCAACCCCACCCTATCCCAAGCACACCTTCAGACCAGCATTCAGCCAAATCAACACACAAAAGTGGCTCAGGCAAACACAAGCACCACACTTCATCTCACAGGCACTCACACAATCCCACTCCACATGCAGACACACCAACATCCACTGCCTCCTCTCCCTCGTCCAACTCCCTCCCAGTAGCATCTCCACTCATACCTGCATGCACTACATCCTCATCTACTACCTCCATCAACAGCACGCCCATCACTACACACCCCTCACTGGCAGTCACCACCCTCACATACATGCACACGTCCCCTGTGTCCTCGCCAACATTGACCTGTTCCCTACCCTCCCCCGCCCTTCCCCTCAGGCCAGGGTGGCCAAAACCCAGCCCAGCACCTCAGCCACCAAGTCCACGTCCGCTGTGGTTCCTGCAGCTGTCATAGGCTCAAAGGGGGCATCCGTCAGGCCAGCCAGTGTGCCACCAATCTCTGCCAAGGCAAAGAACACCTGGCAAGGTGAAGAAGGGGACATCATCCAGTAATGGGAAGGAGCCACAACCACCCAAAAAGGCCACGTCAAAGACTCCAGCTACCAGACCCAAGGTGACACCACCATCTGCCGAGGGCAGTAAGCGGCAGAAAACACTACTGTCAGCAGCAGCCCCAGTGGGCAGCCGTCCGATGCTGCTGTGAAAGGGCTGGAGCCTCCCCCCACTACAGGCAGCACCAGCACCTCTACCGCGGCCAGCACCGCCACCTGCACTGCCGAAAGCATCACTTCTGTCAGCAGCAGCAGCAGCCCCAGTGGGCAGCTGTCCGAGGCTGCATGGGAAGGGCTGGAGCCTCCCCCCACCACTGGCAGCACCAGCACCTCCACCACGGCCAGGACCGCCACCTACACCACGGCAATCACCGCTGCAAGCACCGCCACCTGCACCGCTGACAGTAGCACCACCGGCAGCAGCCCCAGTGGGCAGCCGTCCGACGCTGCAGGAGAAGGGCTGGAGCCTCCCCCCACCACTGGCAGCACCCCCACCACCACCGGCACTACCACGACTGTGCAGCCATAGCCGGCGGTGCATGGACTGTAGCCCTGCCTCCATGGACTATCATGCATCCTGACCACTGCAAATCTCGTGGATCTGACGCCCAGTTGAGGGACTGTGACCTGCCACCCCCCAATTGCTGTATCACTGGGCACACAGCCCACTCCAGAACCAGTGGAAAAAGGCATCCACTCACCCTATCCTTGGCAGAATGAAGAACACTGGTCACAAAGCCCCCTCCAGAACCAGTGGAGAAAGGCATCCACTCACCCTATCCTTGGCAGGATGAAGCAGACTGGGCACACAGCCCCCTCCAGAACCAGTGGAGAAAGGCATCCACTCACCCTATCTTTGGCAGGATGAATGACGCACACTGGACACAAAGTCCCCTCCAGAACCAGTGGAGAAAGGCATTCACTTACCTTATTCTTGGCAGGATGAAGCACACTGGGCACAAAGCCCCCTCCAGAACCAGTGGAGAAATGCATCCACTCACCCTATCCTTGGCAGGATGAAGCACACTGGGCACAAAGCACCCTCCAGAAGCCATCCACTTGAAAGACTGTGGCCTTGCACTCCCCAGGACCAAGCAGTGGGCAACCCACCCACTTGAAAGACTGCGGCTCTGCACTCCCCAGGACCAGGCAGTGGGCAAACCACCCACTTGAGAAACTGTGGCCTTGCACTCCCCTGGCCCAAGCAGTTGGCAACCCACCCAGTTGAGAGACTGTGGCTTTGCACTCCCCAGGACCAAGCAGTGGGCAACCCCCCCACTGGAGAGACTTGAGAGACTGTGGCTTTGACCTCACCAGGACATCGCTGTGGGCATGGAGCCACCTCCAGGAACAGTGGTGTAATACCATCTTCCGGCTGAGGTGCCCACCCTTTCGCCGTCCCCCTGAGGTGCCTGTGTGTTTTCAACCTGATTCCCCTGCAGAGTTCTCTCAGTTTTGAGGCAGGAGTCAAGTGTGGGCTTGGCCTATGTGTCTTGGCCCAGTGGGCCAAGGACTATTTTTGTGTGGACATTGTCCCTCATTGTCCCTCATTTTGTATATATTGTTTATATTGTACATACTGTTTATTTATTTATGAACGTATTTCTCTTTAATTCTAATATTACACTAATTTAACTCAATTCCTTTTGTCCTTGCGTTATTCCAGAGGGTTACGGGGTGTATATGTAATGATGTTGCATGTGTTTGTGTGTATGGTGTTGGGGGTGAGGGTGGGGATGTTGCGTGTTGCGTGTGTGTGTCACTCTCTTTTTCCTTCCCCCTCCCCTATCTACTAGGTGCTGTACTCACCGTGGTCGTCGTCACCCGCTGTTTGTACTCCTGATGTATGAGAAGATAGACCAGCATGGGCAGGACCTGCAGCTTGGGCTCCATGGCGTCCCCGTTCTTCCTTGAGTGTCGAGAGGTGAGTGGTTTCCCTTCCAAGTACTGTTTCCGACATGCTTTTGATGGCATTGGTACCACCCCGGAAAAGCTGACGGATGGGCGGGTTGTAATAGAGAGGGCAGTACAGTGTCTTCCGCCTGCCTGTTGGCAGTTACCGACGTGGTGTTTGTTGCTACCACCATGGCGGTCAGAGTGTTAAAGTGGCTTCACATGTTGGTGGTTTCTGCCGTGGTTGTGATTCCATTTTTCTTACCGCCGGCCTGTAGGCAGTATTACCGCCGCTTTAACACCGGTTGTAATGAGGGCCAATATTTTCTCCTTCATTGAAATATCTCCATATCTATAAAAATAAAGTGGTGAATATCATTATACTTAATCATAACCACACGTAACTTGTCTCTGTTACCAGGAGAAAGTTGTTAGTAATCAACCTCAAATACTGAATATTTTTAAATACATGCAACTGTTGCTGTCTCAGCAGTAAACAGAGCCTTGGTTTGGTTTAAGCAACTGTAAGCCCCTTATTTTTAGGCCAACCTTACGGTAGTTCTGTGTAGAGTAAAGATTTAGATCATGAAGACCTCTTTTATTACACTTCAAAACTTTATCTTTGTAGTCTCCCAATTCACACATATTGGTTTTAGGAAACTGCAGTGAGAGTTGGCATCACACCACTACATTTGCCACAACAATTTCTAAAATTCAACTGTTTTTGTATTGCACACTAAATGGTTCATCAAAGTTTTCTCAAAATAGAAGTAGCAGTCTAATGTTGCACTCTTTGAAACAGTGCATATTCCATTGCGATGAATTATACCTCCATGTTCTGTTATTAATTTTAATTGTATCATTTCATCGAATAGCATAGAGTGGTTTGACATGCAGTGGATTGGTGGAGAGTGGAATAGCATAGAGTTGAGTAGTGTACAGTGACATCACAGTGCAGTGGAGTGGTGTACAGTCAAATGTCGTACAGTGGAGCAGTGTACAGTGGAGTGGCATACCATGGCATAGCGTAGAGTAAACTGGCATACAGTGGACTGGCACATGGGTAGAATAGTGTAGAATGGATTGGCATATAGTCAGGTGACAGAATGGAATAGTATAGAGTGGAGTGGGCACAGTGGAGGGGTGTAGAATGGCGTAGCTTACACTGGAGTGGCATACAATGAAATAGCATAGTGTGGAGTAAAATATAGTGTAGTTGTGAACAATGGAGTGTTGCAGACTGGAGTGCAGTACAGTTGAGCGGCGTACAGTGGAGCTGAATATAGTACCATGGCGTACAGTAGAGTGGCTTATAATGGAATAGCGTTCAGTGGATATAGTAGAGTATTGTAGAGTGGAATAGCATAGAGGGGAAGAGGGTACAGTGAAGCAGCCGATAGTGGAGTGTCCTAGACTGGAGTAGCATACAGTAAAGTTGTGTAGTGTGGAATAGCATACAGTGAAGTGGGGATCTGCGGACTTGTGCAGAGTGGAGTCCCATACAGTGTAATAGGGTTGAGTGGAGTGGTAAAGATTGGAGTGGCATACATTGGAATAGCACAGATTGGAGTGGCGTATAATGCAGTGGCATAGAGTGGAATAGCGTACAGTGGTGTGGCACACAGTGTTCTGGAATATTCTTGAGTGCCAAACAGTCAGGTTTAGTAGAGTGAAATAGCATAGAGTGGAGCAGCATACAGTGGAGTTGCATACAGTGAAAGTAGCGTAGAGTGGAGGAGTGTACTGTTGACTGACATTGAGTGGATTGGCATACACGGGAGTCACATACAGTGGAATAGCATAGACTCAAGTGACATAGAGTGAAGTTGCACACAGTGGAGTGGTGTAGAGTGGATTACCATATAGGTGAATTTCATGGAGTGTAGTTGCATACAGTGAAATACTGTACAGTGGAGTGGCATTGAGTGTGGTGGTGTGCAGTGGACTGTCATACAGTGGAATAGCATGTAGTGGAGTGGTGTAGAGTAAAGCCACAAACAGTGGAATAGGGTAAAGTGGAGTGGTGTGTAGTAGACTGGAGTGGTATACAGTGGAATAATGGAGAGTGGTGTGGCATACACTGGAAAGGGAAGTGGAGTAGCATACTATGAAGTCACAGTGCAGTGGCATATATTGTAGTGACCTTGACTATAGGTGCATAGAGTTGTGTTCAGTGAAATAGTATATAGTGGAGTGTCGTAGAGTGGAGTTGTGTACTATGGAATGGTACACAGTGAAATAGCATAGAGTGGAATGGCATAGAGTGGACTGCCATACAGAGGAATATCATAGAGTGGAGTAGCATACAGTGTAGTGCCATACAGTGCAATTATGTAGAATGGAGTGGAGTACATTAGAGTGTCGAAGAGTGGTGTGCATAGAGTAGAGTGTCATAAAGATGTAGATTAAATTTATTAGGAACCTACATTATTGTGTGTGGATTAACCCAAGACAGCAATATATAGGTAACTAGTAGGTTTTTAATAAAATCCCCTACCTATTACTACTTTATTGAAGTGTTAATGGGTAGGAAAATTATATTTTTCTATATATTTTTTAAATTGTTTATGGAATTCTATGCTAGTGCCTAGGAAATATAATTTTTTTAAATTTAGGAACATATTCAAGAAAAGTGGCACTGCACAGAGTGCAGCCCCACTTTTCTTGGGCCTTTTAGTGCTTCCCTAACCCCACCATCTCTGAGCACCATGGCAGTAGTTAAGGGAATAGAGTCAGACTTTTTTACGCTAATCCGTCACTTTGCAGGATTTGAGTAAAAAATGTTGACGGTAATCCTGCAAAGCACGCAGAGGCCCATTGTAACCAGTGAGAGCCTCCTCTTAACTCCTCTGAGCAGGCGTTAAAAATGCCCAAAAAATGATACAAAGAAATCCCCTCTGCATACATTGACTGCTGTTTTTTCAGGACATGACTACATGTTTTTGCGCCAGTCACCAGACTACCATTTTCAGTTCTGGAGAGACATAAAATGTGGGCAAGAGATGGCTGGATGAAGAGGCTCAGCTGATTTATTGTGCTAAGAGGCTTGTTTTAAGAAGAACAGGAAAGATGAAAGATTACAGCTAAAAGCGCACCAGTTATAACCTGAACAGCAATGTGCCCAGAACCATTTGTGCATTTAAATCTACTAAAGGAAAGATATAACTGGGACTAAGCAAAATCTAAAACTACATGGGATCATGGCGGCGCTGCTGGCTGTGTGATTTCTGGAGACTTTTTAGTCCTTTTTAAATTACGAGTATCATGAAACAACAATGATGGAAAACTATTTAAAGCACCTGTGAGTAAATGTCTATTTCTTTACCGGCATTTGAGAAAGGCAATCTGCTGAAACGCTTCATGCTGGGTGTAATGAATGTGGCTGCTCCTTTTTGGCTCTGAAGTGGAGCCTGTTTGGTTGCTATAGATCACATGCTTGTCACCTGGATGAAGGAAGCACCCATCCCAAAAGTGTTCAGCAATATTGGTGTCATTTGTGAAAGGATATATGTATATATATATATATATATATATATATTTCCACACTGCGGTCAATAGTGGCACGCTCCACAGCTGGTACAGGTGCCAAGAGGCAGACCTTTCCCCTCAAATCAATGTCAATCCAAACAGTAATTTGCACCACACTTAGTGAACTTCTTTAATCCTTTTTCTCTATTGAGAAAAAAAGCCAGAAACTGCACCAATGTGTTTCGACTTGACGGTCTTTCTCAATTTCTTATATACTAATATACCATATTGCCCATTGTGAGGCATCCTGGAACTTGTTGTTATTGCTTTAAAATCACAGTTTCATGAACAGAAATAAGATGAAGGGCCTCATTATGACAGTGGCGGTAAATGCCTCCTACCGTCACGGCGACGGCCACCAACATACCATCGCTGTGGCTACCAGCCACCAACCCCATTATTACCGTAGATTAAATACCGCCAAAAGTCTGGCAGTATGCCGTCGACGGTCATGGCCGAAGATGGCGGTAAGGTGACACTGCTGCCAGCAGCAGTGACACGCCAGAAAAACACCGCCTACCGTATCATGAGCCATGATATGGCCTGCCGGTGTTTTGCTGGCGGATGCTGCTTCTGGCAGCAGCGCTGTGTCCCGTCTCCTGCTGGAGGACCCCCAGTCAAGCAGGCAAGTCAGGGACAGGAGAAGTTTTGTGAGCCTGTGTGAGGGTGTGGTGTATGTGTGGGGCTGTCTGTTTTTGTATGCGTGCATGAGGGTGTGAGTCACGTGGAATGCATGTGTGAATTAATGAATGTGAGTGTACCTGTATGTTTTGTTGTGAATGTGTGTGTGCTACAATGTATGTTAGTGTGTTTTGCAGGGTGTAGGTATGTGTGCGTGCGTGGGTGGATGGGGGTATGCGTGTGTGTATGAGTGTGTATGAGTGTATATGTATGCGTGTGGGGGATGTCGGGGGGTTGGGAGAGGGAGGAGGAGGAGGGGGGCGGGGGAGACCCGTATCAGTGCCAGGGAAGGAATTCCCTGGCACTGATATTGCCTACCACCATGGTTTTCATGGCGGTAGATTTGCCAAGAAAACCATGGCGGTAGGCAGGGTCATAATCCCGAGGGTGGGATTGTGACACCCGCCTGGCTGGAGACCTGGCTGTTAACACCCGGACGGATGGAGGGGTACATTGGCGGTTTGGCTTGAGCCAAACCGCCAATGTTATAATTTGGGAAAAGGTACTGCCAGCCTGTTGGCAGTACCTTTCCCCAAATTACCACCGTCCGCCAGGGTCATAATGACTCCCTGAATCTGAACAGGACATCTTAATCAGAGTTATTTCCAAATTACTTGAAACAATATTTTGTACAACTGTATGTTTGACCTAATGCATTATCATGTTAGTAATGAGCACAATAATTATTGTTGTATTTGCTATAGTATAGTACCTCCTGGAGTTGATTACACTTACATGAGTTGATGTCACATTAACATGATATATTAACCACCCTGCGGCTAACCCTCTCGGTGTGAGAATGGGTGTGAGAGGGTTATCTGGGGATGAGAATGGTTGTGAAAGTGTGTCTGGGTATGATAGTGGGTTCATAAGTGTCTTAGTGGGTGTGTCAGTGTCTGTGTGAGTCTGTCAGTGGGTGTGTGAGGGTTTCAGTGGGTCTGTGAGTGGGTCTCTGAGAGAGTGAACAGGCCTATGAGTAGATGCATGAGTGTCTGAGTGGGTCTGTAAGTGGGTGGGTGAGAGTGTGTGAGTTTCAGTGGATGCACGAGGTTCTGGGTGGGTCTTTGTTAGAAATGGATTCTCTGGTTGGCATTCAGTTTGCACTGTCCAAGCAGGGACCCTCAATCTAGTCAGGACAATGGAGATACACACTCAAGATAACCCCTAGCAGCTTGGCACAAGCAGTCAGCTGTATCTCAGAGGCAATGTGTAAAGTATTTGTACCAACAGACACAGTAATACAGTGAAAATACTACAAAATGGACACCACACCAGTGTAGAATAATAGGACATATTTATCTAAATCAAACAAGACCAAAATTACAAAAATGCAATATACACAAGTCAAAGTATGAATTTTCAAAAGAATAAGGGGGTCATTCTGACCCCGGCGGTCTTAGACCGCCGGGGCCAGGGTCGGCGGGAGCACCGCCGACAGGCCGGCGGTGCCCCGCAGGGCATTCTGACCGCGGCGGTAAAGCCGCGGTCGGACCGGCAACACTGGCGGTCTCCCGCCAGTGTACCGCCGCCCTTTTGAATCCTCCAAGGCGGCGCAGCTAGCTGCGCCGCCGAGGGGATTCCGACCCCCCCTACCGCCATCAGGATTACGAGCCGGCATCCTCGTGGGAAGGGAGTTTTTCCCTGGGCTGGCGGGCGGTCTTTTGGCGACCGCCCGCCAGCCCAGGGAAAAACTTAGAATACCCTCCGCGGTCTTTCGACCGCGGAGCGGTATTTCGGAGGGGGGAACTCTGGCGGGCGGCCTCCGCCGCCCGTCAGGGTCAGAATGACCCCCTAAGAGTCTTACTCCATAGAAAACAATGTAATCAGTGATTTTACACAAAGTACCTGGTTTGCATAAAAAATAAAGGTTCACGGGTGAGCGTGAGTCAAAAAAGTCATCAATGCGCCGATTTCTCACTCACAAGCGAGACCATGCATCGTATTCTTCTCAGATCGGGTAGGCGCTGGGTCATTTTTCTCTCCTGCACCTCGGATCCACGCAGGCTTGTGTTGAATTTTTTCACCCAGTAATGATGTGTGTGAAATCCGGCCACACAGTGATGGAAAACTGTGTTATATGGGGTTTGTGTCATTATCAGCAGCCGCAAGTGGCTATTGCATTGTTTCCCCAGCCACAATGCATCAATCTCCCAGGTGTGATGCAGGTGGAGCGTCGATTTTAGCGCCAAAATGGATGGCACGTCGTTTTTCAGCTGCGTTGCAGGTGGTGCAGCATAAAAAGTCCCTGCAAGGTGCTCTGTGTGTGGATGTCAGTCCTTGTTCTGCCAACTTCACCTTTCAAGTGCCCAGGGACTGGATGAGGCACCACCTGGCAGGGCAGGAGGCTCTGCAGAGAGTCCAGGTGCTGGCAAAGGAAGTCTTTGATGGCCCTAAGACTTCAAAGCAGGAGGCAATCTCCGTCCAAGCTCCTGCAGATTCTTCAGAAGCAGGAATGCACAACAACGTCCAGTCTTTGTCCTCTTTCAGGCAGAAGCAGCAACTGCAGGCCAACCCTGCAAAGCACAGTCCCAGGCAAAGGGGCAGTATTCCTCCTCCAGCTCTTCAGCTCTTCTCCTTGGCAGAGGTTCCTCTTGATTCCAGAAGTAATCTAAAAATCTGGGGGTTTAGGTCCACTACTTATACCCCTTTCTGCCTTTTAAGTAGGCAAACTTCAAAGGAAAGTCTCTGTTGTTCACAGGCCCCGCCTTGCCCAGGCCTGGCCCCAGACACACACCAGGGGGTTGGAGACTGCATTGTGTGAGGGCAGGCACAACCCATTCAGGAGTAAGTGACCACTCCTATCTCCAGTCTAGCTCAGATGGCCCATCAGGATATGCAGATACCACTCCAGACCCCTTTGTGTCACTGTCTAGAGAGAGGTGCAAACAGGCCAACTGTCCGTCTGACCCAGAAAGGGAATCCACAAACAGGAAGAGTCAAGGAATAGTTTAAGCAAGAAAATGCCCACTTTCTAAAAGTGACAATTTCAAACTGACAATATGAAACCCAACCTTACTAAAATATATATTTTTAGATTGTGAGTTCAGAGACACCAAACTCCATGTCTCACTCTGCTCCCAAAGGGACACTGATCTTAAAAAATATTGAAATGCAGCCGGTAACCTATGAGAGAGATAGGCCTTGCAACAGTGAAAAATGAACTTGGCAGTATTTCACTGTTAGGACATGTAAAACAAATCAGAATATGTCCCACCTTTAACATACACTGCACACTGCCCGCAGGGCTACCGTGGGCCTACCATAGGGGTGCTTTACATGTATAAAAAGGGAAGGTAGGGGCCTGACAAGAGGGTACACTTGCCAGGTCGAATTGTCAGTTTAAAACTGCGCACACAGACACTGCAGTGGCAGGTCTGAGCCATATTTACAGGGCTACATATGTGGGTGGCACAACCAGTGGTACAGGCCCACTAGTAGCATGTGATTTACAGGCCCTGGGCACCCCTTGAGCACTTTACTAGGGACTTACTAGTAAGTCAAACGTGTCAATCATGGAAAAGCCAAATACACATACATCTTACACAGGAGCACTTGCACGTTAGCACGTGTCAGCAGTGGTAAAGTGGACAGAGTACCAAAACCTGCAAAAACAGAGTCCAGCACACAGTCAAACATGGGAAGCAGAGGCAAAAAAAGATAGGGGATACTACACCAAGGATGCAAGTCTAACAGTCTTTGAGTGGGTTTGTGAGTGGGAGAAAGAGATTGAAAAAGAGAAATTGAGAAAGTGAGAAAAAAGAGTGAGAGGGAGATAGATAAAGACTTGTTTAGGCTTGATGAATGATATACTTAGAATAAAATATTTCTGAACAAGTTGAAAAGAAAAATTTATTTGTCAATGAAAAAGTGTGAGATCCCCTTTTAGTATGAATCTTTAACTTTAAAAGACATGAAAGCAGGGAAATTACCACAGATACACCTTGACTGGAACCATCAACTTTCAGTATGAGGGTCGGAGACCTCAACTATTATGCCACAGAAAAATGTTGACTATTGCAATGACTATCTCTCTCCCTCTAATCCATCCCATTATAGGATGAAAGAGAGAGAGAGTGACAAGACTTCCGGGTAACCTAAGGGGCCCGCAGTCCTAGCTGGCTCCCCATATCCTGCGGGAGCCAGCATTGCTCTCACAAGCAGGGAGATGGTTTTAATTGCAGCCCCCTGCTTGCAGGAGTAATGTTTTCATCTGTCTTCCCTGCACACATATTAGCATGTAGGGAAGACAGATGAAAACTTCACTTTCTGCAAGGGTGAGCCGTTTGACAGCTCAAGCTTGCAGTCAATACACTCTGCTGTTTCAGTACTGGGACAGCCGTGCCTGTGCCAGAACCCCACACATGCTATCTGCCAGAGCACCTTAGTTTTTACAGTCAGTACACATTGCCATCCCAGTACTGGGACTTTCAGAACAGCTCAATCAGTGCATCTCAGTTTGCACACTTCAAGCCCTCAGCTGTACCCATGCCAGAACCCACACACGCCATCTGCCAGAGCACCTCAATCCTAACAGTCAGTACACTCTGCTGTTCCAGTACTGGGAGCTTGGAGGAGCGCCATCAGTGTACCTCAGTTCACGCACTCCAAGGCCTCAGCGTGCCCATGCCAGAACCGCACACATGCCTTCTGCCAGAGCACCTCAGTTCTTACAGCCAGTACACTCTGCTATTCCAGTACTGGGATCTTGGGTGCAGCTCCGTCAGTGCACAACAGTTCACACACTCCAAGCCCTCAGCCCTGCCAGTGCCAGGAACTCCAAACACTATCTGCCAGAGCACGTCTGTTCTCGCAGTCAGTACACTCTTTTGCTCCAGTACTGGGACCTGGGGTGCAACTCTATTAGTGCACCTCAGTTCACACACTCCAAGCCCCTCAGCCATGCCTGTGCCAGAACCCCACACTTGCTGTCTGACAAAGCCCCTCAGTTCTTGCAGTCAGTACACTCTGGTGCTCCAGTACTGGGATCTCAGAGGCAGCTCCACCAGTGCACCACAGTTCACATACTCCAGGCCCTCAGCAATACCTGTGGCAGGAACCCCACACACGCTGCTGGCAGAGCACCTCAGTTCTCGCACTCAGTATACTCTGCTGCTCCAGTATTGGGACCTCGAGCACAGCTCCATCATGCATCCCAGTTCACATACTCCAAGTCCTCAGCCGTGCCAGTGCCAGGAACGGCATATACAATGTTTGCCAGAGCACCTCACTTCTTGCAGTCAGTACGCTCAGCTGCTGCAGTAGTGGGACCTCAGGCACAGCTCCATCAGTGCACTTCAGTTCCACCCTGGCGAGGTCACTTCCTTTCCTATTCTGGGACCCCGCTCACATACATTTCCATTACAGCAGCTCATAGTTAATATTCAGTCCCATTGCCAAGCCAATACTGGACCCAAAGGAGCAACAACAGTTCAGCCAGTGCACCTCAGGTCTAACATCCAACATCACTGTTGATGTGAACCACCATAGCTCCTCCAGAATTCACCCATTCTAACATTCAGTGCACATTTCTTCTCAGTACTAAGGTTCACACACATGCCCTTCAGGATTCCTTGCTTCTGTGGATCAGAAGCAATGCCACTCCCATACTTGGCCCCACACGGAGCTTCCCCAGGGCATCTCCAGTCTAACACTTGGCAACACTGGCACACCAATACTAGGTTCCACACATAGATTCACAAACCTCTCTTCAGACCTTGTGTGGCTGTTACTATTTCAGTACTGCACTCCACATACAACTCTGTCAGTGCATCTCAACACTAACCTGCAGCGACCCCTTATTCCAATACCAGGAATTACATGGCACTCATTCTTCACCTGCTGCCTTTATGTTATTCCAGCACTGGACAGTGACACAGCTCTGTCTATACTCCCAATCGTGATTTGAAGAGCACCAATATTGCTCTATTGGGGTTCACATACAACTCTGCTCATGCACCTTCTGCTGTTCTGCAGGGCCAACTACTGTTCCACACTCTGACTTATGTTTGAGGATGTAGGGGAGTTAATTAAATATATTCTTTATTTGGGAGGTTCTGTCTCACCTTTCTCACTCTGTTCTTTCAGTTACTCTATTTACCCTCAGTGTTTTATTTCTCCCCCACCTTTCTCTTCCCAGTTCTTAAAATACACCAGTTAACAGTTTTGCCTCTTTCTTGCAACTGTTTATTTTTACTACTCTCCTTTTTTTAAATTTCCCTCTTCCTCTTACTACCTCCTCTTTCAAACTCGCAAAAACTCGCTTATTTCTTTCCTTGTTTTGTTCCTCTTTTTTTACTTCATCAGGCAATCATTCTTTCACTATTTTTTCCCATCCCTTCACTTCATTCTTTCTTTTTTTCATTTTCTCTTTCCTTTGAATCGGTATGCGACCTTTCACTTTGTTTTTTTTAGATCTTTCTTCCTTCCTTTCTCTGATGCCTTTCTTATCTTTGTCAATTCACGTTTACTCTAAATCACTATTTTTCTGTCTAGATGTGGAAGCCACAAGTTACTTGTTGGGACCTGAAGTGTCAAAGTGTTTTTTCTATTCTGTGTCTGTGGAAAATGTGTCAGTAGATACATGCCCTGGTTCTCTCTCTGCTTGTTTCTCCCACCATCTCTCTTTTTGTCTCTAATGTTCATTTTTCTTTTTCTTTTAAAGTTTCTTTCATTATTTTTTCCTACTTCTCTTTCGTTCGCTAGCTTCCTTTCCTTTTTTCTTTTGCCTCACACATTTGCTCTAGTTCTTCTCTTAGTTGTGCTTTCATTTTCTCATTCTTTCTTTGTTGTATTTCTTTGTGACCCCCCTCTCTTTCTTCCTTTTGTCTATTGTATTCCTTTTGCTTCCATTTTTCTGCCCCACACACTTTCTTTCCTGAGGCTTAGTTATCAATGGAGCAACAGGTGCAGTGGCAGTGGCTCTGGGGCCCAGAGACCTATGGACCTCACTCAACTCCAATTACTGCTGTATTTTCATACCAAAATTGCAGTCAACCATTTTCCTTTCTTACTCCAGGGCCCAAGACACCGTTACTACGCCACTTGTCCTTTCCAATTTTACTCCTGACCCCCTCTTTCCTTTCAACCTCCAATCTGTCCTAAATTGTATTTGTTTATGATGTTTTGAGCATTACACTCTAATGTCAAATGTTTATTTCTGATAAAGGTTTATATGATAATTGTATATGTTTTAATATAGAGGAAGAATGTAAATGGAAGGGCTTTAATTAAATGCTGAGCCACTGAAATTATATAGCAGTAAAAGATGAAATAATGAGGCAGGTTGACCAATTTATGTGGCAAGAAAAGTCCAGTTATAAATTGAAAATGAGCTCTAACTCAAGAAAATGGGAGACCTACTGCATTGCAAATGCTTGTTTTGTGTGGCAATCTGATTCGCTCTAACTTATAGGCTTGGCGATCTTTTCTTATTTATTCTTCTCAAACGTTTTTTCAGTACCACATAGATGCTTATCATGGCCCCCTCAACACTTTGCTTTTATTTTTTGGGGGACTGAACCAGGCTTCATACTACAGGTATGCATTGCCTTTCACTTTTGGACTCAATTTACTGTTCTCCATGATTTCTGTAAATCAAGACACTCACATTTCTCTTTCCTGCCCTCCAACTTATATACACCCATGCAGAGGTTTCTATTTATGCTGCTGGATCATCTAAGGTGGCGACACTTCCTAATAACACATCTTTCAAATCCTTTGTGCTTGTTTTAGTTGTTGTGGACTTTGAAGTATCTACAGGTACATTTCTGATTATGTCACCAGCTTACCACTGGGTTATTGCATTGTCCAGTTTATCTTACGTTTTTTTCACTCTAACTTTAGATGGTTTTTAAACAAGAGCCTCTTCTTTCCTCTTGTCTACCCACAATTTTGTCACCTTTGAGGCCTTTCTGCTCTTTACTTTTGTACGTTGGGACTTTAAGGGTCATTCCTAACATAAAGTAGAGGTGTTTCTCACCCCTCTTATGGTGCCCATGCCATCACATTATGATGGTTTGTTGTTTTTTACTTGTATCTGGTTACTTTGTATCTTTGTCTCTGTATTTTTGTCCTCAGTATTTCATACAGTGCACAAAACTGATTCATGTATTATTTTAACTTTCAGCCTTGACAAACTCATCTACTATGAAGTCAGCTGTCTTCTGCCTTTGGAGTTTTATTTGATGTTGGATAGTTGAATTCTTCCCAATCATCAATAAAAACATACCTGCTTTCTGGATCAAATTGTCAAAGACTTTTGTTGTGCTCTGGGTGCATTTTATATGATTTTATTACATGGACGTTCCTCCCACAACATTGGTCACTATTTTGGTAGCTCAAAGTGCTAGCCCTCGGCGGTTGGTGGTTCCCAGGGCCATCAGTGTCTCCTTGAGAGGGGCTGTGTGCCCCCCCCTACAAAGAGTATTGCCCCAGGTGGTGAATTTGATCAGAGCCATGTGGAGGTGGCAGTCCATGGAGCTGCGGTGCAGTACAGATGTCCCTACCCTGGCCCCTTTTGTTTTTTTACATCTTTTTTTCTGGGACTCAGCTGAGGTTGAGTCCCAGGATGGCTGCCAACGCTTCCTAGTTAAAGTGTTGACAGCCAATCAGATCTCAGCACAAGATAGTAGGGTTTGCGGAGCCTTCGCATCCCTCTATATAAAATGTGGATTTTTTTTCATTTCTCAAAAACTACTGAACAGATTTACACTAAATTACAAAATGGCACTGTATGGACCAAGAGCTACTATTTCTGCCCAATTTGGTGTTATTCTGTCCAGTGGTTTGGGTGCTGTCACTGTTCAAAATCCCTAATGAAAAATTAATGGGGAAAAAACATTTTGGGACCCCAATTTGCTCAGCCCCCACTTGAAAGATCACCCCAAAACTTTCCAGGCAGCAGCTGAAGCAAGCAGTATTTTTTGGGGGTACATTTCATAAGATTCATCAAACAGCCCCAAAGTTATTAGCAAAACAAAAAACACTTTTTCTATAGAAACTAGGTCCTAACAATAACTACCTAGGTTATATATATATATATATATATATATATATATATATATATATATATATATATATATGTATCTATATGTATATATATATATTTATATATATATATATATAGAGAGAGAGAGAGAGAGAGAGTCTGTCTGTAGTTACAGTTAGGACCTAGTTTCCTTAGGAAAAGAGTTTTGTCAATATCTTTGGCACCTCTTGAGAAATCTTCACAAACTTTTCAAAACTAATATAACCGCCAGTTCAGCTACTGTCTTGAACGTTTCAGCGTGATCCGTCAAGTGTGGACTGAGAAAAAAGGGGTCCCTAAAACATGTTTTTGCATAGGGTCTTTAGACATGCCTACAGCTCAAACCGCTGAACAGAATTGCACCAAATTTAGCAGGATGCTAATTCTTGATGAGCAGATTGTGCTATTTGTAATTTGGTAGTTTCTAAGAAGATTTAAAAATGTAGACATCTAGGGACATGGAGGATTTGTGGATCCAATTGTCTCAGTGCTGATATCTGAGTGGCTGCCAAAACTTTAACAGGGAAAGGTTCCCATAAAAAAGGGTACCACGAGCCCCTAGCCTTGATCCAAGGGTTTCCCAGGGATCCCCCCCCCCCCTTGGAACTAAAGTATTTTTTTAATCATTGCAAAAATTGTGGTGGGTCAGCAAATTTCAGCATGATTTTTTTTTTTTTTTTTAATCAAGTGCAGTCTCCCAGGGTCAGGTCCCAAGGGCATTCTCAAAATACAGGAGCTGGGTTCAGGGGCCCCCCTCCTAAGGCTTATGAAAGCCTCGAGTACCGCCAGTTCCCCAGGGCACTGCACATTATGTATGCCGGTGAGCCCACTCTCTCCCCAAGGACTGCCTCCTCCCCGGGCAAATAATGTTGGAAGAATGTTGGGGGCCCACAGAGCTCCACCGCAGTCCTGGGAACCATCACCTCCCCTGGGCAAATGTTATTAGAATGCAGAGGCATGGGAAGCCCACCTGCAGGCCCAGGGTCCGCCACCTCCCTGGGGCAAATCTATTTAAATGAATGAGGGGGCTGCATAGTCCCATGCAGCACAGGGGATGGCTACCTCCCCAGGGCAAATCCATTGAAATTAA
Organism: Pleurodeles waltl; assembly: GCF_031143425.1. Lineage (NCBI taxonomy): Eukaryota > Metazoa > Chordata > Amphibia > Caudata > Salamandridae > Pleurodeles > Pleurodeles waltl. The sequence continues at coordinate 495,047,291 of NC_090438.1, forward strand.
TACAAGGGGGCGTGTGCACACCCCGCAGCCCCAGGAACTACCACCTTCTAATGGAAATGTACTTAAATGAATCAGGAAGGCCAGGGCAGCCCCCTATGGCCCCGGAGATAGCCAACTCCCCTCATTAAATCTAGTGATATGAATGCGGGGACCACCTGGACCACCCACAGGCCAGGGGATCGCCACCTCCCCAGGGCAAATCTAGTGGAATGATTACAGGGGACCCTTGAGGCCCCCGTAGCCCCAGGGACTGCCACATCCCCAGGGCAAATGTACTCAAATGAATATGGGGTCCCACACCTCCTCAACACACAGCCCCTGGGACCACCAGCTCCCCGGGACTTCAATACCTGAATGTATGGGGTCTGTCACAGAGCCCCAGCCCTGGAAACAACCTCCTCCCTGGGGCTAAATTCAAATGATGGATAGCGGCCATGCGGTGCTCCTCTTAGAGCCATAGATGGCCCTAGGGACCACCACCCCCCAGGTCCGGCTCCTGCTACCTCCCGCATTGCCCACCCTTAGGAGGCAGCTGTTTGCTTTTGCTTGGAGGGAGCAAGCAAAAGCATGAAATGTGATGAAACATTTAAGTCTTTTTCCCGGCACAATCTTTGGGTTGAATGTCATAGTAATGCCTAGAGATTTGTCCTAACGTCTAAGTATATCATTCATCAATGTCTAGAAAATCTCTCTCTCTCTCTCAATTTCACTCTGTACAAATCGTTCTCTAACTGTCTCTATCTCTCAGTCTCTCACTTTCTCTCTCACTCTTTCATTCCATAATAGGATGGAAAAGAGAGTGTGAGAGATTGTTATGGCAAAGGTCTCTAGATGCATGATTTCAAATATCACACTACTAAGATGTTTGGTTCCAATGGTATAGTTATGTTTTGATAAACATTATAGCAGAGTCACTTGTGGCCTATTAGCAAAGCACCTGGACTGATACTCTGTAGGTTGAGGGTTCAAATTATCCTGTCTAATGTAGTGTATTTATTTATCTACTAGTGTTTTGCATGTTAAACATTCTTGTGATGGACCATTGAAGTCTTTTCCCAGTCAAATAACCACCCAACCCCAGGCCCTGAGGCCAACCAGCAGTGCACATGGCCAAAGGCTATGTGTGTTGCGGGGTTGGGTGGTTATAGGGGGTTGGCTGCAAGGCCTGGCCACAGGTCAGGCCTTCTGGCCAACCCCTCCCTGCACGACCAAGGCCTTGAATGGTGCTGGGTTGGGTGGTTATGGGGGGTTGGCTGTAAGGCCTGGCCACAGGTCTGACCCTGCAGCCAACCCCGACTGTGCACAGTCAAAGGTCATTCATGGCTCGGGTTGGATGGTTATAGGGGGTTAGGCCACAGGCCAGGCCCTGCAGCTAAACCCCAGCATTCATGGCCATAGGCTGTGCACAGCGGTGAATGAATTAACATATAGGCCCTGATTATAACCTTGGCGGGTGGTGGAGGACGCCAGCCAAGGTTGGACCGCCGAGCGGCCGCCTATGTGGCCGCAAACCAGCCCACCGCATTACAAAATCCCTGCTGGGCCGGCGGGCAGAAACATAGTTTCTGCTCGCCGGCCCAGCGGGGATGTCGGTCGTAACATTGCAGCCGGCTCCTAATAGAGCCGGTGGTGTTGCAGCCGTGCGGCGGGTGCAGCTGCACCCGTCGTGCTTTTCACTGCCTGCTGTGCAGACAGTAAAAAGCAGGGTGGGGCTGTGCCTGGAGGCCCCTCACTGCCCATGCCAAGTGGATGGGCAGTGCAGGGGCCCCCAGAGGCCACGCAACTCCCCTTCCCGCTAGCCTTTCCATGGCGGTCTCTACCGCCATGGACAGGCTGGCGGGAAGGGGAGTCATAATCCCCAGGCCAGCGCTGCAAGCAGCGCTGCCCTGCCAGATTATAACTGCTGGGACAACGATGGCGGGAAACCACCGGTCCCAGCTGTGCGACCGCGGCTCTACCGCCGTGGTCATAATATGGCGATTTGTACTGCCAGCCTGTTGGCGGTCGAATCGGCAAAACAACTCTGGCGGTCTTTGACCGCCAGGGTTGTAATGAGGGCCATAGTAATTAAAATTACTTTACATTTAAAAAACTATAGACATTCACTGGAATAATCAAAGGTTATAGGGACACTATAATTATGAAATAAAAATTAAAGAAACATAGAAATTCCCTTAGAAAACCAAAAGTTACAGGGACATTATGGTTAGTCTCACATTTAAAATGTACAAAACCAGAGAAATTCACCTATTATAGTTAGAGTTATCTCAAGTATCTATAACGCAAGCCCTAATGTAACTATAGCTCACACCCTTGCCATGCACTGCTAATTATTCCACAAATTATAGCACTCTTGACATAGTTACCTTAGGGCACAAGTTATACTTACTAAGGTAACTCAAATATAACAGGTTAAATTCTATTGTTTTGTATGTTTAAAATGTGAGTCTAACTATAACCTACTTTTAACTGTTGTTTTTTAAGTGAATACATACATATAGGTATAGCAACTTTAGCTATACCTGCTGAATTATTAAGGTTTTGTACATGTAAATTCAGAATCTAACTATAATGTCCCTGTAACTTGCTATTTTTAGCGAAGTTCTATATTTAGTTTTTAACGTAAAGTAATTTTAATTACAATATGTTAATCCAACCACCGCTGCACAAGCCCTTTGGCCAAATTCAGCAGAGGGTGGCAGAAGGGCCTGGCCGCAGACAACCCACTCTAACCACACAAACCCGCACCACACAAGTCCTTTGACTGTACATGGCAGGTGTTCGCTGCAGGACCTGTCTCCCTGGGTGCGATGGTGTCTCTGGGTGTGAAAGTGGGTGTGACAGTGTCTGCCTGGGTGTGAGAGTGGGTGTGAGAGTAGGTGTGAGAGGCATTCTAGAGATGTGTGAGTGTCTCTGTGAGTGGGTGAGTAAGTATCTGTGTGGGTCTGTGAGGAGGTGTACAAGAGTCTGAGTGGGTTTGTGAGTGACTGCAAGAGTCTCTGAGTGGGTGTGTGACTGACTGCATGGGTCTCTGAGTGCATCAGTGAGTGAGTGCAAGAGTTTCTGGGTGGCTCTGTGAGTGAGAGCGTGAGTCTGAGTGGGTATGTCAGTGGGTGTGTGAGCCTGAATGGGTCTGTGATTATCTGTGTGAGTATGCCAGTAACTGTGTGAGTGGCTCGGCCACAAAGGAACTGCACTTGCCTGTTTATCCAACAAGAGTCCACACTTTTCCACAAAAAGCCTACCAAACTGAAGTACTTTATACTGGTTAGTTAGTGCTACTTCATTGTGTAAATGTCCAGTGTGTATTCTACACTTCTGCTGCTTAATGGACAAAGAGGTAATATCTCCAGGTGACCTTGTGTGCATTTAGCAATGTCATTGTTCCGTGTGCGTCTTTCTCCAGAATTCAGTGAAAACATGAATCCTGTTATATAGAGGCTAACAAGACTACAAATATGTAAATCTCCACCAAATCAGGGTCATTCTTCTTATCTGTTTCATGCAAGTGCTTCTTTGTTTTGTGCAGAAGTCCTCATATGCACTGGGGGGCCTCCTGGTAAGCTGTACTTCATCCTGACAAAAGACAGGAAGACCTTTGTATACCTGTGTGGGGCCAAGTGGGTGGAGCTTTCAGGTGATTTGCACATTTGCATACTTGTAGCAATTTAAAGGGAGAACCATGGACTTTAGAAGAGGGGGCTGCGCTGCCCACCTCCCCATACCAACTTTGGCCCCAGGGACCACCTCCCCAGAGGCTAACCTTAAATAAATGGAGGAGGGAGGTCATGTGGCCCCCTTCCCCAGGTTGATTATGACCATGGGGACTGCATCCCCCAGGGCCTGGCCATGTGTCCTGGGTGGCCCCCAGGACACTCAGCGTTCAATGGGACCGTGAGGGAGCCTCAAGGCCCCTGCAGTCCCAGCCAGCTTCCCACCTCCTGCAGGAGCCGGCTATACTGTTGCACATAGGGAGCTGCTAAACATTCAGATCCCTGTGTGCAAGAGCAATTGTTTCATCTCTTTTCGTGTCCACATCACTGCAGGCAGGGAAAGAGATGAAACCTGTTTCCAGAGGGCGAGAGCATTTTGACAGCTCTCACCCTATGGAAACAGAGTGTTTGCTCTAACTTGACAGGAGTTGTCAAAGCTCCAGTCAAGTCAGAGCAAACAGCTGTGTCCTGGGGTGGGAACTCCAGGACAAAGTCAGAGCCGGCCCTGGGGTGTGGTGGTTCCCAGGACCAATATTGGATCCACAATGGAGGCTGCACAGCCTGCCTCTAACCTTTATTTATGTCCAAGGAAGTGGTGGACCCTGATGCCAGGGGTCCACAATGGACCCCTTTCATCATGTTTTTTTTTCAACCCTGGGGGCTGCAGAGTTCCATGTGGACCCTTCTGCATAAATGTCATGATCAGGCTGAGGGAGGTGGCGGTCCCTGGGGCTGTAGGGGAGGCTGTATGGGCTTCCCCCATTACAAATAAACATTTTACCTCAGTAGGTGGTGGGCCGTGGGCGTTAGGGGAGCTGCGTACCCCCCTAAATGTTTTAACATGGTTGCCCCTGGGAGGTGGGTGTCCCTGGGCTAAAATAACTCCCAGGAGGGGGGGGAACCATATGCCCCTCTCCTTTTTAAGCCCCCAATGGCCCAAGCACCTGGCCCACCAGGGGGTAAACTAAATAAAGGACATGAGACTACTCGTTTTTCCCCAAAAAGTCTGAGATTTTGTTTAAAAAAAATCTTTTTAGCTCTGGCGGTGTCCATGAGAGACTGCTAGACCAACGCTAGAGGCTCAGGGTGACCATACCCTGGCCTCTTTTCTTTTTATTAACTTTTTTTGTGGGACTTGGCTGAAGCCAAGTCCCAACATGGCTCCCAATGCATCCTTATAGAAGTGTTGGCAGGCAATCAGATATTAGCACAGGGACAGTTGGATCCACCGAGGATCCATGTTCCTAGATATCTATATTTTTTGCCCTTTAATATCTCTAAAACCACTGAAATGGATTTACACCAAATTACAAAAAGCATGTGTTCTGCACCAAGAGCTAGCTTCCTGTCAAATTTGGTATAATTCCGTTCAGCGGTTCAGGCTGTAGCAATGTTCAAAATCCCTATTTGGAAAATGCATGGGGAAAGTGTGCTTTGGGGCCCCACCATTATCTCAGCCCCCGCATGACAGATCACCACTGAACTTTCAAGACAGTAACCGAACCCTCTGAAGTGTGAGATTTCAATACTTTGAGAAGATTCGTCAAGCAGGGCCATCATTATTTGCAAAACAAAAACATGACTTCTATGGAAACTAGGTCCAAGGTATAACAATCTACTATTGACCACCAGTAGGTAATATATATATATATATATATATATATATATATATATATATATATATATATATATATATATATACCGTATTTTCCTGCGTATAAGACGACTTTTTAACCCATGAAAATCTCCTCAAAAGTCGGGGTCGTCTTATACGCCGGTATACGGCATGCTGAAACTTCAGGGACAGGCGTCCTGTAGCTGAGTCACCATGCGCTGCATTTGGAAATCAATTCCAAGTGTACGATGGGTTCCACATCCCACAAGATTCAGTTACTTGTGGACACGGAGCTGATCGGTCGCGCGTGAGTTGAGCTGTTCTTACCGTGTGCCTCAACCCTCCCTGGCAGTTGTCTGGACAGGCGCGTGTTCCTGCGCGTGCCCCAGGCTATACCACTTTTATGTTTATATGTTTGATGACAAACAGCCTTATGTGTATAAGTGACAGTTTTCCTACTAAGTACCTGGATGTCATAAACATTTGAATTAAAATTTACCATATTAAAATCAAATCTGATGTTTTTAAATTATTATTTGGTGTGCGTTGGAAGAGGGGTAGTCTTATACGGCAAGTATAGCCCAAACCCTATATTTTAACAGGAAAAGCAGGGGGTCGTCTTATACGCCGGAAAATACGGTATATATATATATATATACATATATATATATATATATATATATATATATATATATATATATACACATATATATATATATATATATATATATATATATATATATATATACATATATATGTGTGTGTGTACACACACACATCTAAGTCTATATATATATATATATCTAATACCTATATATATATATATATATATATATATATATATATATATATATATATATATACACATACATACACACATCTAGGTATATATATATATATATATATATATATATATTTACATATATATAAGGTAGTTATAGTTAGGACCTAGTTTCAATAGAAGAGGCATTTTTTGAATATCTTTGGCAAGGTTTTATTGATTTTCACAGAATTTTCCAGAGAAAGTGTGCCCAAGAATCTTTTCGTGCATGGAAAGCTTTGAGGTGATCCATCAAGGGAAGGACGAGAAAAGGGGGAGGTAAAAAACAGTGCTTTTCTAATTATAATTCCCTTAGACATTTAAGACACAACTACAGCCCGAACAACTGGATGGAATTCTGTCAAATTTGGTAGGAGGGTAGCTCTTGGTCCAGAAAGAGTGCTTTTTGTTATTTGGTGTAAATCCGTTTAGTAGCTTCCAAGAAATTAAAGTAAAAATAAATTTGTAAATCTGGGAAGAGTTTAAGCACAGATCTCCTGGTGAGATCTGATTGGCTGTCAGCACTTTGAGTAGAAAGTAATGGCAGCCATCTTGGTACCAATATACATGATAGCACCCCTTTAAAATGCATTGAAGAAAATGGCAGATCGCTTGGTACCAATATACGTGATAGCACCCCTTTAAAATGCATTGTAGTAAATGGCAGGTTTTGAGGGTCACAAGAAGGAGAAAGTTTAATGGGTGATAACAAATTTTAGTTGCAATATAAATCATTTGTTGATGTTTCCATACTACTTTTAAGAGGAACTGTGGTGTGATTTAATGTGATTTTATCCTGCTCGGATTTAATGAATCATGTTCGAGAGAAAGCTGCATTCTCATGATTTTCCTGTAGATGTTATGGAAGGTGTTACAAAAGCTAAACTGAGAGCATATTTTCTGTAAATTCACATTATATTTCTCCGCCATATGAGAATGAAGCAGACATTGTCAGTAACATCTGTACTTCCAACAGGATTATGTTGTGTTCTACTGCAACCTCCCTGAGTGTTCTAAGGAACAACTCGAGCACTAACACTATGTTGGAAAATGGGTTATTGGTAAGGGCAGGTAGCTACCTACACCTAGCAACAAGCCACTAACCTCCACCTAGGTACAGTTAGGTCTCAGTAAATTAATCCCAGCTCAACACTTGGTAGCTTGGCAACGAGCGTCAAGGCTTAACTTAGGAGACAGTGTGTAAAGCATTCAAATATCACAAAACAGTAATTAAATAAAACACAGGAAACAGTTTAAAAATCCAAAACCAATTTATAAAAATAGTTTATATTTTTATCTTTAAAATGACACAAAAACGATTAAAATCGGTCCAGGGGAACCGGAGATATGAAATTTTAAAGAATTATTATTTTTCTAGCGCTTAGAAACAAAAAGCGCCAATCGGGTCATCTGGTTGCACCAGGACCGGGGCAAAGTCAAAGTTTCAGGCCGACCGCGATGGAGCCCTGCTCGGCTACAAGTCGCGGGAGGCCTCGGTTAAAAAGTTACCTTCTGACTTAGTCTTTATTTTGAAGTTTTTCTTTACCGGGACGAACCTGCCAGTTGAATCCGACCTCCTGGAGCCCTTGTCCGGATACGCGATGTGGGTTTCCTCAGTGGTGATTTTTACCTTCGGACTTAGTCGTTTTTTCGAGATGAAAATCCTTCGACCGGGGTAAACCTGGATCTTGATCCGACGTCCGTGGAGCCCTTATCGGATACGATGGCTGGGAGGTCCCGGTCAACTTTTTACGTTCGGACTTAGTCTCTTTTTCGGATGTTTTTCTTTACCGGGACGAACGACGAAGTCAGGCCGGGTCGCGGTTGAGGCAAGCCGGCTAGAATTTCCGCGGCGGGTCGGTCCCTCTCTGGAGCTTTTTTACAAAATTTGTCAAATCTTCTCCAAACTTCTGGGGCTTCACCCAGATGTTCTTTTAAGGTTCTTTTGGGGTCCACAGCTCACCCCAAGGGTCCAGAAGTTCTGTGATGGTCCTTGGGGGGTGCGGACTTCAACTCCCAGAATGCACCTGGCGCAAACTCCTTTTTGGCCACTGGGCAGCGGTCAACTGGTCTCTTTTTTTAGGAGTTGGTGCAGGGGACTCTGGATAGCAATTTTTCACCTGTAGCAAACAGGGAGTCCCTCCTTGAACCAGTTGAAGCCAGGCAAAGTCCTTCTTGTGGTGAAGCCCAAGTGTGCAGCTGGTGCAGTCCTTCTGAGTGCAGGTTCCAGGTGCAGGCCAGGGGTCCAGCAGGGCAGTCCTTCTTCTCCTTTAGTTCTTTTCTTCTTGAAATCTGGCGGGGATCTGTGGTGTGGGGGCAGGTCTGCCAGTTTTATCCTTGCTCCTGGGTCAAAAGCAGGGGGGCCCTGGTTCTCCAATCAGGTACAGGGTCGTCCCCCTGTGATGACCACTTCCTGGGAAGTGTGGCAAAAATCCATCCCAAAAGGCAACAGTCTCTAAAAATCCAACATGGCTGAATCTGATTTTTGGAGGTTACATCTGGCTGAGCCCACCCACTGGTGTGGCTAAAAATCATAAACACACCCCTCTCCTGCCCTCTCCTAATCTAATCAAGGGGGCACCTAGCTGTCTGGGGTTGCAGGATGTGGGGGTGTTGCTGGGTGCGCCAGATGTCCTTCTCTGCCTTTGAAGACCAGTTTGGCAGCCCTCCCCCTTCCTGCCTCACCATCTGCTGAGGGGAGATTCTCTCCCCCAAGCACATTCCTTTGTGTGAAGCCAGGCCACTTCACACCTCATCAAGGCAGCCTGGCAGAAGCTGCTGCAGGCTGGCCAATCAGAGCACAGCAGCAAAAACAATGCAGAGCTGAAATTGGCAACTTTTTAGGTAAAGTCTAAACTTTTTACCTGAACAAGTTATATTAAATCCAACAACTGGAAGTTGTGGGATTTATTACAACAATTAATTTGATACCAAATTCTTGGTATGTAACATTTAAGGAGACTTTAAAATTTAAAATAAAGTCTGCCCATTCTAGCCTATGAAGGCCATTTACTTCAATGAGGGAAAAACGAATTTGGCTGTTTTTACCTCACCAGGGCTTATAAATCTATTTTTATAAAGTCCCTGCTTATAGTTACATGGCACCTAGCCCTAGGGGCACATAGGGCACACCTTAGGGGTGACTTATATGTAAAAATAAGGTAGTTTAAGATTTTGAAAGTACCTTTAATTCCAAAGTCGAATTTGCATATAACTTTAATTTAAAAGCAGCCAGCAAGGCAGGCTTGCTTTTAAAATGACACTGGGCACCTCAGCAGTGCACCTAGGTGTGTACCACCTATGCTGTGGTCCCTAAACCTACATGCCCTACCATATACTAGGGACTTATAGGTAGGTTAACTTAGCCAATTATAATTAGCCTAATTTGCATATCCATTTTACACAGAGCACAGGCCCTGGGACTGGTTAGCAGTACCCAGGGCACAGCCAAGAGTCAGTAACCACCAGTACCTATCCAAAAAGAGTGGGGGTGATCAGGCAAAAAAGGAGGACTTTCCTACACACTCTTACTCATGACAAAAGTGTGGCACACCTGAAACCATCTTGTTTGAGTCAAACCTGTAAAACTGAAAACATTTAATTTAGAAAGGAACAAAATGAGGGGGTTTATTTTGTCATAGAAATTAAGGTTTGGGTTGTAAAAAGAACAGTTAGCACATGTTTTAAGTGAGTTCTCAAAAATCTTTATCTTGTACTAAAACATACTGGCGTGCAGACAGAAAAATGCACTTTTAACACCAGCAGCAGTTTGCCAGCTAACTCACCGGTGATCAGCAGCTTACGGTTTTCTAATGAGCAACTAGAGTGCTAACATTCAGAATTTATGCCAGATGTATGCCACATTTATAAGCCATCTTGATGAAAATAAAATGGAAAACTGAAAGGGTTTTCTACTAAGAATACTGCAGTAAATAAGGAAAATAGGGAGCCAGGTCCTGTATCCAACCCCTTCCCACCACTACTTTGCATTGCAATACACATCTTACTTAATTTAAAAACAACTAGAAAATCATTGAAAAAAAAACAAAGGGTACAGGGATGTAATAATTCGGAAATAGAATTAAAAATCCTTAGAAATTCATTTAAAAAAAACAAAGGTTACAGAGGCGTTACAGTTAGGTTGAGATTTTACACCCACAAAACCACAGACACGCAGCTGTTATAGTTAGTTATTTCAAGTAACTGTAACTTGTGCCATAAGATAATTATAATTCGTGCCCTTGCCATTACCTTGCTAATTACCTGAGATATTACATCACTCATGACATCTTCTTTGACATCATTGATAATCTCACTGTAACATTTGTAGTAAAATTATTGATGAGAAAACTGCATTGTGAGGGCCTGATTTAAGGTTAATTTAGGGCATGAGTTACAGTTACTTGAAATAACTCTAACTATAACAGCTGAATTTCTATGGTTTTGTAAAATCTGAACTGTGAGTTTAGAATCACTTCCCTAGAAAAAGAAACACTGCATTTCTTCATTTTTTATTTGTGAAACTTAACTGTCTAATTAAAGCATATTCCACTGTACGATCAACAGATACACAACGCAAACCTTGCCGTCTGCAGACCATTTGTTCTCAAATGGTCACTGCTGCTTCTGGCAGGCTATCTAGACTATCACCTTGCTTCTTTTTTCCATACTTCCAATACAACTAAAGGCTAGGAACATGTACATCCTTGCTGAAGGGCTGTGTGAAGTAAAAATGAGGTTTTGAGCAACTGGCTTACTTTGTTGTAAGCTGAAGCACAGAGGGAAAGACACTGCTCTGTATGCTGATCTTATCAGCTTAAGTACCAAGACAAAGATGTGGTTGTCCTACTACGAGTATAGCTGCCCAAAGTGTAGGCTACTAACATGACCAGAAAAGTGTGCTAAATCCAAAATCCTATCCCCAAATCAACAAGTATGGCTTCAGATAAATATAGTATCCCTTCGACATCTTTGAAATGGAAACTGAGAGAAAATTACCTGTGCCTGCTACAAGGAGTGAGAAGACAGTATTCAAATACCCCCATCTGGTTGCCTGAGGCAGTGTTTCTTCCCAGACCCATAAGACTGGCATTTCACTGTGCATGCTGACTATGGCCATGTCATCTTGTCTTCGCCTTCAGGTAGTTGGATGAGTCACTCAACGATACAGGTCCTATTCTTTCCCTTAGACCACAGCTCCCTTTAGTGCTACAATAAATGGTGCACATCAAAGACAAGGCAGTCATCACCTGTCAGTGGACCATGCCATTCACAGGTTCCTGTGCCTGCCTGTCCAAATGTTCACCCAAATAAATGTAACTTTACCAGATACTACTAGCACAAGTAGGCAGATTCAAATCCAACTGAACTGTATGGCTATTCAAATTGGAGATACACAGGTTACAGAACTATTCCCTTCCAGGCTAGATGCCATCCCTGTGTGGTCATTGTTAAAAGAGTACCTGCCTGTTCCTGCAAGTAGTTTTAAAGTATTTTGGCCCATATTTATACTTTTTTTTTGCACTGCATTTGCATCATTTTTTGACGCAAAAGCGGTGCAAACTTATAAAATATAATTGTAGTTTTCTAACTTTGTCAAACAATTACGCAAATGCTGCACCAAAAAAGTATAAATATGGGCCCCAGTGTCTCAGTTCATGCAAAAGCATTGAACACAACATAATGTTGGTCTCAGTGAAATATTGCTATCAAGCTATCAATTTTATTATTAAGAATTATATTATACAAATAAATTAAAAACACAAACTCTAGGTGAGGTTTTTGCTTTATGTATGTGCTATTGTTGAATACAGTTCTATTTTCTACTCCCCAATGTTCTGAATTACAACTAACCTTGTAATGCGTTCCTGTCCTGGACCCTGCTGGCAGCTCCTGTTTAAGCGAGCCTTGATCCCCAAGTGCTGCTCCTGATATCCTAGGACCCTGGGCTGAGTCAAGATCTACTCCTCCTAACATCCTGTAGAACCTGGGACTTGGAAACATTTTGGCTTCAAAGACCGTTGGAGGATGAGGACTAACCCTACAAATTGATCTGATCAGGGTGCACTGTCACTGGGCTGAAGATTCAGGTTTCTCTGCAGCAGCACATAATTTCAGAAGGACCTCACAAAGATATCCAGGCTTGTGGAGCCATATTCATCTACAGCTTTCAGTCATTTTCCTGCTTGAGGAATCTAAGCTTCAAAAAATGTGACTAAGTCCAAATGTAGATAACTTGACCGGAAGAAGGTAAGAAACATATGCAGCCGGCGAGAGGACTTCCCACGGTGTGAATTTCGAATTTTCTCACTCTGACCTTTTCCTGGCATCAAGATTCTGTTATTAAATGCTGTGGGTCTTTTCTTTCAAATCAACTACAAGAGGTGTCCACACTACAACTCCTGTTGTGCCTGACACTTGACCTATGGAGTGCTGAAGGGAAAATCCATACCATCACCTTTTTAAAGTATGTGTCGATACCCTGCCTGTATGATCTGTCCCTTGGGATTCAATTTATATGTATATTGATGACACCCTGGTTATCTCTCCTAGTGTATGTTGATATGTGTGTAGGTGCCAAACAGATATGGTTGTGAATGATGTGGAAAAAAAACTAGATAGACAGCCACTGACTTTAATTGAATTCTTGCATGAATCCGTGGCAACAAAGACTTGTGGACAGTCTTTGGGCTGTCAGATGAGGGAGAAGGATATTAATCTCTATCTACATAGATAAATATATGTGGTCTTTTCAGCCCAGTACCTCATTCTAAAGTGGCTTGGCTTTTGTATGTTAAAAATTGACGGAAGGCAAATGTTAGATTTGACATCCTTGGTGTTGTCTTCCTAACTTTTTGCCTCTGCTTCCCAGATTGGTGATGTGTGCTAGACTCTGTTTTTGATATTCAGGGCACTTTATCACTGCTAGCCAGTGCTAAAGTGCAGGTGCTCCTGTGTAAAATGTGTGTAATTGGCAATCCATGATCGGCATATTTGATTTACTAGTAAATCGCTGGTAAAGTGAACTAGAGGTGCCCATGGCCTGTAAATCAAATGCTACTAGTGGGCCCGCAGCACCGGTTGTGCCACCCACCTAAGAAGATTTGTAAACATGGCTCAGACCTGTAACTGCAGTGTCTGCGTGTGCGGTTTTAAACTACCAGTTTGACTTGTCAAGTGTACCCACTTTCCAGACCCAAAACTTCCCTTTTTATTCATTCAATGCACCCCCAAGTGAGGCCCTAGGTAGCGCCATGGGCATGGTGCAGTGTATGTTAAAGGTGGGACATGTCCTGATAGTGAAATACTGCCAAACTCGTTTTTCACTGTTGCAAGGCCTATCCCTCTCATGGGTTAGCATGGGGGCTGTCTTTAAATATTATTAAAGTGCTGATTCCCTTTGATAGCAGATAGAATGTGGAGTTTGGGGTCCCTGAACTCACAATTTAAAAAAACATCTGTTAGTGAAGTTGGTTTCTCGATTGTTAGTTTGAAAATGCCACTTTTAGAAAGTAGGCATTTTTTTGTTTCAACCATTCTATGTCTCCCTGTCTAGGTCAGTTTGACAGTTGGACTTTTTGTGAATCCCTCTAGACAGTAAGACAAAGGAGCTGGGGTGTGGCCTGCATATCCTGATGAGCCATCTGTGCTAGAGTGAAGGGAGGAGTGGTCACTTACACCTGAATGGCCTGTGCCTGCCATCTCACAATGCAGTCTCCCAACTCCCTGCTGTGTGCCCAGGGCCTGGCCTGGACAAGGCAGGATCTTGTGAACAAAAGTGACTTTCCTTTGAAGTTTGCCTAGTTCAGAGGCGGAAAGGGGTATAAGTAGTGGACCCAAAACCCCAGGCTTTTAGATCACTTCTGAAATCAAGAGGAGCCTCTGCCAAGGAGAAGAGCTGAAGAGCTGAGGAGAAGTGTTGCCCCTGCCTGTGACTGTGCGTTGACGGGCCAATCTGCAGTTGCTGCTCCTGCCTGTGAAAGGGGACAAGGACTGGACTTTGTTGTGCATTCCTGCTTGAGATGAATCTCCAAAGGCTTGAACTGAGCTTGCCTCCTCTTTTGAAGCCTCAGGGCCATCAAAGACTTCCTCTGCCAGCACCTGGACTTTTTTTTTTTTTTTTTTTTTTTTTTTAAGTTTCAAAAGTTTTATTAAGAATATATAAGGCGGTACATACAGCATATAAACAAACTGTTTAGCTTTAAAAACATTATTTTTGTTCGTTTACCACAATTATTTCCATTGTAGGCATATATACATGTACTGTTAGGTAAGTAAAAATTCCCAGTTGCATAGTTGAGTTGTGTACCCTTATTTTGAAGAAGAGTGGAAAACAGGTGGGGGGGGTGGTAGGGGGAGGGGGAGCGAGGATAGGGTTGTGTAGGAGGGGTTGGTCTTGATATAGGGGAGAAACAAAATAGTCATATGAAATGGGGAGGGGGAGAGAAGGGAAAGAAAGAGGGAGAAAGAGGAAGGGTAATCGCGGGGGAATGTAGAATGAAGAGACTCGAGGTAGGCAGGGGGTCTTTGTATCCTGAGACTAGCTTGTTCAGGCCTAAGAGTAGATCGTTCTGTACTTCTCCGTCTGTAGCAAGGAGTAGATAATATGTATGATAGGTATGGTAAGGTCGGTTAGAGAGTGTCTACGTCTTATATGAGTTGATTTCTCAGTCCTTGTTTGTGTTGGGAAGCGACTTGTATTACTATGTTGGGTAGTTCAGGGTCTCGGGCATGTGACAAAATTAGAGGCCTGTGGATTGATAGAGAGAGAAAAAAGAGAGAGAGAGAAGAGAGGATAGCGTAGCTAGGGAGAGAGAGAGGGGGCAATAGGAGATTAAATGTGTTTCCGGAGTCTAGGATTCTCAGAGGGTGATTGGTAATTAATATTCCCTAATCAATGATCATTGAACATTGATCATCCGTTGGTCATCCACCAGCCGCTTCATGGTCTCTTCAAGAATGGGCGCCAGACCTCCTCAAACTGTTCTGCTTGGTCCTGTAGGTTATAAATCACTCGTTCATGGGTAGCCGTTTGATACATAGCCGTCATCCATTCCATGGGTGTGGGGGCAATGCTAGATCTCCAGTGCCGGAGTATGCATATTTTGGCCGTGGCTAGCGCCGTGTGGATTAATCGTTTATGTGCCCGCGATAGGGAGGGATACGGGCGAATGTCATGTAGAATGATAAATGCTGGTGGAGTCGGTTTTGGTATCTGTATGAAGTCCGATAAGGCGAGGCGTACCGCGTCCCATAGTGACTGTACCGTGGGGCAGTGGCATAAAATATGAAGTTGGTCGCAATATGGCTCTGTGCATCTCCAACAGTTCGCGTGAGGTAACAACCCTGCCCTGAAGAGTTTAACAGGGGTCCAGTACCATCCCTGAAGGATTTTAAATAGGCAAAATTTCAGGCGTGCTTCACGTACGCCCCTGTTGAGGGCTTCTAATATGTCTGGCCATTCTTCGTCCGTGTAGGTTATCTCTAGTATGTCCTGCCACTTTAAGCGTAGTCGTTCAAGTAAAGGCTGAGAGTAAAGGTGGTTAGTTAATTCGGCATAGAGGCCAGCCAAGACGCCTTTTTGTCGGCCCCATTTCTGAAGATAGGTGACGATGGGTGAGGTTTTGAGGAGCCACGGGGGGGTTCCTAATGTTCTCCGCATACAGTGTTTGAGCTGTAGATATCGCCACTCCTGGTTACTTTGGATACCGAATTCTTCCTGGAGGGAGGCGAATGTGCGGAAGCTATCTCCATCTATTATGTGAGATATATTGTGGATACCTGCGTCGGACCATTGGGGCCATCTGAGAATAGTCCCTCCTATTTTAATGCTTTTATTCCCTGCTATGGGAGCCTGAGTATGCAGGGAGGGGTGTACTCCTAGTAGTCGATGGGCTCTGCACCACGCTGTGTTTGTAGCCTTGAGGATGGGGTTAGTTAAGGGAGCGTGGTCGGCGTATGTTCCTCCCATCTCCGTATACTGTCCATATAGGAGTTTCTCTGTAATCACCCATTGCGGTGGATCGGCTGTATCCGGAAGCGTATATATTAGCTGTGAGAGTTGTAGGGCCAGAGAGTATTGTTCTACCGAGGGTAGTCCTAATCCTCCGTAGAGCCGTCGTGCCAGTATTATTGCAGGTTTCAGTCTTGGGCGTGAGGAGCCCCAGACGAAGGCCCTTATGGATGCGTCTATTAATCGGAGTGAGGAAAGAGGTATCCGTAGGGGAAGCATGCCTAACACGTATATGAAGCGTGGTAAGGTGACCATTCTGACCGCCTGTGTCCTGCCCCACATGGACAGGCCTAGTAGGGACCATTTGGCAAAGTCTTGTTTCATTTTAAATATAAGGGGGTCTATGTTGTCCCTGACCATATGTTCTAGACCTCTGTTAATAAACGTTCCTAAATATTTAAGGCGGGTCGGGGTCCATTTGAATTGAAGGCCATGTATCGTTGCCCTCGTCGTTATGCGGGATAATGGTAGTGCCTCACTTTTATCCCAGTTTACCCGATATCCGGATAGGGATGCAAAGTCTTCTATAGTGGAAAGTAGTGCTGGGAGCGAGGTTTCTAGATTGGACATTGTTAACAGAATGTCGTCTGCGTAGAGATATATTTTGGATATGCCCCCGGTGATATGGATCCCTTTTATTTGGTGAGAATTTCGTATAGTGGCAGCTAGGGGTTCCATGGCCAATAAAAATAGAAGTGGCGACAAGGGGCATCCCTGGCGTGTGCCCCTTCTGATAGGGAATGGGTCTGACATGATGCCCCCACAGTTAACCTGTGCTGTGGGGTGGTCATATAATAAACGTACTTTAGAGATAAATTGTTCCCCCAGGCCAAAATGCTTCATGGTTGTGAATAGGTAGGGCCACTCAATTCGGTCGAATGCTTTCTCCGCGTCTAGGGACAGGGCTAGGGCTTCGTCAGGTAATTGTATGGATTCTAACAGTGTATGGCAAAGAGTTCGCATATGATTTCTGGAGGTACGGCCTGGTACAAATCCTACTTGGGTATTGTGAATCAACGATGGTATCACCTTGCGGAGCCGCGCTGCTAGAACACTGGCTAGGAGTTTGACATCCCCATTCAAAAGGGAGATAGGACGGTAACTGCCGCAAAGAAGGGGGTCTCTCCCTGGCTTAGGCAAGATGACAATCGTGGCTTTATTGGATGGAGCGCCCAGGGAGCCTTCTTGACATGCTTCCGTCAGTGCTTCATGTACTGCGGTTATTGCCTCCTCCCCAGCCCATTTATAGAATTCTGCAGGGAATCCGTCCTCTCCTGGTGATTTATGGTAGGGGAGGCTTGTTATAACTTGGGTTATCTCTTCTTTGCTTATGTTACCGTCCAAGAGGGCCCTGCCTGCCTCAGACAGACGGGGCAGATTGGCCGCGGCAAGGAATGTCTCCATTTGTGTTTGATCTGTCGTTGTTTCAGGAGTGTACAAATGTCGGTAGTACTTGGCAAACTCGTTTACAATTTCTTGTGGGCGAGTTAGCACTGCTCCTGAAGAAGATGTTATGGCCGCAATGGCAGAGGCTGCCTCTCTTTGTCGGAGCTGCGCCGCTAGGAGGCGACCTGCTTTTTCCCCTTGTTCGTAATGGCGGCCTCGCAATTTTTGCAGTGCGTATTCCGCCTGAGATGTATAGAGTTCATTGTGTGCCATGCGGGCCTGTTCTAAGGCGTGTCGCAGCCTAGGGGATGGTTGGGCGGTATATTGTTTAGTGAGGTCCCGTATCGTGGTCTCTAAGGTGGTTTGGCGGGCTATTCTGTCTTTGTTGGCCAGTGCTGCATCTCGCATCATATTCCCTCTTAGGGTTGCTTTTGCTGCCGCCCATAGGATCCTTTTTGAGGATACAGTGCCTGAATTCTCGGCCATGTATGTGGTTACATGAGCTTTTAATTGTTCCTTCCCTTGTGGAGAGCGATATCTGTGTACAGCCAATCGCCATGGTTTACGACCAGAGAAGGAGAGTCCCACCTGGATCCGGATTAGTATTGGGGAGTGATCTGAGAGCCCACTGTCTAGGATACAGGTGTCTTGTATATGAGGGATTACAGTGTGTGATACTAAGAAATAATCCAGACGCGATTGGGTGCCATGGACGGTGGATAAGAAAGTATATTCCTTATCTTTCGGGTGTTGTATTCTCCAGCAGTCCACCAGACCGACGTCAGTGGTCAGGTCTGTCAGAAGCGCTCTGTCGTGATTGTTACATACATCGACAGGGCCTGTCCTATCAATTATGGCGTCTTGGACGAGATTCCAATCTCCCCCGATTATGTATCGAGTAGTTCCGATTTCTGTCAGGAGGCGATTTAGCTGTAGAAGGAATGGGCGTTTTGGGCCGGTTGGTGCGTAAACGGATCCCACGCATAAAACAGTGTCCCCTAGTTTTAATTTAGCAAATATATACCTTCCTTCCGTATCATTCCAGGTTTTAATGATAGTGACCGGGAGGGATTTACGCACTAGTATCGCCACTCCACATTTGCGGGGTCCGTTACTTCCAGATTCCTGACTCGTTGGACGGCAGCTGAAGGCAACCCTCCCTACCCAATCCCGTTTAAGTTTACTGGATTCCAGAGTGTCAAGGTGTGTCTCTTGAATCAGAGCTATATCTGTTTTTTTGGATTGAAAATAGGACAGTATCTTTTTCCGCTTAACATAGCTCGTCATGCCGTGTACATTCCAAGAGAGTATGCGTAATGGTCGCGTCGCTTGAGGGTGGGGCTTCGACATATTGGATAATTGTGAGTAGGTAAGCACCCTGTGGGAGATATTGACTTAGTAGTTAGAGTGGGAGTTGTGTTTCGATATGATACGGTGTTTTATTTTATTTTATTTTATATTATACGGGGGTTAGTAGCTGGTGGAGGCCAAGGGAATCCTCTGGAGAAGAAAGAGAAGAGAGAGGAGAGGGTGAAGGAAGAGAGGTAATATAAGTAGGACGAGAGCCAGATGGAGGGGAAATATGAGGGAAAAAGAAGGCAAGGAGAAATGAGAGGGAGAAGAAAAGAGGGAGAAGGGGGGGAAGGGATGGATGCGTGTGCTGAAGTTGAGATTGAGAGTATAGCAAGAGAGCGTGCAATTTGGGGGAAGAAGTGGAGAAGGGTAGGGATGAGGGAGGTTAGGAGTCCAACCTCCTTCGTTCGTTAGGTCTGTAAACGGCGGGACCGATTTCTCTCGGAGCTCTCGTGCCGTCGGGTGGTCTCGATCGGGGGGGGGCGAAGGAGGGAAACAGCAGACAGCCAGTTATCGATATGTCGGTGATAAGGAGGGGTCGGGGGGGGGCACACAGCAGTGCTTATGTTTATGTATCGGGAAGTGGGTCTGTTCATCGGTGGTTAGTGGCTAGTGTATTAGTTATATAACTAAAGTGTATATTGGCAGAAGTAATGATCGGTTAATAACTATAGTACCTGAGCGGCGCTGGAGAGGAGGGAGGGGGTGCCGGGTGTTGATGGGGTATGGTGTTTAGGATGTTGTGCCTAGTATTTGATGTTGTATGGTATCGTAGGGTGTTTAAGAGTTCATAAGATAGGGTCGTAAATTAAAGTAGGGACTGGGCAGACAGAAAGACCGAGACCGGCTGGCGAGGGGAGGGGGGGGGGGCAGGGCAGAGGAGGGGGGGGAGAGAGCTCAAACAGAGTATTATAGTTCTCGCGTATGCATGTGTACATAAAGATACCAATATACAATATAATATAATACTTCCTGAGCATTTCTTTTCAACTATAACACTGCCTCGTCTCATCTCGCCTTACAACTGTTCAATGACATATTAGGTTGATCAACATAACATATCCTGGCATCTTATCACATTATCATGTTAGGAGCCATTATGCCAAACGTCTCTCTATTAATCGTAGGATAGGTAATGAGTGTAGCTGAGCCCCGGGTTACGCGAGGATAGTGCGTATCTCATCCTATTACTAACTCCTTGCCGTGTATTATTACATCATAATACTGACCTACTAAGGTCTTACTTGGTATGTGCCACCATCATAGTCGTTCTGTTGTTGGTGATAGTTTAAGATAGTAATAATGATTAGGATGGGGGTAGCTACGAACATCTGGGGAAAAGAATAGCTAATAGTTTATAATTTACATTGTGATGTTATAATGTGGTGTGGAGTGGCAGTATAGAATGTCATAATATTTCGCTTTGTTATGCGGTATTATGTTGTATTATGTCCTCGTGTTCTATTTTTTTTTTTTTTTCCAGTTTCTTATTGTAGAATAAGGTAAAGTCAAGTAGTGGGAGCTTTGATATGTTTCAGGTTATATCGTATTGTGTGTCCCTGAATTGGGATTAATTTATCTTTACGTTGTCTAGTCCCATCCCTTGGGGTGATAATGGGGACTGAACGGTTCTAATGTCGGCGCTGGTCGAGTGTGGTGTGTATTAGGAAAATTTCACATACTTTGTTGTTTACTACCATGAGATACTTTGTAGTGTGTGGAATGTAAGGTAAGTTCCATGATAGTTAATTAGTGTTTATTTTTGTTATCTGTTTAATGCCCCTGTTACCTTGTTACCTTGTTATAGGGTTATAGGGTCGGGACCGGGCCCTTATTAAACCTACAGTGAGTTGGTGGGGTCTGATCTCTGTTCTAGTAATCATCATCTGTTGTATACTGAGGGCAAATAACGATTTACTGGTAGTTTCCATTATAGGGCCTCGGCTCTAGTCATAAAGAGCATATATTTTTCATGTGTCTGGTTTTAACATTGATACTAGCAGTCTTAGACAATTACAATAGTAATACACATATGATCTGGAAAGGTACTCATCCTTCCGCGGAGTCTATAGTTGTTATTTTCGACTCTCTGACGATAGTCCCATAAGTCGTCTTGTCGCGTTACCTTCTCAAGAAGACCCAGTTGTAGGCTTTAAAGGGGAGCGGGATTTGTCTCTTTCCGATAATTGGGTGTGGGTTACTACTGCGTGTAAAATCTGACCCCTGTCATCATATGATCTAGTTAGTCTCTCCATGCCTCCTACAATGTCATGCTCACTGTCTGTGTTGTAAGAGTCCATAGGCTGGGATTGGAAAGAGTCAAGGAAGAGTCTCAATTCGTCGGGGTTATAAAAGTCCTTGGATACTCCATTTTTTGTAACCCACATTCTTGCAGGGTCAAAGAGACCGTATTTCATCTCTAGTTTGCGAAGCCGGGGTCGTAGGGCTAGGAAAGCCTTTCTACGTTCGGTGGTTTCCTTGGAGTAATCGGCGGTTATTCGGATCTCGTGCTGGTCTATTCGGAAAGGGCCGTGGTTGCGTGCTACTTGGAGTATTTGTCGGGTTTGATTATGCCGCAGCAAGCATGCGATGATTGGGCGGGGCCTTGAGGAGTTGTCAGAACGTTTTGGGCCTATCCTGTGTGCCCGTTGGAATTCTAGCGGCGGGTCAAAGTCCAATGAAATCATTTTTGGAAGAGTGGAGGTCAGAAAAGTCTGCATATCCGAGCCTTCTTCGTTTTCCGGGATCCCAAGTATGCGGATATTGTCTCTCCGGCTCCTGTCCTCCATGTCCGTTAGTTTGCTCCTGAGGTAGATGAAGTCTTGTTCTCGCACCTGAGACGTATTGATCTGCGTCTCTAGTGATCCCATGCGTTGTTCTAGCCCTGTCACTCTAGATTGGAAGCCGGCAATGTCAGATCGCATGGATTTGGTTTCTAGTGTCAATGAAGTTATAGAGGCGTCCATCCCCTCTATGCGGCGGCTGACGGTGGTGATCTCTTGTAGTATCCTGTCCATAGTCGTGGATTGATCTTTATCAGGCATCGTGGTTAATTCGTTTAAAGGTGGCGATGTTTGAGGGTTTATCTTCGTGGGGGTTAGGCGTTTGTGTTGTAGCGCTTCTGAGAATAATAGTTGTCGTGCAGGCTTGCTGACAGGTTTATGGTTCGGTTTGTTGCCGGGCATCGCCTCAATTGTCTACAGAGTCTGACCACGTGGGGCCCGAGATTCCCTCCGTAGATTCCGATAAAAATATAGATGTTCGGTGGCTTACACTGGTGTCAGTCCACTCCCTTCTCCTGTATCTCTGTTCTCTTGGCTCCCTCTGGCTCTCCTCGTCCCCGGTGCCCCCCCAGTCGCTCACCCCTCTCGTCCCCTCGCCTCCATGTGCCTCCCGTCGTGCCCCTCCGCCCTCCTCAGTATTAGTTGTCTGGAGGGGGAGGGAGAAAGGTTATTATCTCAGCGGGAGGGTTTTTGTTGTCCCTCTGTGATGGAAAAGAGGGGAGAAGTCGAGCCTCTGCCTCCGGCGATGCCGTTCTTATTTTGAAGAGATTCGATCCTACCTCTCTTTGGGTTTCTCTCCCGGCTGTCGAAGGAGCCGCACCCCTTTGCTGTGTCTTCCCGTCTCCCTGTGGGGGGGGGGGGGGAAGGTCCACGGGTGTTTGTTGGCGTTGTAGGGAGATGGATGCGGGTCGTCACGACTCCCGCAGTCCCTGCGGCCTGTTCAGCTTGCTCCTTGCTGCTACGGGCACGCCGTCCGCGGCCTTCCGAAGACGCGACTCCGCCCCCTTTCTGGTTTCATGGTTCTGTGTCGCCGCTGTTGTAGGGGTGGAGGGGCACCAAACCCGGTGTGTTGTCCGGCTGTCTTCTCGCCCCCGTCGCCCCTCCGGGACCGCCTCGGCGCGGAGCTCTCGCTCTAAGCGGCCATCTTGTTTCGTGGCCCGGCCACGCCCAGCACCTGGACTTTAAGCTGAGACTCCTGCACTGCCAAGTCGTGTCCTATCCAGTCCCTGGGCCCTTGAGAGGTGAACCTGGAAGAACAAGAGCTGAAAATCCACGCACAGAAGGCCATGCAGGGACATTTTTGATTCATCATTCACAATGCAGCTGATAAGTGACGCGCTACCGGCTTTGCGGCTGGTGGAAAAATGACGCTGCTGATAATGACGCAAACCCCAAGCAGCGTGGTTTTCTAACACCATGCAACTGGATTTTCCACGCATCATCCCTGGGCACCAAAGTTATCTTGACTCTGTGTGGATCCGAGGTGCCCCTTCCAGAAATCGACGCATCTCTTTCTTGTGAGGGAAAAAAACGATGCATCGCTGACCCAACTGGAGAAGAAACAACGCACTGCCTGCCTTGCGAGGAGGAATTGATGCATCGCTGACTTTTCCGCTGTACTTATTTTTCCATCCCTGGGTTTTATTTCCAGTTCAAGGAATGGGATGGTTTTGTTAGTAATGGCCAAGGTGCAATGTAAAAATTGATTTTGCTATTCACCAAGCAAGAAATATCTGTAATGATTCTCGGTCCCCTTTCTAGATCATCAAAACTTCATCATTAAAGTGTTGCCAGAGTTTTATGGACTTACAGAAGAGATTTGTCAGGGAGTGGATCTGGATATGTAGGAATTTGACCTGTAACCTCTTATCATAATGGCCAATTTACAAAACCTATATACAGTTACATCTGCTAGACCTTTCTGCTTGTGGGCATATACAGGGTTTGTGAGTTTTCCAAGAACTCGAGGTACCCAGCGCCTATAACCGAACTGCACCTTGCAATGGTTTTTCATTGTGTACCGGGTATAGAGCCTTTCATATGTTAAAATATGAATTATGAAAAATAGGTATCAAGGAAACCTATGTATTTCCGAGTTGGGCACAATATATGGAGTTTAGAAACAGGGGTAATTTGCACATCTCTTGAAATGTGGGTACTCATACCAGCATGTGAATTAGAGGGCATTTCTCAAAATGACTCCTTTCTTTCACAATGTCTTACATTTGGTAGGTGCAGAAGCAGAGAAGTACAATCGGCAATAACACTCCTTCTACTTTACTGATTTCCCCTGTGTCTCCCAATAAAAATGGTACCTCACTTGCGTGGGTAGGCCTAGTATCCATGACAAGAAATGTCCCAAAATGCCACAAGGACAAATCACATTCTTCCATGCATAACTGACAAATTCTTTGCAAAGTGGATAGCTGTGGCACTCATCAGATTGTGCTACACGTGCAAACCTCAAACTCTGACTTAAAAAAAAAAAAAGAAAATCCTCATATTTCTCTGATGGAAAGTTCTGGAATCTGTGAGCAGCCACAAAATTCCTTCCACCCAGCATTTCTCTAAGTCTTCTGATAACAATGATACCTTATTTGTGTGGGTAGGCCTAGTGAACATGACAGGATATGGCCCAAAATGCAACATTGATTCATCAAATTTTTCCACGCTAAACTGACCTTTTTTTCCAAAGTGGTTAGCTGTTAAGGGCAGCCCCTCCACTTGGGGGAAGGAGCATTGCCCTACCAAGAAAATGCCCCCACAATGGAAAAATAAAATGGTAATAAACTTTGTCAGCACCCCATCCTGAACCTGTTGTCATAACGGGGCAATTGTTGCAGAGTTTCAGCAGGGAGCTGTGCACTTGTTTAAAGTGTGCATGTCCCGTTGGCTGGCCGTCCAAAGACGGCCAGCCTGATATGCACACTTTAAACTTCTCTAACCCAACTGTCTTAGGACAAGCCTCCAGGCCTCTTGTGCACACTGAGAGAGGCCGCTCCCACAATCCTGATGCTGGTTTCATGCTGGTTACAAGCATGAAACCAGTGTCAGGTTTGGCTTGTGCAGTTTCTGGGTCCCCTGACCGTTGTGCATTGGTGCTGGAAAAGACGACACAAGTAGAGAAGATTGTCGTGAGGAAAGTGCTTTAAAAAAAAAATGTTATTCTTATTGTACACATAGGGAAATCTACAATGGCTCTCACCAGGTTGAGTTACCCAGACTCCCTCTCACATCTAAAACTTTGATTAAAAAAAGACACATTTTCCTCATATTTCAATGATGGAAAGGTCTGGAATCTGTCAGGAGCCACCACAAAAATCCCTACACCCAGCATTTCCCTACATTTACCAATAAAAATGATATTTCACTTGTGTTGGTGGGCCTAGTGGTCCTAACAAGAAATGGCAAAAAATGCAACATGGATTCATCACATTTTTTTATACAAAACTAACCAGTTTTTTTGCAAAGTGGGTAGCTGTGGTTTTTGGGCCCTAGCTCAGCTGACACAGGGAAACCTAACAAACTTGTAAATTTTTTAAAACTAGACACCTAGGGAAATCCAGGATTGGGTGACGTGGGTGGCTCTCACCAGGTTGTTTTACCCAGAATCCTCTGCAAACCTCAAACCTTGACTAAAAACAAACATTGTCCACACATATGTGTGTTGAAATCTTCCAGAATCCACAGGAATCCATCAAATTCCTACCCCCCCAACATTGCCCCATTCCTGCTGATAAAAATGCTGCACCACTTGAGTGGCTGGACCTAGTGCCAGTGACAGGAACAGGTGAAGAGGAAATGTTGAAATAAAGGCTTTCTTGCAATATCTGAGTGCATTTTATTTCTTTCAACAATGATGAAGATCATCACTCTCGTCTTCACCACACCCTGCCTTTTGGGAAAGAAACACAGCCATATGCAACTTGCACCATGTAGGAAGTTGGCTCTGTATGTGCTATTTCAAAGTAAGGAATAGCATGCACAGAGTCCAAGGGTTCCCCTTAGAGGTAAAATAGTGGTAAAAATAGATAATACTAATGCTCTATTTTGTGGTGGTGTGGTCGAGCAGTAGGCTTATCCAAGGAGTAGTGTTAAGCATTTGTTGTACATACACATAGACAATAAATGAGGTACACACACTCAGAGACAAATCCAGCCAATAGGTTTTGTTATAGAAAAATATATTTTCTTAGTTTATTTTAAGAACCACAGGTTCAAATTTAACATGTAATATCTTGTTTGAAAGGTATTGCAGGTAAGTACATTAGGAACTTTGAATCATTTCAATTGCATGTATACTTTTCAAGTTATTCACAAATAGCTATTTCAAAAGTGGACACAGTGCAATTTTCACAGTTCCTGGGGGAGGTAAGTTTTTGTTAGTTTTACCAGGTAAGTAAGACACTTACAGGGTTCAGTTCTTGGTCCAAGGTAGCCCACCGTTGGGGGTTCAGAGCAACCCCAAAGTTACCACACCAGCAGCTCAGGGCCGGTCAGGTGCAGGGTTCAAAGTGGTGCCCAAAACGCATAGGCTATAATGGAGAGAAGGGGGTGCCCCGGTTCCGGTCTGCTTGCAGGTAAGTACCCGCGTCTTCGGAAGGCAGACCAGGGGGGTTTTGTAGGGCACCGGGGGGGACACAAGCCCACACAGAAATTTCACCCTCAGCGGCGCGGGGGCGGCCGGGTGCAGTGTTAGAACAAGCGTCGGGTTCGCAATGTAAGTCAATGAGAGATCAAGGGATCTCTTCAGCGCTGCAGGCAGGCAAGGGGGGGCTTCCTCGGGGAAACCTCCACTTGGGCAAGGGAGAGGGACTCCTGGGGGTCACTTCTGCAGTGAAAGTCCGGTCCTTCAGGTCCTGGGGGCTGCGGGTGCAGGGTCTTTTCCAGGAGTCGGGACTTAGGTTTCAGAGAGTCGCGGTCAGGGGAAGCCTCGGGATTCCCTCTGCAGGCGGCGCTGTGGGGGCTCAGGGGGGACAGGTTTTGGTACTCACAGTCGTAGAGTAGTCCGGGGGTCCTCCCTGAGGTGTTGGTTCTCCACCAGCCGAGTCGGGGTCGCCGGGTGCAGTGTTGCAAGTCTCACGCTTCTTGCGGGGAGTTGCAGGGTTCTTTAAGGCTGCTTCTTGAAACAAAGTTGCAGTCTTTTTGGAGCAGGTCCGCTGTCCTCGGGAGTTTCTTGTCGTCGTCGAAGCAGGGCAGTCCTCAGAGGATGCAGAGGTCGCTGGTCCCTTTGGAAGGCGTCGCTGGAGCAGAGTTCTTTGGAAGGCAGGAGACAGGCCGGTGAGTTTCTGGAGCCAAGGCAGTTGTTGTCTTCTGGTCTTCCTCTGCAGGGGTTTTCAGCTAGGCAGTCCTTCTTCTTGTTGTTGCAGGAATCTAATTTTCTAGGGTTCAGGGTAGCCCTTAAATACTAAATTTAAGGGCGTGTTTAGGTCTGGGGGGTTAGTAGCCAATGGCTACTAGCCCTGAGGGTGGGTACACCCTCTTTGTGCCTCCTCCCAAGGGGAGGGGGTCACAATCCTAACCCTATTGGGGGAATCCTCCATCTGCAAGATGGAGGATTTCTAAAAGTTAGAGTCACCTCAGCTCAGGACACCTTAGGGGCTGTCCTGACTGGCCAGTGACTCCTCCTTGTTGCTTTCGTTGTTCCCTCCAGCCTTGCCGCCAAAAGTGGGGGCCGTGGCCGGAGGGGGCGGGCAACTCCACTAAGCTGGAGTGCCCTGCTGGGCTGTGACAAAGGGGTGAGCCTTTGAGGCTCACCGCCAGGTGTCACAGCTCCTGCCTGGGGGAGGTGTTAGCATCTCCACCCAGTGCAGGCTTTGTTACTGGCCTCAGAGTGACAAAGGCACTCTCCCCATGGGGCCAGCAACATGTCTCTAGTGTGGCAGGCTGCTGGAACTAGTCAGCCTACACAGACAGTCGGTTAAGTTTCAGGGGGCACCTCTAAGGTGCCCTCTGGGGTGTATTTTGCAATAAAATGTACACTGGCATCAGTGTGCATTTATTGTGCTGAGAAGTTTGATACCAAACTTCCCAGTTTTCAGTGTAGCCATTATGGTGCTGTGGAGTTCGTGTTTGACAAACTCCCACACCATATACTCTTATGGCTACCCTGCACTTACAATGTCTAAGGTTTTGTTTAGACACTGTAGGGGTACCATGCTCATGCATTGGTACCCTCACCTATGGTATAGTGCACCCTGCCTTAGGGCTGTAAGGCCTGCTAGAGGGGTGACTGACCTATACTTGCATAGGCAGTGAGAGGCTGGCATGGCACCCTGAGGGGAGTGCCATGTCGACTTACTCGTTTTGTTCTCACTAGCACACACAAGCTGGCAAGCAGTGCGTCTGTGCTGAGTGAGAGGTCTCCAGGGTGGCATAAGACATGCTGCAGCCCTTAGAGACCTTCCTTGGCATCAGGGCCCTTGGTACTAGGAGTACCAGTTACAAGGGACTTATCTGGATGCCAGGGTCTGCCAATTGTGGATACAAAAGTACAGGTTAGGGAAAGAACACTGGTGCTGGGGCCTGGTTAGCAGGCCTCAGCACACTTTCAATTGTAAACATAGCATCAGCAAAGGCAAAAAGTCAGGGGGCAACCATGCCAAGGAGGCATTTCCTTACACACCATTTCAATAAGTCCTATTTGTGCAACATCTAGATTTGAATGTTCAAATAAATAGTGGTATGTATATAGGAACTCACTCTAAATAATCGAAATTATTATCAGCTAATTCCAATAATTACTAGTATCTGTGTAAAGATAGTCTCTGATATAATGAATTGAGCAAGTAAGTGTAAGTTATGGCTCAGAATGGCTTGTCATCTGGCATAAGGAATTATGAGACAGAGTAGTAACTTTGGCCCTCATTATGACATTGGCGGTAAAAACCGCCCACCGCCGCGGCGACGGCTACCAAAAGACCATCGCCGTCCGCCGTATTAGGACCACAGCTGGATTTCCGCAACAACAATGGCAGAAATCTGGCTGTGGCCATGCCGGCGGATGGCGGTAAGATGGCGCTGCTGCCAGCAACAGCGCCATGCCAGTAGACTGCCGCCAGCCATTTTATGAGAAAATATACAGCCTGGTGGTGTTCTGCTGGTGGACGCTGCTGCTGGCAGCAGAGCCCCGTCCCATCTCCTGCTGAAGGACCCCCTGGATCCAGGTAAGTCGGGTCTCTGACAGGGGAGGGGGGTGTTGTGTGTGTGGGGGTGTGTGTGAATGTTTGTGTGTGCGAGAACGCGGGTGTGTGCTGTGTGCTGAATGTGTGCGTGCATATATGGAGGTGTGAGGGTATGTATGTTCAGGGATTATTCAGTGATGTGAATAGATGTATGCATGCGTGGATGCATGTGGGAATGGGTGTATCAAATCAAATCAAATCATTAACATTTATAAAGCGCGCTACTCACCCGTGCGGGTCTCAAGGCCCTAGGGGAAAGGGGGGGTTACTGCTGCTCGAATAGCCAGGTTTTTAGGAGTCTCCGGAAAGCGGGGTGGTCCTGGGTGGTCCTGAGGCTGGTGGGGAGGGAGTTCCAGGTCTTGGCCGCCAGGAAGGAAAAAGATCTCCCACCCGCCGTGGAGCGGCGGATGTGAGGGACGGCAGCGAGTGCGAGACCAGAGGAACGGAGGAGGCGGGTGGGGACGTAGAAGCTGAGGCGTCGGTTGAGGTATTCCGGTCCCTTGTTGTGGAGGGCTTTGTGTGCGTGGGTGAGAAGTCGAAAGGTGATCCTTTTGCTGACTGGGAGCCAATGCAGGTGTCTCAGGTGTGCGGAGATGTGGCTGTTGCGGGGTACGTCGAGGATGAGGCGTGCCGATGCATTTTGAATGCGTTGCAGGCGATTTTGGAGTTTGGCTGTGGTCCCGGCGTAGAGAGTGTTGCCGTAGTCCAGGCGGCTCGTGACGAGCGCGTGGGTCACGGTTTTTCTAGTGTCGGCGGGGATCCAGCGGAAGATCTTGCGGAGCATGCGGAGGGTGAGGAAGCAGGCGGAGGACACGGCGTTGACTTGCTTGGTCATGGTGAGAAGAGGGTCCAAGATGAAGCCGAGGTTGCGGGCGAGGTCTGTGGGGGTCGGTGCGGTGCCGAGGGCCGTGGGCCACCAGGAGTCGTCCCAGGCGGACGGGGTGTTGCAGAGGATGAGGACTTCCGTTTTTTCAGAGTTCAGCTTTAGGCGGATGAGCCTCATCCAATCTGCGACGTCCTTCATACCCTCTTGTAGGTTGGTCTTGGCGCTGGCGGGGTCCTTGGTGAGGGAGAGTATAAGTTGAGTGTCGTCGGCGTAGGAGGTGATGATGATGTCGTGCTTGCGAACGATGTTGTCGAGGGGGCTCATGTAGACATTGAAGAGTGTCGGGCTGAGCGATGAGCCTTGAGGTACGCCGCAGATGATCTCGGTGGGTTCTGAGCGAAACGGAGGGAGGTAAACTCTTTGGGAACGGTTTGAGAGGAAGGAGGCGATCCAGTCCAGGGCCTGGCCTTGGATCCCGGTGGAGCGGAGGCGGGTGATTAGGGTGCGGTGACAGACGGTGTCGAAGGCAGCCGAGAGGTCGAGGAGAATGAGGGCGACTGTTTCACCGTTGTCCATCAGGGTTCTGATGTCGTCAGTGACTGAGATGAGGGCGGTTTCCGTGCTGTGGTTGGTTCGGAATCCGGTTTGTGAAGGGTCGAGCAAGTTGTTGTTTTCCAGGAAGGTGGTCAGCTGTTTGTTGATGGTCTTCTCTATTACCTTGGCTGGGAAAGGCAGAAGAGAGATGGGGGGGAAGTTTTTCAGGTCGCTCGGGTCAGCCGTAGGTTTCTTTAGTAGGGCGTTGACTTCGGCGTGTTTCCAGCATTCGGGGAAGGTAGCAGAAGAAAAAGAAGAGTTGATGACGGTCTGGAGGTGCGGGGCGATGATGTCGTCGGCTTTGTTAAAGATGAAGTGAGGGCAGGGGTCCGAAGGGGCGCCGGAGTGGATAGAGTTCATGATGGATTTGGTTTCTTCAGTGTTGATGTGGGTCCAGTTGTTGAGGGTAATGGCCGGGGGTGCGGGTTTGGTGGTGTTATGTTGGGTCTGCTGTCGTGGAGGTCGCTGATCTTGCGATGGAAGAAAGTGGCGAGGGATTCGCATAAATCCTGTGAGGGCGTGACGGCGTTGGCGTTGGGGTTGGAGAACTCCTTGACGATGCTGAAGAGTTCTCTGCTGTTGTGGCTGTTTTTGTCCAGTCTGTCAGTGAAAAAGTTCTTTTTAGCAGCGCGGATCAGGCGGTGGTGTTCACGGGTAGCGTTCTTGAGGGCGGTCATGTTGTCAGCGGTGTGGTCCTTGCGCCAGGCCTTCTCAAGGGCGTGACAAGTTTTCTTTGATTCTTTGAGGGTGTCAGAGAACCAGAGAGGTTTTTTGGTGTTGGTCTGTCGATGCGTGCGTTTGAGGGGAGCAAGGTTGTCTGCGCAGTTGGAGATCCAGTTTGTGAGGCTGAGGGCTGCGTCGTTGTGGTCGGTGGTGAGGGTGGGTTGGTTGGCGGCGAGTGCTGAGAAGAGTTGCTCTTCGGGGATCTTGTTCCACTGTCGACGAGGGATGGGTTGAGTGCGGAGGTGGCGAGTCTCGTGTCGGAATGTGAAGTGGACACAGCTGTGGTCGGTCCAGTGTAGAGCGGAGGTGTGGCTGAAGAAGACGTGTTTGCTGGCGGAGAAGATAGGGTCAAGCGTGTGTCCGGCGATGTGGGTGGCGGTGTTCACCAGTTGTTTGAGGCCGAGGTTGGCGAGGTTGTCGAGCAGGGTGGTGGTGTTGGGGTCGTTGTTTTGTTCCAGATGGAAGTTGAGGTCGCCTAGGAGGATGTAGTCCGGTGAGGCGAGGGCGTGCGGGGAGATGAAGTCAGCTATGGCGTCGCTGAAGGGGGCGCGCGGTCCGGGAGGACAGTAGACGAGGGATCCTCTGAGGGTGGTCCTCGGGTCGGTGCAAATCTGAAAATGCAGGTGTTCAGCGGCGAGAGGGGTGTCTTCGGTGGAGGTGGTGACGCTGATGGAGTCTTTGAAGACGATGGCGATACCTCCTCCTACTTGGTTGGTGCAGTCTTTTCTGGAGATCTTGTAGCCTTCGGGGATGGCGGTGGCAATGTCTGGAGCAGAGGAGGCGTTCATCCAGGTCTCCGTGATAAAGGCGACGTCCGGTGCTGTGGAGTCCAGGAGGTCCCAGAGTTCAACGGCGTGCTTGTGGACGGATCGAGCGTTGACCAGGATGCACTTGAGGTGGTTGATGGCGCGTGGGCTTGTGGTCGTGGTAGTTGCGTGGTGGAAGATGCGTTTGCAGGAGTTGCAGGCGAAGGGTCCATGGGTGCGTATGTATGCGTGTATGTATGCGAGTATGTATGCGTGTATGTATGCGTGTGTGTTTCTGTGAAGGGACGTGAATGTAGGAGGGGTGAGGGGGCTGTGGAGAGGTAGAGGGGGTGGGGGGCTAACTGGAGGGGGAGGACTCCTATCAGTGACAGGGAAGGAATTCCCTGTCACTGATAGTGCCTACCGCCATGGTTTTTGTGGCATTAAGGAAGCCACGAAAACCATGGCAGTAGGTGGGGTCATAATCCCGCTGGTGGAACAGTGACGGCTGCTAGGCTGGTGATGAATATCTCCAGCTCAGTGGCTGTTACCGCTGTGGCGGTCGGAGTGGACATTGGTGGGTTGGCCTCAGCCAACCTGCCAATGTCATAATATGCTGGTAAGTACAGCCAGCCTGTTGGCAGTACTTACCACCATATTATTGCCGACTGTCGGGGTCATAATGACTCCCTTTGTTTCTTATTGCATATGTGTAGTGATGTCACAACTAAACTACAATAAAAAAGTATGTGCATGCTTGTATACAGCTATTTCATGCTACTGTGTAGATACATTTCAGAATATTGTTGACAAAAATGTTCAATGACATAATATTGTTTACAAAAATATAGTCCCGTTGAGCGTAGGTGTTCTATTATTTGATTCAATAGGACAATATATAAATCATTTTGAGGATATGATATTTTTGTCAGACAATATTAAATCAATGATATTTGACAATGTACCTGCTGGGCTATTGTGAAAGGGAGAAATTCCTTCAAAAGTATGTTGTAGGCCACTGTGGTGTGCCCTGGGCAGATATCTGGGCAATAAATGAGGAAGCAGATTGAACTGAGTGCCTTCATTAGGATAAATAACACCAAGGACAGTTGCAAAATCCTTTTGTGCATAGGTTTGGGTGAATTATTCCTCATAAATGAGTAGCATTTTGGAGGACATCATGAATACTGCCTCAGAAAATTCATGAGAATTGTACTGGTGAGGGTGTTTTCAACCCCTTTATTGGTGGTTAGTACATGGTACTAATCCAGTCCATTCTTTTTTTCTGGTGCGTGTGCAATGATGGGATGACCAGGACTACTAATGTCAGAATGCAAACAATAACCGCGGCTGGATGGATTATTCAGTGACCTGCATGTACTGCCAATCGTGCTTGATTTTGCTTAGTAGCTGTATGCCGGCAAATTGTCTGGCTCTTCTCAGTGTTTTATGAATTGTGACATCCAGAGTATGTAGCCTATCAAATCAAGATAGGCCCAGGAAAAGATGGAGCCTACTGACATGTTTGAGGAATGCACCGGCTTCCTCTATTGGTCATCAACGGACTCCATTTTAGAAGGTTTTACTTGAGTTAAGCTTGGTTCTTTTCAGACAATAGAAGCAAAAATAATTTTACAGACACACTCATGAGGAACGGCTGTTACTGCCATCCCTATGCATAAAAATGTTGTAACTTTCAGGCAGAAATGGTACACTTTACTGGTTTTAGGTACTTTTCTTACACATTCTGAAAATACTATAATTGACATGTGTGTGATATCTCTAGCCAATCTTCTTTTTTATCAAACCCATGTGCCATTTAGGGGTCGTCATGAGATGCAACTGCGACCTCTGCCTTGCCCCTTGTGACCCCTCGCAGTCCCTTTGCAACCCCTGGCCTCAGAGGTGGCAAAATCAGTACCAGGAGCACAGGGGGAGCTCGTCCTTGCGGACGTCGGCTGGAGCTCCATTTGGAGTTCCATTTTCCTTGTTTTCTGTCAGTGTTCTATTACACTAATAGTGAATAATATGTTATTTACTATTAGTGTAGTAAAGAATGGACTACAGTTAGCTGGAATAGGACCCTCATGGCATTTGAGGTAAGTTAGCATACTTTTAAATGTATGTTGTGTGTGCTTTCGAGCGAGAGTTTGCTTATGTGAGTGTATGTGTAAATGTGTAAAAGTGTGTGTGTGTAAGCATGTGTTTGAGTAAAATTAAAGGTCAAATGGTGTGTGAAGTCACTTCAGCTACCTCTTGCATTCTGGCGAATTGACGTTCATGCATTAGCAGTAACAACTTTAAAATCCCAGCATGTAATTCCTCTGGCAATCTAGGACTGACTAATGCTGTCACAAAAGAACGGAGGGAACATGGCAGACATGAAAATAAAATGGTAAAGTGCTGGAATACATTAGCTTTTGAGGTCACACAGACCCCTTCTTCGGGAGCACCACCCCTGAAAATTGATAAAGTACTCTGATAGCTCATACATTGAAAACAAGGTGGATAGCAGGAAGGGACTGAGTCGGGAAGGGATGAATTTAACATAAGGGGCTGTAGGTTAAGACAGGGGTCTACAAACTGTTCTGTGATAAAAGCTACCCATACTCAATGAAAGGCATCCCTAGCTACTAATATTAGTGTTCTACAGGTGACCATTTCAAACAAGATTACGTTAGTGGCCACACCACGCAAAAGGACCAGCAGTGTACACCTCAGTGCATCAAGGAGGGTATTGATTTGGAATGTCTCTACATTAGTAATACATGAAGCCATAGCTGAAATGCCCAGGTCACAAGGGTGATATTAGTAATAATGCATGATTTGTCACTCAAAAATCATATTAGCTTTTGAGTTATGAAAATACACACATTTTCGTCTTGAATGCACACTTTTTGAATTGTGGTATACATACATTAACTTAACCATACAAAACCTTCTGATCTAGTAGGCTATGCTGCACGAAGGAGAGCTACTGCCAGGTAGCTTGAGAGCTACCAGTAGCTCCCAAGCTACATGTTGGAGAAGCCTGGACAGGGATGTGTTGGTGCAATTGCAGTTTTTCTCCTAACTTTGCCCCATAGTAAATAATAGCAGAGATCAATGTTATACTAAAGCTGTAATGGAACACCATGGCCCACATTTTTTAAGAGGGCCTAGCACCTTCTTGCGCCACTATAGCGTACGTTGTTTACAGTAATGTGGCCCAACTAGACCAAAATCGCCACAGCAGATTTACAAAGTGGTGCAATGCATGCATTGCACCAATTTGTAACCCCCTGTGCCAGGCATAACGTATGCAAGCGTGATGTGTCCCCGTTATGGGGGCCTAACAAATGGTGCAAATAAATCTTTTTGGATTAGATTTCTTTGCGCCATTTTTTTGTCAAAAATTCTGATGTTATTGCCCCCCATCCTGTGCCTTGGTGCTCCGTATTTCAAATACGATGCACACGTTATGGTGGTAGGGCAGAGCCACCTTTTTTAAATCTGTCTGTTAGAAATGGAGTCTTTGCTTGGCAGTCAGGTTACCCCATCTCCAAGCAAGGACCCTCACTCTAGTCAGGGTAAGTCACACACAATGCAAATTTTCCTGTGCCCACCCTCTGATAGCTTGGCACTGAGCAGTCAGGCTCATCCTAGAAGGCAATGTGTAAAGTATTTGTGCAATACATCATGCAATAATACAGTGGATCACTACAAAAAGACACTACACAGGTTTGGAATAATGTAAGATATTTATCTGCTAAAAATCAGGTCAAAACAATCCAGATTTAATAAGTATATGTTGAAATATCACTGTTAAAATGCTATGTAGAGTATTTAGGCCCATATTTATACTTTTTGACGCACAACTGC
This sequence comes from Pleurodeles waltl, assembly GCF_031143425.1. Classification (NCBI taxonomy): domain Eukaryota; kingdom Metazoa; phylum Chordata; class Amphibia; order Caudata; family Salamandridae; genus Pleurodeles; species Pleurodeles waltl. The sequence goes on from NC_090438.1 coordinate 495,082,907, forward strand.
GCCAACGCAGTTGTGCGTCACAATTTTTACCGCCGGCTAACACCATTCCAAAGCGCCATGCGGGCGCCTTATTTATTGAATGACGTTAGCCGGCGCTGCGGACTGGTGTGCGTCAAAAAAAATGACTCACACCAGGCAGCGCCGGCGTAGGGGAAAATGGAGGTTGGGCGTCAAAAAATGGGGCAAGTCAGGTCTGAGGCAAAATTCAGGCCTCAACACGAAAACGGGGAGGAGTGCATCAGTTTCTCAGGGCGCACAAAGACGATTCGTCAATGCTTTTCCATGCAGCTAGGGCTTTGCATCGATTTCCAATGCACAGGCTTGGATCCCGCAGAGAAATCCTGAGCATGCAGAACGTAGTCAAAGGAGCTGCATTGATCCGGTGGGTGATGCGGGGAAGTTTCTGTCTCACAGCAGGTGCTGCGTCGATTCCTCTCGCAGGAAGTCGGGCTGTGTCATTCCTGCTCAGCGATGCTTCAATCCGTTGGGAGTGCATCGAAGTTCCGGTTGCAACGCTGGCGCTCTGTTGATCTCCAATCGGGGTGCTGGGCTGCATCGTTCGGGTTTGGCGATGCAGTGATTCTCTCACCGCAGGACAGGCTGTGTCAATTCCGGCAGGCTGTGCATCGATTTTCGCTGCACAAGGAGTTCTTTACAGAGATGAAGTCTTTTTGACCCTGCGACTTCAGGAAACAGGAGGCAAGCCCTTGGAGAGCACTTCTCAACAGAGCCAGGGGGCACTAAGGTAGCAGGCCAAGAGCAAGGGAGCAGTCCTTTACAGCTAAGCAGTCAGGTGAGTCCTTTGGGCAGCCAGGCAGCTTCTCTTAGCAGGTTGCACTTTCTGCTGCAGAGTTTTCTCTCCCAGGAAGTGTATTGTCAAGAAGTGTCTAAGTTGGTAGGGTCAGGAACCCGGTTTAAATACACAAATGTCGGGAAGACTATAAAGAGTGGCTTAGAAGTGCACAAGGTCTTCTTTCAGTACAATCCTGTCTGCCAGGTTCCCAGTAGGGGATTTGGCAGTCCATTGTGTGAGGGCAGGCCACTGCCCTTTCATATGTAAGTGTCAGGCCCTCCACACTTTCAGCCCAGGAAGACCCATTCAGTATGTGGATGTGGGCAGATGTGACTGAGCATCCTGTGTTTGTGGTTGTCTGGGTGAAAGGCACAAGTGAGCTGTCAACCAGCCCAGCCAGACTTGGATTGGAGACAGGCTGTAAGACACTGAAGAATTTGAGTGTAGAGAAATGCTCACTTTCTGAAAGTGGCATTTCTAGAATAGCAATATTAAATCCAACTCCACCAATAATCAGGATTGTGTATTACCATTCTGGCGATACTATACATGACCTGGTTAACCCTTTCAGATCAGAATCTACCACTCAGGGTAGCCCTAATGCTATCCTATTAAAGAAGCAGGCCTCACAGTAGTGGAAAACTAATTTAGGAGTTTTACACTACCCGGAAATATAAACTACACAGGTACATGTCCTGCCTTATACATACATGGCACCCTGCCCTATGGGTTACGTAGGGCCTACAATAGGGGTGACTTATATGTAGAAAAAGGGGTGTTTAAGGCTTGGCAAGTACTTCTAAATGCCAAATCGAAGTGGAAGTTAAACTGCACAAACAGGCCTTGCAGTGGCAGGCCTGAGACATGGTTAAGGGCTACTTTTGTGGGTGGCACAACCAGTGCTGAAGGCCAACTAGTAGTATTTAATTTACAGGCCCTGGGCTCGTGTAGTGCACTTTGCTAGGGACTTACAAGTAAATTAAATATTCCAGTTGGTTATGAGCCAATGTACCATGTTTTAGGGAGAGAGCATATGCACTTTAGCACTGATTAGCAATTGTAAAGTGTGCAGAGTCCTAAAGCCAGCAAAAATTAGGTCAGAAAAAGAGGAGGAAGGCAAATAGTTTGGGAGTGACACTGTAGAACGCAATTTCCAACAATTTACAAACTTCTCTTCTTTGTCACTTCAGTTGAAACATGTCTAAAACTGGTGATAACAAACTCAGGGGGTTATTCTAACTTTGGAGGAGTGTTAATCCGTCCCAAAAGTGACGGTAAAGTGACGGATATACCACCAGCCGTATTACGAGTTCCATAGGATATAATGGACTCGTAATACGGCTGGTGGTAAATCCGTCACTTTTCCGTCACTTTTGGGACGGATTAACACCTCCTCCAAAGTTAGAATAACCCCCTCAGTTCTTTTCAGGCCCCTAGGTCAGTGCATACAGTTTGTCTATGGAAGCAGACAGGCACTAACTGCAACTCTAAAATGGTTTCATCCACTAGAAAATACACCCAATTGATCATTGCTGTACCCAGAGTGGATGCATCCTTGTATAGGAGGCGGTTCTAACCTGTGACAACCCCTAGTTGTTTTCAGAATTGATTCTAGTTTTATACTGCTATTGTGGTGTGAGATGTCCTAGTGGAGTCTCACGCACCATAAACGCTATGTCAAAATGTTTTTGAGCTATAAATTCTAGGATCCACCATTTCAAAAATTGTCTGCTGCTGTGTAGTTGGTTATAGAGGTGATACTTATGTTATGATTGAGAAACTGAAAAGGCATATGCTAACAAGTATGGAGGCTGATTGAGGAAGTATATTGATTGGTCCAGTATGTTATCTGAGCAGATCTAAGCAGATACCTAGCCTCATTTGGTTGTGCCCTTTTATCTGCGCAGATACCTAGACCAAATTGGCTGTGGCCATATTTCTGCACAGACACCTAGACTAAATTGGTTGTGGTCCTTTAAAGCCTTTTAATTAAATTGCAAATCAAAATTTGGGAGTGCAATTATGTAGTGTTAAAACTGATTTGAACCTTGAGCAAATGTAGTTCTGTAGTGTTAAAACTGCTTTTAACTTTATGTAAAGTGAACCTAAAAAAAATAATTTTTAATTGTTATGTGTTTGAAACATCATTGCTCTAGTTCCTCTTATCAATACCTGGGTGACAGACATATATTAAGAGTCAGGTACTTATAAATTCTGCATATTCTCCTAAGGCAATTTTAATGGGATTCATACTGCTAGTTACTCTTTTCGGAGAGTTAATGTGTCTGTTACCCAGCCTTTAGATCAAAGCACAATAGAAACAATATACCAATCCTGGTGAAATCTAAATTATCATGAAAGAGCTACAAGTGGGGGTAAACGTTCCTTAAGTTGATTAGATGCAGAACCTTGTCAAATATCTTGAACTGTATTAATATGAGGAACAAAGGAAGAACAGACAAAATGGTTAAGAAGAATAGAAGCAGAAAAGGGATATGTACCAGTTATGATGATGTACCTCTGTCTGGCGTGCAAGGTCCTACTCTGAATTTGTATACACAAACTCTTTTGGAACCCATTTTCAAGATAAGTGGCTCTAGCTCCCTGACTTACTCTCAGTAGCAGTAAAAGACAGACTTGCTGGGGAACTTGAAGACAGAGAATCCCCTGGAGTGGTACCACAGGAAGTACAGGCTCCTATTCATCAGCTTATAATCACACAGCTCGTCTCATCAGGTGGAAGCCCTCCCAGATTTTCTGAGGTCTGTCATGAGTGGCTTCTGTTTTTCATTAGAAACAGAACACAATGCTACTGTTACTCTCTGCTCTTACACCAGTCTAAAATAGACACCATTTTATTTACTTGCATTTTGCATGAACAGTAAGATTTTACTGGAAATTAGACAAAATATTACTTCAGAAACTGATGCACTATGGTAAACATTCAACATATTAATGTCACAGTGCCTTTTCCCTGTTATAGCCAAAAGAATAGTCAGGTCCAATAGCTGTTGTTAATGCTCCACAAATTTAAGATTCCAATTAGAAACAAATACACTCACAAGATCTGCATATAACACTGTGGAGGCCTGAGTTGTCACATCACAAATTTTTGGGTTTGACAGAATCTAACAACATAGCTGTAGGGAACCGTACAGAGGCCCAATAGCAGCCTAATAATGCAAACAATTAATATCTAACTTGTGCTAGCAACCACTAACCTGAGACATCTAAAGCCAACACTGGAAGAGGTCAAATATTTTAAGGATGCAAGGAATGTTTTTGAGTTGAGGCTACTTAAGAAATTTAAAAAAGTGCTCCATATAAGAAAGATGTTGCAAATTTCTGGCTTGAAGATAATCTCATCTGATGGTCCAGTCACACATTAAAAGCTGAGCCCAAGAAGATGGGTGTTCTTATAAATGGGAAATCAAGCCAGTCACCATGACATGTTCTGGATGTGGATTTAATAGACTCTGGGATACTTGAATCTTCTGGTAGATGTGGGAACTCTGTTATCGCTAAATCCTGAGATAGACACTCAAGTCATGAGATTCTCAAATCCTGCAGTATACTCTCTAATCCCCTCCCAGCCTGCCACTCAGATGGGGCATACAGTCATGGCTTTTGTGTTGGCCCCATGCGTACAGGATTGCTTTTGCTAGCAATGAGGGACGGTAACAGCTGACAACTGGATAGCAAAATCACTGAAATAAATACGTAAAGCTTCTACCATTAGCTGTAAAAGTGCAGCAGAAGAGGCTCAAAGCTGATAGTTAAATAAGTAGGTGTTATGCATTATTCAGTGGTTCTCTTTGCAGAGAGACTAGATGGTTAGCATCTGAACAGTCTACCTTTCATTTTTACCTGGCCTTCTCACCCAATCCCCCAGCCATCAAGAGATAGAAAACAGTGATTTTTAGTTGGCTTTCACTACAGCTGACCATTGGCCAGTGTATCATAGGCCACCTGCTCTGTCCACATCACCTTTACCCTATTGCTTCTCTTTCTGCTCTGTAGTCCTTCCACAGTCACCCCCCTTTTTCCTCATCCTTGGATAAGCATCTGCACACACTGTGAATCTCAGTCCTTGCTGCCATGTCCCTCTCAACACCATTCCCTACTGATCTGGCTGAAACATCCCATTTGGTCTCCTTGCTTCCCTACTTCCCCACTGCTTGTTGTATGAGTGTTCCTGCCCCCATCATAGAATTTCCATTCCTGGCAATGTCTACGGGTCAAATCATGCAGAGTACTTTTTGGTGAGGGGAGTATTGTGTTTAAGGAATGCCTCAGTTTAAGGGCATAGGGTGCAGATTGAGGGTCACAGAGGGCTATCCCTAACAACTGTGTCTCTCCACTAATGGTTGCATTCACACCTGTGGGTGCTTGAGTGGAATTGGACATGGCAGGTATTTGGGAAGCTGTAAACCTGAAGCAACTCATTTGCCATCACATCAAGATGGGTCTAGTGGCGGGAGGAAAGAAGCTGGTGCTCTTCTAATTCCTTTCTTATCTCACTGTATGCATCATCTGCACCTTCCTGTGCTTGTGCTACTAGCCTGAGCTAGCAGAACTCTAGCATCACAACCAGTACATTATCAGGTCATGCGGTTGGCTTGTTCTGGGCATGCCTCCTATGTGAACATGTGTTACTGATGTGGTATGTTTGTCTTTAATTTGAGCTACTGCTGGTCATGCATTTTCAATCAATCAGTCAATCAATCAGGGTTCTTATAGAGCACTGCTAATCACCTGTTTGGGTCTCAAGACGCTGGCTGGAGAGTTCTAAAGTTCAGTCAAAGAAGATTGCCTGAGATAAAGAGGAAGATAGTTCCAGGTCTTAGCAGTGAGGTAGGATCTTCCTTCAGCTGTGGTCTTGCGGATGTGTGGGATGGTGGCCAGGGCCAGGTGAGCGGAGTTGTCTGGTGGGTGTGTGTAAGGTGAGGCGGTGGTTGTTGTGAAGGGCCATGTAGGCATGCGTAAGGAGTTTGAAGGTGATTTTTTTGTTGATCATGAGCCAGTGTAGGTCTCTCAGGTGCCTGAAGATGTGGCTGTGTTGAGAGTTGTCTAAGATAAGTCTAGCAGCAGCGTTCTGCCTTCTTTGCATCTTCATTCAGAGCATTTGGGTGGTGCCTGCGTAGAGCACGTTGCCATAGTTGAGCTTGCTGCTGACAAGTGTCTGGGTCATTGTTCTTCTGGATTAAATGGGGATCCACTTGAAGATCTTTTGGAGCAGGCAGAGCATGTGGAAGCAGGAGAACAAGATGATGTTGACTTGTTGGTTTATAGAGAGCGAGTAGTCGAGGATGATGCTGAGGTTACATGTGTGGTTGGTCTGTGTGTGTGTGGGGGGTCCAAGCACTGCAGGCCAGCAAGAGTTGTCCCAGGTGGAGGGGGTGGTGCCCAAAATGAGGACTTCTGTCTTGTCGGAGTTGAGCTTGAGGCAGCTTTCTTTCATCCAGCTGGCGACTGCCTTCATCCCATTGTGGAAGGTGCTCCTAATGACTATATGTTTGTCGGTGAGGGAGAGGATCAGCTGGGTGTCATCAGCATAGGATTGAGTCCGTGGTTTCTGATGATGTCTGCTAGCTGGCCATGTTGATGTTGAAGAGGGTGGGACTCAGGGAGGAGCCATAGGGGACACCACAGCAAATCTATGTAGCTTCGCATGTGAATGGTGGGAGCCTGACTCTCTGGGTTCGGCTGGTGAGGAAGAAGAGGATCCATTTCCGGGCTTTGACCAGGAAGGGGAGTAGAGAGATGTGTCTGTAGTTCCTGAGGTCCGTCGGGTCTGCGGAGGATTTATTAAGCAAGGGGTTGCCCTCTGCATCTTTCCACTCTTCAGGGAAGGGGGCAGTCTTGATGGAGCAGTTGATGGTGCGGCAAAGCTCGGAGACAATGGTGTTGCTGGCTCTGTTGAAGATTTGGTGGGGCAGGGGTTCGAGAGGACTCCGGGGTGGACGGTCTTCATGATCCGTAGGGTGTCATAATTACTGAGGTTGGTCCAGTTGGTCAGGGTCGGCTAGGATCCGTAACCTTTGGGTGCGGAGGTTGCGGGCGGGGCTTGTGAGTCTTGGGTTGTGAAGCTGTCATAGAGGTCAAAGATCTATGGGTGGAAGAAGGTGACGAGGTTGTCACAGAGGGCTTGGGATGGGGGATGTCTGTGGTGTAAGTGATGGGTTTGGTGAATTCTTTGATCATGATGAAGAGTTCTTTGCTGTTGTATGCATTGGCATTGATTCATTCTTGTATGGTGGTTTTCTTTGTGGCTCTGATGAGGTGATGGTGTGATGGGATGGCGGTTTTGATGGCTGCGTGGTCTGCCAGGGTCTTACTGCACCTCCATCTTTTCTCCAGACATCTACTGGTGCATCTGGATTCTTGCAAGTCAGGGGAGAACCAGCTGACTTTCTTGGTGGTCTGTTTGTTGGAGGGTTTCCTGATGGGGGCCAGAGTGTTGAGACAGTTGGAGATCCATCTGTGGAGGAGGCGTGCAGGTGTGGTGGTGTCCATGGAGGTCAGTGGTTGTGTGTTGCAAAGGGTGATGGGCGAGTTGGTCTTTGTTGACCTTGTTCCAGCTTCTGCACAGTGGTCAGAGGACGTGGTCATGACGGGTGGGTTTGGTGAAAGAGAAGTGGACGCAGTGGTGGTCAGTACATAGGAGTTCAGAGGTATGGCTGACGGAGATGTTGCTGCTGGCAAGGACGATGGGGTTGAGCGTGTGTCCTATTGCGTGCATTAGGGAGGGAACCAGTTGTTTGAGTCCGATGCTGGTAAGGTTCACCAGTAGGGATGAGGTGTTTGGTTCCCTGAGGTTGTCCAGGTGGAAATTGAGGTCGCTGAGGAGGATGTGGTCTGTAGAGGCAGGGCATGATGTATGATGAAGTCAGCTATAGATTCTCTGAAGGGGGGCGGGTTCCCGGGGGGGTCTGTTGACAAGGATGCCGCATAGGGTGTTGTTCGGATTGGTCTGGATCTGGAAGAGAAGGTGCTCCATGTCATGTGTGTGGACATCAGTGCTGGTTGTGAGGCGAAGGATGTGCTTGTGTACGATGGCGATGCCTCCTCCTCGTTGGTTGGCATGGTCCTTGTGGATGATCTTGTCAGGGATGGCAGTGGAGAGGTCCAGAGCAGAAGTGGGGTTTAGCCAGGTCTCCATGAAGAATGCGACATTGGGGGTGGTGGACTTAAACAGGTCCCAAATCTCTATGGTGTGTTTCCTGAGGGAGTGCTGCTGAGGTGGATGTGTCTGGTTGTTTGGGGCCATATGGTAGGTGGTGCTGGCATGTGACAGCACGAGAAGGTGCAGTTTCTCGAAGGGAAGGGTCCTTTGTTGTCGTTCGGTGATGCATGGTGGCAGGCGGTATTTCGGCCAGCGTTGATGGCGTGGAGGAAGCCGGTGTTGTAGCGGTGAGGGGTCTGTGGACCAGGGTCCCCGCCACTGGGCATGGTCCAGACACAAATGGGTGCACATGAGCTTAACTTTGGTGCACCTTTGCTGCGCCAGCTGCCTGGCTGTGCAGCAGCCACCATTAAGTAGTGGTGGGGAGGTGGGAGGTGCATGTCAGCTGGGAGGCAGGAGGCAGAAAGCAGTGCTGGAAGGGGTGGGGCCACAGGGGCAGGCAGCGGTAAGGGCGGGAAGCGCAACGAGATGCAAATGGGCACAGAGAAAGGCAGATAAGAGAAACTCAAGAGAAAATAGCACAGAAAGAGAAATACAGAAAAAAAGAGAAACACAGGAAAAATAAGAGAAAGACAGGAAAAACAGAGACAGAGAGAGACAGAGAGACCATATTTACCACTGGACCACCAATGATGAAGAATACGCAGGAGCCTGTTGGTGGAGGAGTGTCTCAAACACTACAGCAAGAGTGCAGGGGAGGCATGCAACTACCAGGTAGAGGTATGTTGTAGGGGAGCAACGCACACTGATGAGGTCAGTGAGGCCGCTCCTTCAATGCGCAGCAGCCACCATTAAGTAGTGGTGAGAAGGTGGGAGGCGGAGGTCAGCTGGGACACGGAAAGCAGAACTGGGAGAAGTAGGGGCCACAGGGGCAGGCAGTGGCAAGGGCAGAAAGTGCAACAGTATGCTAAGGGACACAGAGAAACATAAATAACAGAGAAATACAAGAGAAATAGCACAGAAAGAGGCATACAGAAAAAAGACAGGAAAAACAGAGACAGATAATACTCAACACTGGACCATTAGGGATGAGGCGCAAGCAGGAGCCTGCAGGTGAAGGAGGGCCTTGAACACTACAACTAGAGCGCAGGGGGCACACAGCTACCAGGTGGAGCTGCACAGTGGGGTAGCAATGCATGCTGACGAGGTCAGTGAGGTCACTCCTTCACAGCGCAGCAACCACCTTTAAGAAGTGGTGGGGACGTGGGAGGTGCAGGTCAGCTGGGAGGTGGGAATCAGTGCTGGGGGGGCAGGGCCATGGGGGCAGGCAGCGGCGACAGCAGGAAGCACAATGGGATGTGAAGGGGCACAGAGAAATACAAGAGAAAATAGCACAGAAAGAGAAATACAGAAAAAAGATAAACACAGGAAAAACAAGAGAAAGCCAAAAAAACTGGAGATAGAGACAGACAATACTCACCACTGGACCACCACTGATGAGGCAGAGGAAGGAGCCTGTGGATGAAGGAGGGCCTTGAACACTACAACTAGAGCGCAGGAGGGCACACAGCTACCAGGTAGAGCTGAGCGGTGGGGGAGCAATGCACTCTGACAAGGTCAGTGAGTTCACTCCTTTACCACACAGCGGCTGCCATTAGATAGTGGTGGGAAGGTGGGAGTTGCAGGTCAGCTAGGAGGCGGGAGGTGGGAAGCAGCTCTTGGAGGGGGCGGAATGCAGGGCAAGCAGAAGCAAGGGCGGGATGCACAACGGGATGTGAAGTGGCACAGATAAATACAGATAAGAGAAATAAAAGAGAAATTAGCACAGAAAGATACATTTTCTGTTCTATTTGTGTGATGGAAGCTCGCTCTACTGTACATGTACAAAACACACATTGTCTTCTTGGAGCTTAAGAAATCCTTTATTTAGTTTATTTTCTGACTGATGTTGCAATAGTAATAAGCATAGTTGAGCTACATGAGAAGGAGAAGGCAAGTCTTTACTTCGATGTTGTGAACAGAAAGGCCCACAGGCATTTAACTAGTTGTTTTTGCTGTGTAAAGGAAAGAAAGTTTATTTTATTTCACCAAACGGTAGCCGGTACCTTTTTCGATTTCAGGATAATAATGACTTCTCTCTTTGCTTTGCAGTCATCTTCTGACACAGACGCTATGCCTTCTTATGCAACTATCACAATCAACAATGTCATGCACTGGTCTGAAGTGGAAGAAGCACCAGGCTCCCCGTGCCTGGAGGGGAAGGAATGTCAGAGCTTTTTCTGCTGCATTGAAGACTGCCGGACAGGAACATGGCGGGAGGGGCGTATCCGCATTCACATCTCTCGCCTGGACTCCTACTCTCGTGTTTTCTTCCCCACTGCCTTTCTGCTTTTTAATATTGTGTATTGGATTGCTTATCTCTATCTCTAGCTTCTTCGTGACTTGCATATAAATAAATCTAACATAATGTACATTATTAAAGTTCTCACAAAATCTAGCAATTTCTTATTTCAATAAAGAGTTCTTTCGAAATAAGCAGTGTTGATGAAGTTTGTTTTGGTGTAACTTTTACTGACAAGTGTTATCCATGGGAGCACTTTGAGACCCACTCTCGTATAGTAACATTTCACACTAACAGTTCACTTCCCAGGATTCTGGGAATCTGAGACAAGCACAGTGTTGTTCTCTGATTCTCATCTGTTCACTAGCAAGACACACAGGAACACTTGCCTATTGAGGAACTGTAGGACGCAGGATCAGAGTGGGAGAGAAAAGAGGAGCAGGCACAAAATTACAAGTGGCCCTTAGTAGTAAATCAGATAGCTCAAAAAATGGCCCACATTTATAGTAAAGTCACTCTATATAGGTGACATTTAAGGAAGAGTATGCAGAATGCATTTGTGCTAGCAGGAGGCAATATTTATGATGATATCAGAGAAATTAACAAACAACCCGGTCCACCATACCATAAACAGACAATAAATTGGCCTATACACTGACCTGTCAGACCAGCTCCTCGGGCTCTGCCAGATGGCCCCTTAAGCCAGTTGAACCCTGGCGATAAGTTAAACGAGTATTCAATTTTTTTGAAGATTTAGGCAGTGGGCATATGTGGCACAGAAAAATCATGCTAAACTCTTTTTTTGGATCACATATTCAAAACCATTGTTATAACATTACTGTTATAGTGTTAGCAATGGTGTAACAAAGGACCCTGCTGCCCCCACTGTGGGTGTGGGGGGCCAGCTTCAGGGGCACCGTCAGCACAGTACCCTGACCTGAGAGCTCCTGAATGCAGGGGGACCCCCTTAAGTTTTATTACACCACTGAGTGTTAGTAGTCCTAGAGTATGTGGTTGCAGCCTAAGACTTGGGAGTAAAAGCCATACACTGTCAAGCCATTTGCAGTTCCAAAATATAAATGCTGCATTTGATGTATATTGTTTTGTATTTAGGCCCATATTTATACTTTTTTAGCGCTGCATTTGCGCCGCTTTTTGATGCAAAAGCGGCACAAACTTACAAAATACAATTGTATTTTGTAAGTTTGTGCCGCTTTTGCATCATAAAATGACGCAAATGCGGCACTAAAAAAGTATAAATATGGGCATAGTCTCCAACATAGCCTACATTCACATGGAAAGAATGAGAGCAGAATAAGACAGCAAGCATTGGCAATGCCTGTAGTTCTGGCTTATAAGTAAAAGTGTTTCTTGAGTCATTGATGGGTTTACACACTCAATAAGATATCGCATATGTGCTCTATCACTCATCCCAGCACCTATACCTCAATTTTTCCATCCACTGACTAGTACTTGCACTCACTTATTACGACACCAAAACACACACAAACTCAACAACATATCAGAGGTAATCAAAATAATAGGAGTAGAAAAGAAAATGTTTTTGCTTCTTAACCTTGGCATACAAATGCTTGCAATTACAAATAAGCCTACACAAAACAATGGGTGGCTATCTTGCAATGCTGTTGTATATAGTGCGTCATTGTCTTAGTTCCAGCATGGCTGCAATGTTTAGAAACACCATATTGGACATTTTATAAGGATAAAACAGTGATACACTATGCACAATATCATTCCATGATGACTGCATTTTTTTTCGATGCAATGGCTGTGCACTGTTATTGAAATGATCAACAAGAAAGCAGCGAGATAACACTGTCTAGGGAGCTGTACTATGCTGTAAATAATGAAAAGAAAAAGCAGAAGGGAAGAAATGGAAAGGTACCAAATAAAAGACAAAATAGAAAACTAAAGAGGGTGCACAGCCTTGACACTTTGCACACACATTTTCAGGCAGAAGGAAGAACTAGTTAATTAGTCAGATCCAGATCAGCATCAATAATGTACCAAACAAAGTAACTTGGGAAGGTATTAGCATTAGGTAGCACCTCGAAAGCAAGTGAACAGCCAGAACTAAAATATACTTCAATAAAGAACTAGCATAAATCTGCCCAATTAAAGAGTCCGGGAAAGTCTAAATATACATTCTGCAAGATGACTGGCATAAAATCTACCTTTGAGAGTATAAGTATGAATATATTTTTTAATTTCCATGTTGTTATAAGGAAACACTGCTGGACCTTAAATACATGACACATATTTATCATTTATTTTAGTCAATGTAGTTACAGTATTAGTAGGCAAATGATTCACTAAAGTAGACAAATGTCTAAATTTTACACCATTCAACACTACATCAAAAGGTGGAATCAACACACCTAGGGGCATATTTATACTCCGTTTGCGCCGGAATTGCGTCGTTTTTTTTGACGCAATTTTGACGCAAAACTAACTCCATATTTATACTTTGGCGTTAGACGCGTCTAGCGCCAAAGTCCATGAAGTTAGCGTCATTTTTTAGCGTGGGCACCTACTTTGCGTTAATTATATGCAAGGTAGGCGTTCCCGTCAAAAAAATCGACTCCGAGGCATGTGCGTCGGATTTATACTCCCGGGCAAAAATCACGCCCGGGAGTGGGCGGATCAAAAAAAATGACGTCCGGCCACTTTTGCGCCGTTTTTTAGCGCCTGCAAAAGGCAGGCGTTAAGGGACCTGTGGGCTCTGAAGGAGCCCCGAGGTGCCCTCCCATGCCCCCAGGGACACCCCCTGTCACCCTTGCCCACCCCAGGAGGACACCCAAGGCTGGAGGGACCCATCCCAGGGACATTAAGGTAAGTTCAGGTAAGTATTTTTTTTAATTTTTTTTGTGGCATAGGGTGGCCTGATTTGTGCCCCCCTACATGCCACTATGCCCAATGACCATGCCCAGGGGACAGAAGTCCCCTGGGCATGGCCATTGGGCAAGGGGGCATGACTCCTGTCTTTGCTAAGACAGGAGTCATTTCTATGAGGGTTGGGAGTGAAAAAAAATGGCGCAAATCGGGTTGAGGCTAAATAATTGCCTCAACCTGACTTGCCCCATTTCTTGACGCCCAAGCCCCATATCCCCCTACGCCGGCGCTGCCTGGTGTACGTCGTTTTTTTTAACGCACACCAGACGGCGCCGGCGGCTAACGCCGGCTAACGTCATTCAATAAATACGGCGCCCGCATGGCGCTTCAGAATGGCGTTAGCCGGCGCTAATTTTTTTGACGCAAAACTGCGTTGGCGCAGTTTTGCGTCAAAAAGTATAAATATGGGCCCTAATATTTTCATTAGCACTTTACCAAACCCATGTTTCACTCATTTAAAACCTATACCACTTGTTTACCTTAACTCATTAGTGTAGTAAATCTAGTGGTAGTAGCATGAAACTACCAAGTTACTTGGGATGTTAAAATAAGCTATTTTAACACAAATATAATAAATATCTCTAATTCTCGGATTATTACCCAGCATAAAAACACTACCAACTACATAATTATAACTACACACAGTTGTTACAATCATTACTGAAACAGTCACTTCATCATGTTTCTCTCACTTCATATATATAACTCCCTTTGTCTCTGTAGGTATCCTAAAACTACGATGTATCAGTGCACGTCTAGATATAATCTCAGTTTATTCCTGTACTTGAGTTTCCGTTGTTTCAACAGAATTCTCACTAATTCCCACTCTTTACTCATTACTTTTTCTAATAAAGTTGTGTTCTACATTAGCTATTTTATTCACACTCCTCTCATCAGTAGTGTTAGTATTTAAATCTTAGAGCATGATATCATGGAACCAAAATTTCGATTCCAGGCACTTTTATGAAAAAGAAGTTGTCAATCTACTTCAAATTCTTCAAGAAAGTACTGTCCCAAATGAATAGACATGTAAATACTACATGCCAAGCCATAAAATAGAGGAAGATGTGTATATGAACAAAAAACCTGACACAGAAGACGGTATGTGCATATGTAACAAATATATGGATATTCAATATTGACTTATATTCACTTAGAAAATTAGCATACGCTTTTTCTCTCACATTTCTGTTAGATCTATGATCGAACATTATATCTCTGGTGCAATTATTATGTTGTGAGATATTTTTGCTGCTTGAAGCATTCACAATTGAATAAAACACTCACTATTACACCAATTAAAACTAATAAAATAAAAATCTGAAAAAATATTTTTAAAGCCAAGCAAAACCTTTCTTTGTAAGTAGCCCTCTTCTTTTTATGCAAAATAGGTCTAAAAATATTAGGAAAATCTAAATCTCTAAACAAGGTGCAAAATTTCAAGAATTCTTAGAAAAACGTTAGCAATTGGAATTAGGTAATTTCAAAAGTAGGTTGATGCAAGCAGATGCTGACATATAAATTAACGGTTTAGTTCATAAAGATCAATGCAGGCAGAAAACTATTATCAGCTCGATATCCAAAGTACGAGATGAATCTTCTTCAAATGCAGGCATTACTATTGAAAATATGGGCATAAATAAAAATCTCAGACGAAGGGTCTGTTTTATATGTTGGCGGAAAGGGTACTCCAATGCAAAGGATCATTAGTGTAACTACAGCGGAGACTACTCTGTCTCTACTGTGGTTAAACCCTTCTGTTGATTCGGCGGAGCAAGGGCCATCGGAGGTTGATCTTTATGTCCTCCCACCTAATTTAAATGTGTAAAGAGAAAAACAATGGTCCCTACTGGAGCAGTATAAGCCTCAACTTCTGCGCACAATACATTAGGCTGGTTTGAACAGAGATCAAATCAAAATGTATTCAGTTAATTCAAAACCATGAGGTTAAAGATACCTTTTCGTTAGTGTAGCACATTGTTTTTTAAGTGAGGTACTGCAAAGAATACTATGGTGCACTGAAAGTGAAAAGGGTGAATATAAGGCACACAAGTGATATACATAGAGCATATATGCAAGTGACTGCTATGGATACATTTGTTGTTACATGCCACCCTATGTCAGAGTGTCATATTCCAAATCAATTTAAAAGCAGTCCACTAATGTTTTTGTTGAATTTTCCACCCCATAAAAGTTACTTGTATAAGGATCATCATTAGGACAGAAAGGAAGCACCAAAAAATTGTGGAAATGACTCAGCACAAATGAATCATGTAGGGATGTGGGGAGTAACTCATAATCACCATTTGTATTGTGTACCAATTTAATGTACGCTGATTTATCGTAGAGTATAATTGATTGATACAGCCAATAGTTCATCAAGAGATCGGTATGTCCATAAAGCATCCAATGGGTGATATAGCCAGTATTGGCTGAGCGTGGCGTCTCACTTGCTGCACTGAACGTATGATGGTGTTTTTATGACAATCGATAGGGATGATTTTCCCTCATTGCCAGTGAGTTTTTAGCTAATTCACGTTGTCCATATGATTAGAACATATTCTCACCCATCAGATCCTTGACGAACATTTTGTGTAGATTGTTACACTCAATCGAAAAAATAATAGATAGGGTCCCCCACTTAGCCTATCCACCCAATGACACAAGGCACCATATCACAGTATACTCTACCAACAATTTACTTCATATCTATGCATGTATAAATATGAAGTAAATTGTTGGGAGAGTATAAAATCGTCCTGAAGAAGGTGGTGAGAGAATTGAGAAAGATGACCAAAATGTGTCGATGCAGGCTGATAGCTGGATCCGCTGGATCTGGCCAAGAATTGATGAAATATTTGATAAATTAATCAATTGGCCATTGGATACTTACATTGGGACAGCAACTGATGATACACCAGGAGGTTGCCTTGTGTATTGTCTCACATGTGTATTAGACCAGAGTTTGTTTAGTGGTGGTTGATGGGGCCTGCTAGATCTTTATTGTCATTTTTATATCTTTTGTATGAGATTATCTATTAAATATTTTTTTTTTATATTCCTTTATCAAGAATGATTATTTGTATGCCTAAGTGTTGGATAAGATAATTATGTAGTGTAGAGTATGATTATTTCCCCAGGGGGTAATACTTTTTAATCACTATGATTGTTACACTCAAAACATTGGCCATGTAGCATCCTTTTTTAATTGCAATCAGTTCTGCTGCCTGTATGTACTTACATTACATAAGTATGAGGCTTCAAAGATACATGCAATTTTGCAAACTGCATCAGCTGCTCTCATAATGGCATCTCAAACAAAAACCTTCATAAAAAAAAACAATCAGCCAATTTCAGCAGTACATCCGGTCTTGGCTTGGTGCATAACTGTGTCACATCAACATATTCTTAATCAATTTAATTAATACTCTCCTTCTCTGGCAATGGTAGAAGAGTTGCAGGATTCTGGGTATTACAACGTTTAATTGAAATGTTCTCTGCCACCAAAATTATTTGCTTATACTTAGTTAAGAGGCTGCTTGTAAGAATATGAGTGGGTGTACAAGTGAATAATGTCTCCATTCACTTTGAACAATTGTCATAGAAGTCATAGCGATGTACCCCAGGACAATGGTTACAGCCACTGGATCTACAGTAGCAGAAAAAATATGCAATGGGCTGTTTCTCTCCTCTGTGTTGCTGTTCAAGAACAGAAAGGGTTCACCATTCTGTTACAAGACAAAATAAAAATCTTTCTTGTAATTTGTCATTCCTGGAGCAAGTGTACTACACAAACTGTTTCTGAGTTCCAGCAAGGCTTGCATGCATTCATTGTCCTAAATCAACAGGTATCCCACATTTCTGTGGGTTAGCTTCTGTAAAGGCTTTGCAGTCAGGGAAAATTTTGGAATCCACTTTCAACAACCCTGAGAAACATCCTCACTTCTCCCTGTGTTGTTGGTGGGTTCTTTCTCAGAATTGCAGAAATGTGTTCTTTGGACACCTTCCTTACTGCCTGCTCAATTTGGTGTCAAATAAGTATCTTCCTTCTGGCAGTTTTGTAGCTCTACAGGAAATAATTTATGCCCATGTTCAGCCAGATGGTTCAGTAAAGCAATTTTGTTGAGTCTACAGTCCATTTTCAGTTTTCCTGTGAACATTGGATCATCAATATATTGTATTAGCTCTAAGTCGCAAAGCAAATTTAGCCTCTCAAAGTCTTTCTTCAGGATTTGTGAAACATGAAAACACTTTCTGTATACCCTTGTGAGATTCTACACCAAGCAAGAAGGATATTTTATTATCTGAACACAACAAGATATTGACTATCCTCATGAAGAAGAAATGAGACACAAGTCAATTGCACTACTCGAAATAGCTTGGTTTCAACAGGAATCTGAAACAACATTTCTGCAGGCTTTGGTACCATGGGATAACCTGGGATTACTATGTCAATATGTTTTAATACACCCTGCACTATCCTGTATTATGTACATTTTCCAGTGAGTTGCATTAGCTCCCTACCCCTTCTTTTAGAATACCCTGCTCGGACATTTTATCAATCACAGCTCAAATCTCTTCTTTGGCTTCACAAGTAAGATTATATTGAAGAGAATGAGAATAAACTGCATTTGGTTTTACAGTGACCTGCATTGGCACCACACTTTTGATCAACCCATTTTTTCCCCCCAAAATCCTGCACTTCTTATTCACATATGTATGGTGTGGAAAAGTGTGGCACAATGGTTAGAGCAGCAGACCCTAATGCAGAGATTTGGTCCGTGACCAGGATTCAATTCCTCCCTCAGCTGGTCTTGGGCTCAATTCCCTTGCACCAGATAATTCTCACCTTGGTGCCTAATATAATGAATGGGTCCCACTCTGGGCAATAGATTGCTTAATCTCCACAAAAGCCCTCACAGCACTTGGATGCTTGGCTTCACCCTGGGGCTGTCCAGGAGTGGGTGCCTCACAGGGAAAAACCATAAGGGGTTCCACAGTGTTATGCATACAGCACCATGAGACTGTAATGGGTGAGTAGTGTGCTATTCAAGTGCAAAGTTTACTGCTTACCGTTTTTTAAATCTTAAATCTGGAAGTAAATCCTTTGTTGTGAAGACTGGGAACATTTTAAATTTTACTTCTTGTGATTTTACTTTTAACATATCTGAAATTTTGGTTTTATTCTGTGTTTGCTATTTTTGCATGACTGCAACAAATTTCCATTGAACTGCCTTAGTGTCTACATTTTCTTCATAGAGGCCTCTAAGATTGGGACCATTGACTATGCCATCCCATTCTCTAACATCTGATTCCTATTCCTCTGCATTTGGGGAACCATTTGTGATTCATTTTAAATTCTGTTTTGGGTTAAAACTACAATCCGATTTCCAGTTCCCATTTTCCCACCTATATGGCAAGGAACAGTTCTAATCTCTAGATTATTATTCACATTATTTATGTTAGAATGTTTTAATAAATCCTCTACCAATAGGACTACCATTTCCATCCTGCACAAACTGCACCCAAGGCCTCTTGCCTTTACTCCTCGAATAACAGCACCAGCACTTACAACAGGTACTTGAAAATCACCCTGACCAATTTCTGGAAAACGTAGTTTGACCTACTGTCAATTTCTCATTTGTTGATTTACTTTTAGCATCAAAACAGTCACTATAAAACTTAGGGAAGGATTTTGTCTAACGCTTTTGCTTGCTAGCATATCAAACCTTGCTGAATATGTGCAATCAGTGGACTCTGGACACAGTCTTACCACAAATGAAACAACAGAACCAATTCCAGAAACACCCTCTTTAGTGGGGATTTCAGCTCCAGGATACTGTTACAAAATCTGCATCAGTCTCTCAAAATATATATGCACTGATTCACTCAAACCTTGCACCATCCTCATGATTTTTTACCAATCAACCTTTGTTGATTGGGGAAACCTTTGTTTTCATATGCTCAATAACCCAACAGGGTTTTGCATCACAGTGAGAGAAGGCTTATTATGAGGACACTGGCTCTGTGGGTGTTCTGCTAGCCACTGTACTATAGTTTAACTCTCAGTGTATAAATCTCATGGCAGAAATGTTGAAAATAAAGCTTACAAATCTGTCGACAGTACTTCTAAAATGGTCACTATCCTCTCAAGCTCTGTATACCACTTCTCAGTCTCCTCTCTGAGCTTTGAGTAATTCTTTGTAAATGTGTAAAAATCACTATTTGACCAAGTACATGCACATGTGTGCCTCCTGGATTTTCCCCAGATGGAAACTCTTTTTCGACAACCATTTCATAATCATAATCATTTAACTTACATTTTTCTTTGTTCTATTCTTTTTTGACACCCCACGCTCATCAGGTTTTTCCACCCATTTTTCTGGATGCCATATCACATTTCCCCATTCTCTAATACTGTCTAATGATTCTGTGAGATTTTCTTGCAATGTTCTGGGATTCTAACTCATTAATTTATTTTCAGTCAACCATATATCAGATGACTCACACATTCTCATTTGTTTTAAATTCACATTTAATTTTTGAGCTATCTCTTCAACTTTCTCAAATGCACAAGGAACAGATTTTCCTGATTCTGCATCCAACAATTCCAATTTGTTTTTATTATAAATTGTAATTTGTCACCATAAATTGCTTTTTCTGCCATGATTTCAAAATTCCTTTTTGAGTTTAAAAGTAATAATTTTCACCACTTTTGTCTCACGTCATGAAGACAAACTAGATTCTGTCTCATCTTACCACACAAGTGACTCTCCTACTCAATAATAATAATAATAGGTCCATAAGCTCATCCTCTACCTCTGAATCACTCTCATTCTTTAAAGTCTCATTCTTTTTTTAACTTTTTCTTTTACTTATGTCATCTTTAGTATTCTTTGCTTGATTCATCAGTAATCACAGGGAAAGTACCTACAGCTTCTAGCATTTCCTGTCAATATGCCTTCTTCTGTAAATACAATCTCACATCCATCCAAAATTTGACAGCTTCACTAGCTTGTCCTTTTCACATTGTCTTGTGTGCTTTCTTATTTGCCATGCAGTGTGACTCATTCAAGCTTTGAACTGTGCAGGCTAGGCTGTGGCTTCATTTCAAACATGGCACACCTCAAATTCTCAGTCGTTTCACTTCAAATGTACCATGCACAGGAAATTGCAACTTTTTATCATCAGCAGTAATTCTATTCTATTCTTTAAGCCACAGGCATGTGTGTAATCCATGGTCCAAGAGCATTTCAAGGGCGAGTGCACCAAATGGGGCAGAGACTCTCCCTCACATATAGAAATCGCAGGTCACATTGCAATCTCAACATAGCTTTACAATACACATAGGGGGTCATTCTGACCCTGGCGGCCGGTGACCGCCAGGGTCACCGACCACGGGAGCACCGCCAACAGGCTGGCGGTGCTCCCTCGAGCATTCTGACCGCGGCGGTTCAGCCGCGGTCAGAAACGGAAAGTCGGCGGTCTCCCGCCGACTTTCCGCTGCTCGGGTGAATCCTCCATGGCTGCGGAGCGTGCTCCGCAGCCATGGGGATTCTGACACCCCCTACCGCCATCCTGTTCCTGGCAGGTCTCCCGCCAGGAACAGGATGGCGGTAGGGTGTGCCGCGGGGCCCCTGGGGGCCCCTGCAGTGCCCATGCCCATGGCATGGGCACTGCAGGGGCCCCCGTAAGAGGGCCCCACTGTGTATTTCAGTGTCTGCAAAGCAGACACTGAAATACGCGACGGGTGCAACTGCACCCGTCGCACCTTCCCACTACGCCGGCTCCATTCGGAGCCGGCGTCCTCGTGGGAAGGTAGATTTGCCCTGGGCTGGCGGGCGGCCTTTTGGCGGCCGCCCGCCAGCCCAGGGCAAATCTCAAATTACCCTCAGCGGTCTTGTGACCGCGGAGCGGTATTTTGACGGGGGAATGTTAGAATGACCCCCATAATTCTAATACAACCAATCACAATATAATTTCAAAATGAGACATGAAATGCAATACGCATTGTTAAAATCCAAAGCAAATAAATGTGTGTCTGCCTACCAGGATACTGGTTTGGAAAATCAACGTCACCACAGAAAGTGAATAGCACCTTAAGTGCTTCCAACCACACCAAGAGCCAAATCAAAATCAAATCAAAGCAGGATTTATAGAGCACAACTACTCACAAGGCACTGAGGGGATTTATCCTCTGTGCATCAGTTCAGGAGCCAGGTTTTAAGGTCCATCCACTTCCCCAGCTGCTGCGTCCCCTGCGGCCCCTCCCGCCTCCCTCCTCCACCTCTCCTCTGTTTCTTTCTTTTTTCCCTCCGCTGCCTTCCCCTGCGGCCCCACCCCCCCAGCCTTCCCATTTGTCCAGCCCTCCCTCCTTCCAGCTGCCACTCCCTCCCTCCCCCCTTTTATGGAAGCCGCAGCACGGTAACAAGGAGCAAACCTTGACCCTGCATAAGCAGGCAGGTAGCTCCCCGCTCTGCCGCCCAGCGCCACCACCTCACCGTTCCTATTGTCTCTCCCTGCTCCATTCCACTTCCCCAGCCGCTGCGTCCCCTGTGGCCCCTCCCTCCTCCCTCCTCCACCTCACCGTTCCGTTACTTTGTCTCTCCCTGCTCCATTCCACTTCCCCAGCCACTGCGTCCCCTGTGTCCCCACCCGCCTCCCTCCTCCACCTCACCGTTCCGTTTCTTTGTCTCTCCCTGCTCCATTCCACTTCCCCAGCCGCTGCGTCCCCTGTGGCCCTCCCGCCTCCCTCCTCCACCTCACCGTTCCGTTCCTTTGTCTCTCCCTGCTCCATTCCACTTCCCCAGCCGATGCGTCCCCTGCGGCCACTCCCACCTCCCTCCTCCACCTCTCCTCTGTTTCTTTCTTTTTTCCCTCCGCTGCCTTCCCCTGCGGCCCCACCCCCCCAGCCTTCCCATTTGTCCAGCCCTCCCTCCTTCCAGCTGCCACTCCCTCCCTCCCCCCTTTTATGGAAGCCGCAGCACGGTAACAAGGAGCAAACCTTGACCCTGCATAAGCAGGCAGGTAGCTCCCCGCTCTGCCGCCCAGCGCCACCACCTCACCGTTCCTATTGTCTCTCCCTGCTCCATTCCACTTCCCCAGCCGCTGCGTCCCCTGTGGCCCCTCCAGCCTCCCTCCTCCACCTCACCGTTCCGTTACTTTGTCTCTCCCTGCTCCATTCCACTTCCCCAGCCACTGCGTCCCCTGTGTCCCCACCCGCCTCCCTCCTCCACCTCACCGTTCCGTTCCTTTGTCTCTCCCTGCTCCATTCCACTTCCCCAGCCGCTGCGTCCCCTGTGGCCCTCCCGCCTCCCTCCTCCACCTCACTGTTCCGTTCCTTTGTCTCTCCCTGCTCCATTCCACTTCCCCAGCCGATGCGTCCCCTGCGGCCACTCCCACCTCCCTCCTCCACCTCTCCTCCGTTTCTTTCTTTATTCTCGCCGCTGCCTTCCCCTACGGCCCCACCCCCCCAGCCTTCCCATTCGGCCAGCCCTCCCTCCTCCCAGCTGCCACTCCCTCCCTCCCCCCTTTTATGGAAATCGTGGCGCGGTAACGAGGAGCAGCCCTTGACCCTGCACTAGCAGGCAGGTCGCTCTCCGCTCCACCGCCCAGCGCCATCACCTCACCGTTCTGTTCCTATTGTCTCTCCCTGCTCCATTCCACTTCCCCAGTCGCTGCGTCCCCTGCGGTCCCTCCCACCTCCCTCCTCCACCTCACCATTCCGTTCCTTTGTCTCTCCCTGCTCCATTCCACTTCCCCAGCCGCTGCGTCCCCTGCGGCCCCTCCCGCCGCCCTCCTCCACCTCACCGTTCCTTTGTCTCTACCTGCTCCATTCCACTTCCCCAGCTGCTGCGTCCCCTGTGGCCCCCCGCCTCCCTCCTCCACCTCACCGTTCCGTTCCTTTGTCTCACCCTGCTCCATTCCACTTCCTCAGCCGCTGTGTCCCCTGCGGCCCCTCCCGCCTCCCTCCTCCACCTCTCCTCCGTTTCTTTCTTTTTTCCCGCCGCTGCCTTCCCCTGTGGCCCCACCCCCCCAGCCTTCCCATTCGTCCAGCCTTCCCTCCTCCCAGCTGCCACTCCCTCCCACCCCTCCTTTTATGGAAGCCGCAGCGCGGAAGCGAAAGGCAAGCCCGTCTGCGCCTGTCCGCACCAAGACCATGCCCAGTGCCAGTCCCCCTGGCCCTCGCAGACAAGCCTACTCCCCCCTCATCCTCCACTCACTCAACCCAGGCTCTCGCCCCACCTGCACCCTTTCCAGCCCACACACACTCACGGACCCTTCACTTGCCACACCTGTCATTTTTCCTGCTTGTCCTCCCTAACACCACACACCAACCACAGCGACCCACCCCACTACACACACAACACCCCCAACGCAACACACACCGGCTCTGCCCCCACCCCCACCAACCAGCCCCGCAGCACACCACCCCACAACCAGAACACACCCTGCAACAACACCCTCATGCACCACACCAACACCACCCACCACAACTGCCTCAACTGCCTGCTCCTCAACACCCGCTGCCTTCACAAACATGCCATAGAATTCTGGGACCTCATCACATCACACTCACCCGACATCGCCTTCCTCACAGAAACCTGGATCAACCCCTCCTCGGAACCCAACATAGTCATCGCCACCCCCAAGAGATACAAACTCCAACGCAAAGACCGCCTCAACAGGCCAGGGGGTGGCATTGCCATCCTACACAGGGACACCATCAAAGTCACCACCAGCTCCCAAGACAATACTGACAACACAGAACACATGCACTTCCTAATCCACATTAACAACAACTCCACCCTCAGAGGTACACTAATCTACAGACCACCAGGACCACGCCTCGCCTTCTGCGACACCATCGCCGACACCATCAGCTCGCACGCCCTCATCTCCACAGACTACATCCTCCTCAGTGATTTCAACTTTCACTTGGAGAACATACAAGACCACAACTCATCATCCCTCATAGACAACCTCACCAACCTCGGCTCAAACAACTAGTCACCGCACCCACCCACTCAGCAGGACACACGCTCAATGACATTTTCACCTCAAGCCAACACATAGCCTACACCCACACCACCAAACTCCTCTGGACTGACCACCCCTGCGTCCACTTCTCTTTCGCCAAACCCCCCACACACCACCATCAACACACCAGACCCTACTGCATGTGGGACAAGATCCCCACAGAACGCCTGAACTCCCAACTGGCTCACAACCCCCCCCTCCACACCAATGACTCCAATGCAGGAGCCCACAACCTCTCAAAATGGATCACCACCTGCGCAGACACACTAGTCCCCCTCAGAAAACACATCGCCACCCGCAACATCAAGAACGCCCCATGGTTCACCCCCGAACTCCAAGACTCCAAGCGCAAAGGCCGCCAAGCAGAGAAAATATGGCGACAAGAACCCTGCACAACCAACTTCTCCATCCTCAAAGCCACCATTCGCACCCATCACCAACTCATACGCACCGCCAAAAGAGACCACTACAAGACACGCCTTGACAACAACTCTCAAAACAGCAAAGAACTCTTCACCATCATTAATGAACTAGCCAAACCCAAAGCCAGCAACATAGACCCTTCACACACACAGCCCCTATGTGACGCCCTCTCCAACCACTTCCACCACAAAATCCTGGACATCAACAAAAGCTTCATACCACACACACCCACCACACACACCCCTCACTCACCCAACTCAACCCCCACTCATGATCCCCCCACCCCACTCACCACCTGGGCCCCCACCACACACGAAGAAACCCAAAAAAAATATGAACTCCATCCGTTCCAGATACCCCTCCGACCCCTGCCCACATCGCATCTACAACAAAGCCAGCCCAACCATCGCCCCCATACTCTGCGACATAATCAACCACACCTTCGACGCCGCCACCTACCCAGTCCCCTGGAAGCACGCGGAAATCACTGCTCTCCTAAAAAAAAACAAAGCTGACCCAGAGGTCCTCTCCAACTATCGCCCCATTTCCCTCCTCCCCTTCCCCGCCAAGGTCGCCGAGAAACTAGTCAACACCCGCCTATCCCACTACCTCGAAGAAAACAACACTCTTGACCCCTCACAATCCGGCTTCCGCAAGAACCACAGCACGGAAACCGCCCTCATCACATGCACTGACAACATTAGGACCAAAGTCGACAAAGGCTAGACCGTCGCACTCTTCCTTCTAGACTTCTCCGCAGCCTTTGACACTGTCTGCCACCACACACTCCGCACACACCTCCACAACATAGGAATTCACCACAAAGCCTTAGACTGGCTCACCTCCTTCCTCACTGACCGGACCCAGAGAGTCCGCCTCCCACCTTTCCACTCCACCACCACCAAGATCATCTGCGGAGCCCCCCAAGGGTCCTCTCTCAGCCCCACAATCTTCAACATTTACATGATCCCCCTAGCCAACATCCTTTGATCACACTGAATCACTATCCTCTCCTACGCAGATGACACCCAACTCATCCTCTCCCTCAACCGCAACCCCACCACTGCCAAAACCAACCTACACGCAGCTCTCCTCGACACCGCCAACTGGATGACAACTAACCACCTAAAGCTTAACTCCAACAAAACCGAGATCATCATCTTCGGCCCCAACAAAACCATATGGGACGACTCCTGGTGGCCCACCGCCCTAGGATCCGCATCCACCCCCGCAAGCCACGTACTCAACCTCGGCATCATCCTGGACCCCTCCCTCTCCATGACACAGCAAATCAATGCTCTTACCTCCTCCTGCTTCCTCACACTCCACACTCTAAAAAAAATCCTTCAACTGGATTCCCCCAGAGACCAGGAAGTCAGTAACCCATGCACTCATCAGCAGCAGACTAGACTACGGTAACGCCCTCTACGCTGGCACCACACTCAAACTCATATGCAAACTCCAGAGAATCCAGAACACAGCTGCGCGCTTCGTCATTTGTCTCCCCCCCACTAAAGAATCTCACCACACCTCAAAACCCTTCACTGGTTCCCCATAAACAAGAGAATCACATTCAAGATCCTCATCCACGCACACAAATCCATCCACAACACCGGCCTGATATACCTCAACTAAAGAATGAACTTTCACATTCCCACCCGCAACCTCCGATCAGCCAACCTCGTCCTGGCCACAGTCCCCCGCATCCAACGCACCACCATAGGAGGCAGGTCCTTCTCCTACCTCGCCCCCAAAACCTAGAACTCCCTCCCCACCCACCTCCGCAAAACCAAAGACCTCCTGCTCTTCAAAAAAACCTCAAAACATGGCTGTTCGAACAGTGACCCTCCTGCCCCCCCACCAAGCGCCTTGAGTAGCACGCTATATACATTTTTTTTGATTAATTGATTGAGTTAACAATGGTGACTGCCTGAGGTGCAGGGCAGTGTGTCTCAGCTCTTTGCTGTGAGGTAGGCAAAGGATCTTCCTCTAGCCAAGGTCTTCTGTATGGGGGTACAGTGGCTCGTGCTTGTTGAGTGGATTGGAGAGGTCTGGTGGGGGATTAGAAGTTAATGCAGTGGTTGAAGTAGGTGGGTCCTAGGCAGGGCTGGCTTTTGGGTGGTGCCGCCACACCAGGCGCTGACCTCAGGGGGGCGCTGTGTTTAGCAATAACTTCTGAAACTTGCGATTTAAAAGCACCTGCTGAAAAGTTCCTTGTGCGCCCAGACCTCAAGAAACAATTAAAATGTCAAGATACCTCTTAATGATTAATGTTCCTGCTAGGGAGAGAGATGGAATTTTTGCCTAGTGGCAGCTTAGACTCAACATAAAGTAGCGTAGAGGGTTAATATGCCTGATGCAAAGAACAGAACTATGGGATGTATTTAAGAAAAGTGGTGCTAAAGCACCACTTTTCTTGCACCCCTTAGTGCCCCCCTAACACCATCATATGTGCGTCATATTTAAAATACAGTGAGCCATGGCGGTAGTTAGGGGACTAACCAATGGAAGTCTTCTTTTAATGCCTGCTGTGAGCAGGCGTTAAAAGTGCCAGAAAAAATCATGCAAAGAAATCTGACAGATTTCTTTGTGTCATTTTTTTTGGACCCCTAGCAGGGGGATGCCTCCTTTGCATACATTCAGCCTGGTGCAGACATAATGTAGCGCAAAGGGTTACAAAGTAGCACAATGCATGCCTTGCGCCACTTTGTAAATATGGCACAGCATTTTTGTCCTTCTAACGCCACATTAGCTTACAAAAATGACACTAATGTGGTGTTAGAATGGCACTAGGGGCTGTTAAATATGCCCTTATGGGGTATATTTGAAAAAAATGGCGCTGCACACAGTGCTGCACCAATTAGCGCTCCTCTAACGCCACCCTGTGTGCGCTGCATTTAAAATAGGGTGCACCGTGGCGGTAGTTAGGGACTAGTGTCAGAAGTTTTTATGCTAGTACGGCGCTTTGTGGGATTTGCATAACATTTTTTTTATGCTAATCCTGCTAAACACCCAGAGACCCATTGTAACAAATGGAAGCCTCCTTTTAACGCCTGTTCTGAGCAGGCATTAAAAGTGGCAGAAACAAATGATGCAAAAGAATCTGTCAGATTTCTTTGAGCCATTTTTTTGGGCGCCCCTAATAGGGGAATGCCACCTTTGCATATATTATGCCTGGCTCAGGCATAATGTAGTGCAAAGGGATACAAAGTGGCGCAGTGCGCCCCTTTGTAAATATTGCACAGTGTTTTTGGCCTTCCAATACCACATTAGCATAAAAAAGTACGCTAATGTGGCTTTAGAATGGCGCTAGGGTCTCTTAAATATGCCCCTATATTTTATGTGGATAGCTGTGTGAATTAGTAAAGCCAGCCTTTACAAGTGCTTTAAAACACATGAATGTATGTGGAAGGGGAGCGATTGAGAGATGAAGGGCACATTTGCCAGGTGGTTGTGGATGAAGGAAGAGGTCATGGGGTGGGGGAGGCGCCAAAATAAACTGTTGCACAGGGCGCCACCAGTCCTAAAGTCAGCCCTGGTCCTAGGTCGTAGAGGGCCTTGTATGCACTGATGAGGAGTTTGAAGTTAATTCATTTTTAGCTAGGAAGCCAGTAGAGATCTCTTAGGTGATTAGTGATTTATTGGCAGTGGGGAATGTACTGGATGAGTCTGTCATAGGCATTTTGGATGTGCTGTAGTTTCTTCAGGTTTTCTGGGTGGGGCTGGCATAGAGGGAGTTGCCATAGTTGAGTCTTGGTATGGGCTACGGTTCTGCAGAAATCCTTTGGGATCCATTTGCAGATCTTCCGGAGAAGTAAGAATGTGTGCAAACAGGAGGATGAGACTGAGTTGGCTTGGTGGGTCATGGTGAGTGATGGATCCAGGATGAAACTGAGGTTGCATATGTGGTTTTTTGGGGTGGGGAGCTACAGAGAGTGCTTGGCTACCAGGAATCGTCCCTAAGATTGCCTGAGCTTTCTTCACCAAAATTCTGCCTATACTTTTCAGTAAGAACAAAGTGGTGTGTTCCTCTGAAAAAGTAAAGGCAAAAAGTCTGGCAAGCATCCCAGAAAGGGCACAATATATAGATTTCAGACAGTGAAAAACCACACACTCAACATGGTGATATTCAGAATCATAGGGTTGTACAAACGAGTATATATAACATAAACCAATCCACACTGAAGAAGAAATAAGAAACATTTAAAAACAACTTGATTATGAATAATAATTGAGCACCCTTCACCATGCAAGCAAGGGAAAATACACAGCACTATTGAAGAAAACAAAATACAGTAAAGTGTTTAAGCAATAAATGAAGCACAGTTGTGGCTTAGGTAGCAGGACTTGAAATTGTTACTCTTGTGGCCCATCCTGGAACAGAGCTTTTGTCTGGAGTAACACAAATTAATGCATTGTATTTGCCTCCTCCACAGCAACATGTAATATAATCTATTTAGTTTATTATTATAAATTGGAAAAGAACACCACTTGAGACATGAAAGCCCATTCATGGAAAATAAAACCAAAACCTTTTGTCTATAATTGCAAAGTGCTAGACATTGCAGGCTGGCTGACACCTAGTAATTTTGACTTAGACCTATTTATACTAACTTAAACAACAGCTAAAATCCAGGGATGGATGAATAATTCCGCTTGGCTGGCAGAGTTCGCAGAGCGCAGACTTCCAAAAAACTATGAATCTATGCAGAGTGGAGATTTTTCACTTGCGTGGCTCGCCAACGTTAAGTTGAGGAGAAAAATAAATTACTATATTGGTGAGCTTGAGCTGGATTTTTTAATGCAAGCGGTTGTGGCAGGTCACGACCACCAGTGTTGAGAAAGCTGCTGCTTGCGGTGTGGAGGCTGCTAATTGAGTAGAAAATCTGCTGAAGCAGCAGAAAAAAGTTAGCACCCTCCGCATTATGCTCTTCGTGCTGATTTTACAGTGTAGGAGGCACTCCTGCTATTACAAATCAGCATGAACAGCGCAACTTACCCAAACTCTGCAGCTTGTGGAACTCCATGTAGTGCACAGAGATCTTTCGGCGCTTTGCAGAGTTCCACATAGCAGAACTCCACAAACCCCACCCAGACCTACTAAAATCAAGCATTTATTTTAATAATTAAAAGTGCTCCAACATTGTCAAGGATTGGAGCGGAATGTAAAGGCTATTCATATAGACCAATTAAAGGGGAGGGCTGACCTAAAACCCCTCTTATATGTATGATTTAAACAAATACATGCACATTCTTTAATGAAGTTATTTGATTATAAGTTTCAGTAATACAACTAAACTAGTCATGCATTTCAAAGAGAGTTTAGCTGGAATCATTACAGTGCAGACATTCTTCCTCTAGTGTTTGTCAAAGGTGGTAATCAGCATCAACATTATTCTCTACAAAGGTAATAGGTGAACTTTCATCGAAATACATGTCTGCATGCTCTATTAGGCATTACTACATGGTGCAATAAAAGTCCACCCTTGAATGCCAATTAGCTTTCACATATGGCTTTCAAAGTATATAAATCAGCCATATTGCTGTTTGTAGAATTTCTAGGTTTACAATGCATTTAAAATAACATTTTGCAACAAAGCCACCAGGCCTATCAGGCCTAGGGGTTTATATCATTTGCTTGCAACCATCAGGTTTACAGTAATAAAATAACAAACATTTACAAAATGATGGTTGTCAAAACAATATAAAAACTCATCTAAGAGGGCCTAACAAATATTATCATAGTGCAAATCTTCTATCCCTACAGATTAATCAAGTAGCTCATCAACACCAAAATCTTAATTTACTATAGCAATCTTGTAGATTCCCTGTAAAATAATACTTGCCTATAGGTTTTACAACAGTGTAATCATATCATCCTTAATAATCGAGGGCCTTTAACACATGCTTTTCCCAATACGTAAGTCTGGCTTAATAACTTTTCATAATGAAAAGATGAAACCTATGTAATTGGACCTAATGAAATAATGAAATAATAAGGCGTGTAACCTTTATCACTGGCTTGACACCTTAACAAACATAGGCCTACTGAAGAATGCATAAGCAATCAACCTTGATGCATAGAGCTATAGGATTACAAATAGGTAAAAAATTGCAGGTGGCAAAAGTATACAACTTCTCTTGACAGGGCCTAACAAAGAGTATCATATTGAAAATATTCTACTACAAGGGTTGTTTAGGGGGGTAGCCACCACCAAACCCTTGTCTGTAAGATTTCATTTAACAAAATACCTGTCTGCCGCCTGTAACACAGTGTAATTACAATCCATAAACAAAGACATTAACATATTTTTTTCATTAAATAAGCCAGGCCTACTGCACTTGTCAATTTTTCAGAATAAACCAATCAGACTTATGTCACTGGACATAAGATACTGGTGAACCAACTGGGCCTAAAGCCCTTATTATTGACTTGTCACCATAACCAACTATACAGAGCATTAGCTTTCTGCAATACAACTGTTAGGCATACCGTCATAAAATTATTAATCTATGCAAAATTACAATAGGCAAAGGAAAATACCATCGATCCTAAGAGGACCTAACAAGAGGTAATTCAATGCAAATCCTCTTTCCACATTGTTTGTGACAGGGAGTAATGAACACCAAATCAATACACACTCTGCTGATCTGTGAGATTACATGTAACCAAATACCTTTCTGCAGACTTTAATACTGAGTAGTATCAATCCAATGTTTAATGCAAATTGAGTTAATATATGCTTTTCACAATAAATATGACAGGACTAATGTCTTTATAACTTTTCATAATAAAAATATTAGGCTTATATGCTTGATTATTGGCTCACCACCAAACCCATCTCCGTCCTGCTGTATACAATGTAAGCTTTCCCACAAAATATACAGTGCAATACAATAACTCATTTTCAATGGAAACACAAAACTTTTGAATCAAATGTTGCATTCATGGAAACCAATATATGGGCAGAAATTAGGACACTGTCCATAGTATTTTTCAAGGCTCTATTTCTATGGATTATGTATGACATCAGCTGTGCTGTCAAGCCAGACCTAAAAAGAAAGAAACCTATTTTGACTAGGAATGTGAAGGTGATTCACCAGCAGCTATTCCTGTCTTTTTTCTATGCTCAAAGCAGCAGTCATCTGGGCAAAACAAAACTGATTCCAGGAACATCTTCATTGGCAAATTCTGGTCAACTACTGCAGACTCTGCCCTTTCCTCTTTCTCCTAGAAAATCGCTACATGAAAATCCATCAGTCTCAAAAGTTAATAACCCACCACAGCAGTTACACTCCCTCTGTTCACCTCAGGATGGTAATCTGCAGTAAACTGAATTCTGATAAATACTAAAATCTCAGAAACTCTGCACAGGAATCCTATAGATCTCCTTGAACTGCATTCATAACAGTCTGTGGCACATCCTACATCTGCATTACAAATGATTTGAGTTATTATGGCACCAGATGGAATAAAATAGAAATAATGAGAAACTGACTAAGTATAGGGACTCTAATGCTGAGAGGTTACCTCACCATTGGTTCACAGTTTTGAGAAGTGAGGGAAAGATCACTGCTCACCTCTACATTTTTTGGGGAATTGTCAGAAATTGGGTCTTTGGTTAGCAGTCAGGTTACCACCTGTCCAAGCAAGGACCCTCACTCTAGTCAGGGTAAAGGAGACTCACCCTCAGTTAACCCCCACTCGCCCTCTTGGTAGCTTGGCATGAGTAGGCAGGCTTAACTTCAGAAGTACTGAGTAAAGTATTTGTACCGACACACAGTAATACAGTGAAAACACTACCAAATGGACACCACACCAGTTTAGAAAAATAGGTACTAGTTATTTAAATCAGACAAGAACAAATCAACAAAAATCCAACATACACAAGTTAAGATATGAATTTTCAAAAGAATGAGAGTGTTAATCTTTAGAAAATAGTGAGAATGCTGTTTAGTACCTGGTTGGCATAAAAAAATAATGTCACATGAGCGAGCATGCATCAGAAAAGGGTCGCAATGCATTGATTCCTTACTCGCGAGTAAGGCTGTGTGTGGTTTCCTTCTCCGGTCGGGTCGGTGATATGTTGTTTTTCTCCCTCGCAAGAAAGAGATGCAGCGATTTCCAGATGGGGCACTTCGGATCCACGTAGAGTTGGTTTGACTTTGACGCCTAGGGACGATGCATGGAAAATCCATTCACACTGTGTTAGAAAATCATGCTGTGTGAGGTTTGAATTGTTTCTCTAGCCGCAATGTGTCAATCTCCCAGCCACAATTCAGGTGGAGTGTCGATTTCTGCTGCAAAGCTGGCAGCACGTCGTTTATCAGCCACGTTTCAGAAGGTGCATCAAAATTCTCATGCACGCCGTTCTGTGCATGGATTTTCAGTTTTTGTCTTCCAACTTCACCTTTCAAGGGCCCATTGACTGGATAGGGCACCACTTGGCAGGGCAGGAGTCCCAGCAGAGAGTACAGGTGAAGGCAGGGGAAGTCTTTGATGGCCCTGTGACTTTAACAAGAGTAGGCAAGTGCAGTTCAAGCCCTTGGAGATTCTTCTCAAGCAGGAATGCACAGCAAAGTCCAGTCTTTGTCCCCTGTTACAGGCAGAAGCAGCAACTGCAGGATAGCCCAACAAAGCACAGACACAGGCAGGGGTAGCAGTTCTCCTCAGCTCTTATCCTTGGCAGAGGTTTCTTTTGATTCCAGAAGTAATCTAATTTTCAGGGGTTTGGGGTCCACTACTTATACCTCTTTCTGCCTTTGAAGTAGGTAAACTTCAAAGGAAAGTCTTTCATGTTTGT
Source organism: Pleurodeles waltl (assembly GCF_031143425.1). Taxonomy (NCBI): domain Eukaryota; kingdom Metazoa; phylum Chordata; class Amphibia; order Caudata; family Salamandridae; genus Pleurodeles; species Pleurodeles waltl. The sequence continues at coordinate 495,116,347 of NC_090438.1, forward strand.
AAGATCCTGTCTTGCCCAAGCCAAGGCCCCAGATACACACCAGGGGGTTGGAGACTACATTGTGTGAAGGCACGCACAGCCCTTTCAGGTGTGAATGACCACTCTTCCCTTTCCATCCCAGCACAGATTTCTCCTCAGGATATACAGGGTACACCCCAGCTCCCTTTGTGTCACTGTCTAGAAGAGAGGTGCAAACAGCCCAACTGTCAAACTGACCCAGACAGGGAATCCAAAGGCAGAGTCACAGAATGGTTTACACAAGAAAATGCCTACTTTTTAAAAGTGACATTTTGAACCACACAACGTTTACCAAACAATGTATTTTTGAATTGTGCGTTCAGAGACCCTAAACTCCAAATTTCTATCTGCTCCCAAAGGGAATTTGCACTTTAATAATATTTAAAGGCAGCCCCCATGTTAATCTATGAGAGAGACATGACTTGCACAGTGAAAAGCGAATTTGGCAACATTTCACTGTCAGGCGATATAAAACACATTAGTACATGATCCACCTTAAACATCCACTGTATCCTGCCCATGGGGCAACCTGGGGACTACTTTAGGGGTGCCTTACATATAAGAAAAGGGAAGGTTTAGGCCTAGCAAGTGGGTACACTTGCCAAGTCGAATTGGTAGTTTAAAACTGCAGACACAGACACTGCAGTGGCAGGTCTGAACCATGTTCACAGGGCTACTTACGTGGGTGGCACAACCAGTGCTGCAAGCCCACTAGTAGCATTTGATTTACAGGCCCTGTGCACTTCCAGTGCACTGTACTAGGGACTTACTAGTAAATCAAATATGCCAATCATGGAAAGCCAATTTTACATAGGAGCATTTGCACTTTAGCACTGGATAGCAGTTGTAAAGTGCCCAGGGTATCAAAAACAGAGTACAGCACACATCAACAACCTCTGAAAAAGAGGCAAAAAGTTAGGGGAGACCACGCCAAGTCTAACAGGAACATTTAGGGCACATAGCTCATTTTCATTTAAATGCTCTGCGTGTGTTGTAAACATTAAGGGGGTTATTCCAACTTTGGAGGAGGTGGTAATCCGTCCCAAATGGGACGGATTTACCACCAGCCGTATTACGAGTTCCATAGGATATAATGGGCTCGTAATACGCCTGGTGGTATATCCGTCACTTTACCGTCACTTTTGGGACGGATTACCACTTCCTCCAAAGTTGGAATAACCCCCTAAATATATAGAAACCTTCAAACTCCTCACCAAAGAGATCTAGATGTAATGATGGACAAAGTAAAATCCCTTTCTTCATTCCTCATTTGGAGTCATTGGACAATGTTACATTTTTAACTGCACAAAGGATGACAATTCATACTTTTCATCCTTAGTAATAAGTGTAATTAAAGGATCATGTAAACCACACATACATTTCACAGTGACCATAAAATACAATTTTAAATGTTTTTCACATTCTGAAACAGGACACTTGTCAAATACTTAAGCATGCATTAAGCTAAAACGTTGCCCTTGCTCATCCTGACTACAGACCCATGTTGTCATTGGCAGCTGGGTGAAGTGATTCTCCCCTCCTGATTCATTTGACGGAGCACTGCATCTTCTACGTTTTACCTTCCTGATGACGACCCTTAAATGACTTGGTTTGAAACATCGACATTCAATACAGCTAAATCGGGCTTCTTCTGATTTACTACATGAGATTCCATTGAATCCATGTGCTACAATCATATACATAGATATGTTCTGCCTATGTGCTGTTCTTTTTCTGCTTTTTGATATGTTTCACTGGCTTCTTCACTTTTTTTAATTGTGCTGCTCTCTATCACTGATACCTGAACACTATGGCCCTCATTACAACACTGGCAGATGGTGTTAAAGCGGCGGTAACATCGACAACAGGCCGGCGGTAACACAAATGGAATTATGACCACTCGGAAACCGCCAACACATATAGCCACTTTAACACTCCGACCGCCACAGTGGTAGCAATAAGCACCACAGTGGTAACCGCCAACAGCCAGGCGGAAGACCATGTACCGCCCACTCCATTACAACCCGCCCATCCGCCAGCTTTTCCGGAGTGGTACCAATGCCATCAAAAGCACGGCGGAAACAGTACTCTGAAGGGAAATGACTCACCTCTCGACACTCAAGAAAGAATCACAATGCCATGGAGCCCGAGCTGCAGGTGTTCCCCATGCTGGTGTATCTTCTTATACACCAGGAGCATGAACGCTGGCGAAGACGACCACTGTGAGTACTGCACCTAGCACACAAGGGAGGGCGGGAGGAAAAAGAGAGTGACACACACACACAACACGCAACATCCGCACCCTCGCTCACAACACTATACATACAAACACATGCAACAACATTACATATAAACCCCATAACCCTCAGGAATAACACAAGGGCAAAAGGATTGGAGTCTGTAAGAGGCTGGCCTGGCTTATAGTGGGTACCTTGTGGTACTTACACCTTCTGCCAGGTCCAGTTATCCCTTATTAGTACAATGGAGGTGTTCTGGCAGCTTAGGCTGATAGAGGCAGCTATAGCAGAGCAGCTTAGGCTGAACTAGGAGACATGCAAAGCTCCTACTATATAACGTATGTCACTTAGCACTATATCATAAGAAAACACAATACTCAGCGTTACTAAAAATAAAGGTACTTTATTTTAGTGACAATATGCCAAAAATATCTCAGAGGATATACACAAAATATACACACACAAACCAAATCAGGTAAGTAAACAGTTAGAAAAGTAGTGCAAACACTGTAAAACACAATAGAATGCAATAGAAGAAAATAGGCCTAGGGGCAACACAAACCATATACTCCATAAGCGGAATGCAAACCACAAATGGACCCCAGGCCTAGTGTAGTGTGTAGAGGGTCACTGGGAGTGTAAGAAAACACTAAGGGTGTCCATGATAACCCACCCCAAGACCCTGAGAAGTAGGAATAAAGTAACCCTACTGCCCCAGAAAGACAGTAAAGTTGAGATAGGGGATTCTGCAAGGACAACAACTGACTGCAAAGCACTGACGATGGATTCCTGTCCTAAGGTTCAAGAGTCACGCAGGTTTCCGGGGGGGGCAGGAGCCCACTAAACCCTGGAAGAAGGTGCAAAAGGGCTGCCTCCAGGTGGAATAAGCTGAAGATTCTGCATCAACGGAAGGTGCCAGGAACTTCTCCTTTGGTCAGATGTCCCACGGTGTGCTAGAGGATGCAGAGTTGTTTTCACGCAGAAAGACCGCAAACAAGCCTTGTTAGCTGCAAGAGTCACGGTTGAGGATTTTGGGTGCTGCCAGGGCCTAGGAAGGACCAGGAGGTGGCCCCTTGGAGGAGGCAACAGAGGGGGCACTCAGCAATACAAAGAGCCCACGCAGAAGCAGGCAGCACCCGCAGAAGCACCTGAAAAGGCGTTCAGAAGATCTGAGAACAATGGTCAACTCAGCACAACAAAAGAGGGTCCCATGGAGTCGGAGTCCAACTCAGCGAGTTGGGCAATGCAGGACAGAGTGCTGGGGACCTGGGCTAGGCTGTGCACGAAGGAAGTCCTGCAAAAGGGCACAGAAGCCCTAGCAGCTGCAGTTCACGCAGTACACAGGATTACTGTCTGGCGTGGAGAGGCAAGAGCCACTTGGATGTTGGGGACACTTGGACCCAGCTCCTGTGTTCCAGGGACCACGCTTGTCAGGATGTGAGGGAACCCAGAGGACAGGTGATGCAGATGTTTGGTGCCAGCATTGGCAGGGGGAAGATTCCGTCGACCCACAGGAGATTTCTTCTTGGCTTTCAGTGCAGGGTGAAGGCAGACAGCCCTCAGAGCATGCACCACCAGGAAACAGTTGAGAAAGCCGGCAGGATGAGTCACTGCAATGTTGCTGGTAGTCTTCTTGCTACTTTGTTGCGGTTTTGCAGGCGTCCTGGAGCAGTCAGCGGTCGATCCTTGGCAGACGTTGAAGAGGGAAGTGCAGAGGAACTCTGGTGAGCTCTTGCATTCATTATCTGGTGATATACACACAGGAGGGACCCTAAATAGCCCTCAGAGGAGGATTGGCTACAGAGAAAGGTAAGCACCTATCAGGAGGGGTCTCTGATGTCACCTCCTAGCACTGGCCACTCAGAGCTGTCCATTGTGCACTCAAACCTCTCCATCCAAGATGGCAGAGGTCTGGGACACATTGGAGGAGCTCTGGGCACCTCCCCTGTGAGGTGCTGGTCAGGGGAGTGGTCACTCTCCTTTCCTTTGTCCAGTTTTGTGCCAGAGCAGGGTAGGGGGGATCCCTGAACTAGTGTAGACTGGTTTATGCAAGGAGGGCACCATCTGTGCCCTTCAAAGCATTTCCAGATGCCAGGAGAGGCTGCTCCTCCCAATCCTTCACACCTATTTCCAAAGGGAGAGGGTGTAACACGCTCTCTCAGAGGAAATCCTTTGTTCTGCCTTCCTGGGACCAGGCTGCCCAGGCCCCAGGGGGGCAGAAACCTGTATGAGGGTTGGTAGCAGCGATAGCTGCAGAGAAAACCCCGGGACGCTAGTTTGGCAGTACCCGGGCTATATGCTGGAGACCCGGAGATGCATGGAATTGTCCCCCCAATACCCGAATGGTATTGGGGTGACAATTCCATGATCCTAGACATGTTACATGGCCATGTTCAGAGTTACCATTGTGACGCTACATATAGGTATTGACCTATATGTAGTGCACGAGTGTAATGGTGTCCCCGCACTCACAAAGTCTCGGGAATTTGCCCTGAACAATGTGGGGGCACCTTGGCTAGTGCCAGGGTGCCCACACACTAAGTAACTTTGCACCTAACCTTCTCTAAGTGAGGGTTAGACATATAGGTGACTTATAAGTTACTTAAGTGCAGTGCAAAATGGCTGTGAAATAACGTGTACGTTATTTCACTCAGGCTGCAGTGGCAGTCCTGTGTAAGAATTGTGTGAGCTCCCTATGGGTGGCAAAACATATGCTGCAGCCCATAGGGATCTCCTGGAATTACATATACCCTGGGTACCTAGGTACCATATACTAGGGAATTATAAGGGTGTTCCAGAGTGCCAATGAGAATTGGTAAAATTAGTCACTAGCCTGCAGTGATAATTTTAAAAGCAGAGAGAGCATAAACACTGTGGTTCTGGTTAGCAGAGCCTCAGTGATACAGTTAGTCACCACACAGGTAACACATATAGGCCACAAACTTATGAGCACTGGGGTCCTGGCTAGCAGGATCCCAGTGACACATATCAAACATACTGACAACATAGGGTTTTCACTATGAGCACCGAGCCCTGGCTAGCAGGATCCCAGTGAGATAGTAAAAACACCCTGACATATACTCACACACTGGCCAAAAGTGGGGGTAACAAGGCTAGAAAGAGGCTACCTTCCTACAGAGTAAAATGAGTGAATTACTAGGAATACTTAGAAATATGTTCATAAAGAAAAAACAGTATGTACAATATATACAATATATACAAAAGGCGGGACAATGCCCACTCAAAAAATATCCATGGCCCACTGGGCCAAAACACATAGGCCAAGGCCACACATGACTCCTGCTTCAATATGCAGAGAACACTGCAGGAGCATTAGGTAGAAAACACACAGGCACCTCAGAGGGACAGGGAATGGGGGGGGGGGCACCTCAGCCAGAAGTACAACACCACTGATCCTGGAAGGGGCTCCATGCCCACTGCTTGGTTCTAGGGAGTGCAAGGCCGCAGTCTCTCAAGTGGGTGGTTTGCCCACTGCTTGGTCCTGGGGAGTGCAAAGACACTGTCTCTCAAGCGGGTGGTTTGCCCACTGCTCGGTCCTGGGGAGGGCAAAGCCACAGTCTCTCTAGTGAGTGGTTTGCCCACTGCTTGGTCCTGGGGAGTGCAAAGCCACAGTTTCTCAAGTGGGTGGTTTACCCACTGCTTGGTCCTGGGGAGTGCAAGGGCACAGTCTCTCAAGTGGATGCCTTCTTCCACTGGTTCTGGAGGGGGCATTGTGCCCAGTTTGCTACATCCTGGCAAGGAGGGGGTGAGTGGATGCCATCTTTGACTGGTTCTGGAGGGGCATTGTGCCCAGTGTGTTTCATCCTAGCAAGGAGAGGCTGAGTGGATGCCTTCTTCCACTGGTTCTTGAGGGGGCATTGTGCTCAGTGTGCTTCATCCTAGCAAGGGGGGGGTGAGTGGATGCCTTATTCCACTGGTTCTGGAGGGGGCATTGTGCGCAGTGTGCTACACCCTGGCAAGGAGGGGGTGAGTGGGTGCTTTCTTCCACTGGTTCTGGAGGGGGCATTGTGCCCAGTGTTCTTCATCCTGGCAAGGAGGGGGTGAGTGGATGCCATCTTCCACTGGTTCTGGAGGGTGCATTGTGCCCAGTATGCTTCATCCTGGCAAGGAGGGGCTGAGTGGATGCCTTCTTCCACTGGTTCTAAAGGGGGCATTGTGCCCAGTGTGCTTCATCCTGGCAAGGAGGGGCTGAGTGGATGCCTTCTTCCACTGGTTCTGGAGGGGACACTGCACCCTGTGATGCAGATGTTTTGGAGTGCAAGGTCACAGTCTCTCACCTGGATGTCACAACAACAGCTTTTGCAGGGGCCAGGACGCACTGCAGCCCATGTAGTCACTACTACACACTACTCTCCGTTGGTGATGGCTGCTCAGTGAATCGCAGTTGTGCTGCAGGTGGTGGTGCTGGCAGTGGTGGTGGTAGCCTCCAGACCTTCACCTGCAGCCTCGGACGGCTGCACACTGGGGCTGCTGCTGCTGGCAGTGGTGCTGCTTGCGGCGGTGCTGGCCACAGGGCAGGTGGCGGTGCTGTCTGTGGTGCAGGTGGCGGTGCTGGCCGCGGTGCAGGTGGTGATACTGGTGGTTGTGGTGGTAGCCTCCAGGCCTGCACCTGCAGTCTCGGACAGCTGCCCTCTGGGGCTGCTGGCAGTGGTGTTGCTTGCGGCGGGACAGGTGGCGGTGCTGGCTGCCGTGCAAGTGGCGATACTGGCGGTTGTGGTGGTAGGCTCCAGGCCTTCACCTGCAGTCTCGGACAGCTGCCCACTGGGGCTGCTGCTGCTGGCAGTGGTGCTGCTTGCGGTGGGCAGGTGGCGGTGCTGGCCACGGTGCAGGTGGCGGTGCTGTCTGTGGTGCAGGTGGCGGTGCTGGCCGCAGTGCAGGTGGTTATACTGGTCGATTGTGGTGGTAGCCTCCAGGACTTCACCTGCAGCCTCGGACGGCTGCCCTCTGGGGCTGCTGGCAGTGGTATTGCTTGCGGCGGGGCAGGTGGCGGTGCTGCCCACGGTGCAGGTGGCGATACTGGCGGTTGTGGTGGTAGGCTTCAGGCCTTCACCTGCAGTCTCGGACGGCTGCCCACTGGGGCTGCTGGCAGTGGTGCTGCTTGTGGTGGGGCAGGTGGCGGTGCTGGCCACGGTGCAGGTGGCGGTGCTATCTCTGGTGCAGGTGGCAGTGCTGGCCGCGGTGCAGGTGGCGATACTGGCGGTTGTGGTGGTAGCTTCCAGGCCTTCTCCTGCAGCCTCGGACAGCTGCCCACTGAGGCTGCTGCTGCTGACAGTGGTGCTGCTTGAGGCGGGGCAGGTGGCGGTACTGGCTGTAATGCAGGTGGCGATACTGGCAGTTGTGGTCGTAGCCTCCAGGCCTTCACCTGCAGCCTCGGACAGCTGCCCACTGAGGCTGCTGCTGCTGACAGTGGTGCTGCTTGAGGCGGGGCAGGTGGCGGTGCTGGTTGCGGTGCAGGTGGCGATACTGGTGGTTGTGGTGGTAGACTCCGGGCCTTCACCTGCAGTCTCGGATGGCTGAAGTGCCATGGCTGGTGTTCTGTGCCCTTCCTGCCCTTGACAGACGGTGGTGCCTCCTTGCTTCTGCCAGCTGGAGTCTTTGACTTGGCCTTGCTGGCTGGTTGTGCCTTCATTCCCCTTGCTGGATGCGGTCCCCTTCTTGCCCTTGCCAGGTGGCAGACCCTTCTTGGCCTTGGCAGGTGTTGGTGGCACACTTGCGGGGCTGACGGGTGCCCCCTTGGAACCTTTCACAGCTGTGGAAACCACAGGAGCCATGGACTGGTTTGCTGAGGTGCTGGGCTGGGTTCTGGCCACCCTGGCCCGAGGTGAAGGAGGGGGGAGGGGTAGGGAAGAGGTCAATGTTGGCGAGGAAAATCTTCTTAGGGACACTGGGGTGGGAATACGGTGAAGGTTTGGAAGTGGAGGAAGAGGGAGCGGTTGTAGGAGGTGTCAGTCTGCTGTGTTTGGGTGCAGCTGCATGAGCTGGATGCTGTCATGAGGTGGATGGTTGTTGGGTGGGTGTGTGCTTGCGTTTGTGTACTTTGGGAGGAGGGGTCACAGACACAGTGGGAGAAGACACAGGGGACGTGTGCATGGATGTGGGGGTGGTGACTGCCAGTGAGGGGCGTGTAGTGATAGGTGTGCTGGTGATGGAGGTAGTGGATGAGGATGTAGTGCATGCAGGTGTGAATGGAGACGCTACTGGGAGGGGGGTCGAAGAGGAGGAGGAGGGGGACACAGTGGAGGCAGTGGATGTTGGTGTGCCTGCATGGGGATGGTGGTTTTGTGAGTGCCTGTGAGATGAAGTGTGGTGCTTGTGTTTGCCTGAGCCACTTCTGTGTGTTGGTTTGGGTGATTGCTGGTCTGAAGGTTTGCTTGGGATAGGTTGGTGTTGAGGGGATTGGTACTGGGTAGATGAAGTTGGAGGGGGGAGGCTGGAGACAGGGACAATGGCTGCCATCAGTGCGGAGGCCAGAGCCTGGAATGCTCTCTTTTGGGCTGCCATGCCAGGGTGAATACCCTCCAAGTATGCAATTCTTTGTTGCAAATGCCCTGCAACACCCTGGATGGCATTCAGTATGGTTGACTGCCCAACAGTGAGGGATCTCAGGAGGTCAATAGCCTCCTCACTGAGGGCAGCAGGGCTGACTGGGGCAGGGCCTGAGGTGCCTGGGGCGAAGGAGATGCCCACCCTCCTGGGTGAGCGGGCACGGGAAATACGCTGAGGGGCTGTTGGGAGGGCGGTGTTGGTACGGGGGTGGCGGCTGTACCTGTTGTTGGGGTGGGCATAGAGGTGTCCGCCACCACCAGGGAGCTTCCATCAGAGGAGGAGTCGCTGTCGGTAGTGTCCCCTCCTGTCTCCGTCATTGTGCTCTCCTCGCCCTCTGTCCCACTTGTGCCCTCAACGTCAGTGGATTTGGTCTCCAGGCCCATGTGGGATGCAGCTCCTTCCATCGCTGGTGCCTCTGCTCCTCCGCCAGGTGATACTAATGTACACAAAGACAGGGATACAAAACATGAATGGGGGAGAGACAGAGGATACACTTGGTCAATGCCAGCAACAACACCCCTGTTGGCGTACACAACACACAGGGATCAGCCCTATGCACTAGGCTATGCACTACCAGTTACAAAGCTAGTCACCAGCCCATGGGGTACATTGTATAACCATTAGCTGCACACCTGAAACCCACAGGACCCTGCCCAGGAGTAGATGCCCACTAACGCTATTGGGGTTGGAGTGCGTCAGAGCCTGCCTAACAAGGGACCTACCCTGCTGTGTTTGCCCTGGCCTAGGGGCACCCCCTGCCCGCATCCCCCACCCAGGTAAATCCTTAACGCGTGCAAAGTCATGATTCTGAAACTGTACTCACCCCCTTGTGGCTGCTGTGATGCCTTCAATCGTCCATCCAACTCCGGATAGGCCACCGCCAGGATGCGGAACATCAGGAGGGTCAGAGTACGACCGGCACCCCTTCCTTGTTGGGAGGCCAGCGCCAGCTGGGCCTCCACCGTCTTCCTTGCCCAGCTGTGCAGGTCTTCCCACCGTTTGCGGCAGTGGGTGCTCCGCCTGTCAAAGACCCCCGGGGTCTGCACCTCCTTGGCGATGGCACGCCAAATACCCTTTTTTTCTGATGGGCGCTGACCTGCAGGAAAATATGCATAGAAAAAGGGATTAGTCATACCATCCGGACTGTTACACTCATGGCCCACAATATCCCTCCCATCCCCTTACACACAGACATTAACCACTAGACATGTAGCACTGTGCCCAGGACCCCTCAGCATCCCCCTACAAGAGGCTTACACACACAGCTATCCATACATTCATGCCCCATGCATCATGCTCACAGTGTACTTACCTGTTTGTCTGGAGGACCATAGAGTAAAGTGTACTGGAGTAGGACCCCATCCACCAGTCTCTCCAACTCCTCCGACGTGAAGGCGGGGCCCTTTACGCAGACACTCGAGCCATTGTCGCTTCCAACCACAGGTCACAGCAGCACTTGCAGTGTAGGTCCTCTCCTGTTGAAGGTTAGGTAGCAGTGAGTGAACAGATATAAAATGGCGGTCATGTCCGCAGCGGTGCGTACCGTCACAGCCGGCGTACATCGCCATTGGCTCCTGAAACCCATAGGGCCCAAAGATAACCAATGCGAAGTTGCGCAGCCGTCATTGACCGTCACCCACAACCGCGCACAATGGAAGCAGAAGTACCTCATTTCCACTTGTCTCTCCTCACGGGTCAGGCAGCAGCTATTTCAAAGGGGCACAGGCCATGGCACCTAACTGCGTCACAGCAGACATTGGCACATCAACTGACTCACAAATTCACATACTGTTTTTGTAAAGGAAGAAATGCATTTTTATTTTCACATAGTTGTGAATATGACCCTCTGCTCACCGTTTTTCACCCTAGAGTTCAACCGCTGAATATGAATAGGAGATAGAGGCATCCCCCGTATACAGACCCCTGGTGGACTTGGCCACTATGGAGGAAAGGCACATTATCCTGACCTACAGACTTGATAGGGCCACAATCCAAAAACTGTGTGCCCACTTGGAGCCAGACCTGATTTCAGCCATCCACCACCCTACAGGTATCCCCCTCTAGTGCAGGTCCTGTCAGTGCTCCATTTCCTGGCAAGTGGTTCCTTCCAAGCGACAATGGCCATGGCATCAGGGATATCTCAGCCAATGTTCTCCAACGAGCTGACCAGAGTGTTGTCTGCCCTGCTAAAACACATGCGCAGCTACATCGTATTCCCCCAGGTGGAGGATTTGGCCACAGTGAAGGCTGACTTTTATGCCCTGGGACATATCCCCAACATCATTGGTGCCAGTGATGGTATACATAGTGCATTTGTCCCCCCACAGAGAAATGAACAAGTGTTCAGGAATAGAAAAAGCTTTTACTCTCTGAATGTGCAGATGGTGTGTTTGGCAGACCAGTACATCTCCCATATCAATGCCAAGTATCCTGGCTCTGTGCATGATCCTTTATCTTGAGGAATAGCAGCATTCCATATGTGATATCTCAACTCCAGAGACAACAGGTGTGGCTAATAGGTGAGCTCATGGTCCCCACTCAGTTGATGTAGGTATATGGGTGTGGGTTTGGCCCTAAGGTTGAGTGTGTGGCTAACAGGTATCCCTCGGTATTTGCAGGAGACTCTGGTTACCCCAACCTCTCATGGCTATTGACCCCACTGAGGAATGCCAGGGCAAGGACAGAGGAAGGTTACAATGAGGCACATGGGTGAACAAGGAGGATAATTGAGAGAACCTTTAGCCTCCTGAAGCCCAGATTCTGGTGCCTCCATCTGACAGGTAGATCCCTGTACTACTCACCAAGAAGGTGTGCCAGATCATCGTTGCATGTTGCACAACCTGGCCTTGAGATGCCAGGTGCCTTTTCTGCAGGAGAATGAGCCTGGAGATGGTCGTGTGGCAATGGTGGAGCCTGTGGACCGTGACGAAGAGGAGGCAAAGGAAGAAGATGTGGACAACAGAAGTACACTCATTCAACAGTACTTCCAGTGACACACAGGTAAGACACTGTAACTTCACCTTCTATTGCAGTCTTGTGTTTGACATTGAACATGGCAGCCTGATTTCCTATGTCTATGGCCACTTAGTGTACCCTTTGGCATCTCTATTTTCAGATCTCTGTGCCCCACTCTGGCTCGTGGTGTGTTTACTGCTGCCCACTGCAGGTTATACCTATGTTAATATTACAGTAGATTAGAAATGTAATGTTTACAGTTTGTGAAACTAATATATGTGTCAAATAATCCATAGACTCCATACTTGAATTTGTTCAAAGGATGTTTATTTTGGTGCTAATAAGTGGAGGGGGGATTGCAATGGGCTGGGTTGCTGATAGAGGAAAGTCCAGGGTAGAGTCCAATTTTTTTGTATCATAGGTGCATTGTCCAAGGGGGCATAGGAAGGGGACCAATGGCAGTTCAAGGTGGACAGGAGGACAGAGTGGGACAGAAGGGTGGTGTTAGACCTGACAGCCTTAGGGTAGTCACCCCTAACTTTTTGCCTGCCTCCCTCCTCGTTTTGGATACTGTTTTGCTGGTTTTTAGACTCTGCGCACTTTACCACTGCTAACCAGTGATAAAGTGTATATGCTCTCTCTCTGTAAACATGGTAAACTTGGGATCATACCTGATTGAACTATTTAATCTACTTATAAGTCCCCAGTCATGTGCACTCCAGGTGCCTAGGGCATATAGATTAAATGCTACTAGTGGACCTGCAGCACGGATTGTGCCACCCACTTAAGTAGCCCCTTTTCCTTGTCTCAGGCCTACCATTGCTAGGCCTGGGTGTGCAGTTTCACTGCCACCTCGACTTGGCATTTAAAAGTACTTGCCAAGCCTAGAACCCCCCTTTTTCTGCATATAAGTCACCCTTAATGTGTGCCCTGGGTATCCCCTGGAGCAGGGTGCTGTGTAGGTAAAAGGCAGGACATGTACCTGTGTAGTTATATGTCCTGGTAGTGTAAAACTCCTAAATTCGTTTTTGCACTACTGGGAGACCTGCTCCCTTCATAGGCTAACATTGGGGCTGCCCTCATACACTGTTGAAGTGGCAGCTGCTGATCTGAAAGGAGTAGGGAGGTCATATTTAGTATGGCCAGAATGGTAATACAAAATCCTACTGACTGGTGAAGTCGGATTTAATATTACTATTCTAGAAATGCCACTTTTAGAAAGTGAGCATTTCTTTGCACTTAAATCCTTCTGTGCCTTACAATCCACGTCTGGCTAGGTTTAGTTGACAGCTCCTTGTGCATTCACTCAGACACACCCCAAACACAGGGTACTCAGCCTCACTTGCATACATCTGCATTTTGAATGGGTCTTCCTGGGCTGGGAGGGTGGAGGGCCTGCCCTCACACAAAGGACTGCCACACCCCCTACTGGGACCCTGGCAGACAGGATTGAACTGAAAGGGGACCTGGTGCACTTCTTAGCCTCTCTTTGAAGTCTCCCCCACTTCAAAGGCACATTTGGGTATAAAACAGGGCCTCTGCCCTACCTCATCAGACACTTGCTGGAGAAGAAACCGGAACCAGAAACTACATCCTGCCAAGAAGAACTGCCTGGCTGCTCAAAGGACTCACCTGTCTGCTTTCTACAAAGGACTGCTGTCTTGCTGTTGCCCTGCTGCCCTGCTGAACTCTTGTCTGGCTGTGAAAGTGCTCTCCAAGGGCTTGGATAGAGCTTGCCTCCTGTTCCTTGAAGTCTCAGGACCAAAAAGACTTCTTCCTTTCACTTGGACGCTCCGTGCGCCGAAACTTTCGACGCACAGCCTGTTTCGCGGCGAGAAAAACGCCGCACACCGACGCTGATCGACGCGACGCCCTCGGGACGATCGAGACTTCGACGCACAACCTCGCAAGGACAAAGCCGCTCGACTTTCCAGGAGAAATCGACGCGACGCCCACCGTGAGTGCGAAACTTTGACGCACGGCCTCGCAAGGACAACGCCGCCCGACTTCCAAGGAGAAATCGACGCGACGCCTGCCGTGAGACCAAACTTTCGACGCACGGCCTCGCAAGGACAACGCCGCCCGACTTCCAAGGAGAAATCGACGCGACGCCTACCGTGAGGTCGAAACTTCGACGCGCAGCCCCGCAGAACGACGCGCAGCCGGAAAACAAGCAGGAGAATCCACGCACAGACCCGGGACATCTGGTAATCCCCGCGATCCACAAAAAGAGACTGTCTGCGCGCCGGAAAACGACGCCCGACTTCCCCGCGTGGAAAAGACCGACACAAGTCTGTGTGTGCTGAGGAGAAATCGACGCACACACCCCTTTTTCCACGCATCTCTTCTCCTGTGGCCCTCTGAGGAGATTTTCCACCAGAAACCAGGTACTTTGTGCTTGAAAGACACTGTATTGCATTCTAAAGACTTAAGACACTTCATATCACTTCCCTGTGATATTTCTACAATTTTCCATTGCAACTTTATTCTTTTTGACCTACAATTATCCTGATAAATATTATATATTTTTCTAAACACTGTGTGGTGTAGTTTTGTGGTGCTATATGGTGGTATTGTATGATTTATTGCACAAATACTTTACACATTGCCTTCTAAGTTAAGCCTGACTGCTCGTGCCAAGCTACCAGAGGGTGGGCACAGGATAATCTTGGATAGTGTGTGACTTACCCTGACTAGAGTGAGGGCTTTTGCTTGGACAGGAGGTAACCTGACTGCCAACCAAAAACCCCATTTCTAACATTGGTGATCAGCGGTGAGGATAGGACTTGTATTTGTGCAGTGACATACAGTAGCTAAGTATCTCACTACCTACCCACAGTTGAAGGTCAACTTGGTTTTTATCTCTTTTTGAAAATCCATTTTTTCCTGACAATTTTCAAAAACTAAATCCTCACTCAACATGTCTCTGACTGGGTCTCAGACAGGGGACTTTGACCTAGTCCAGTTGGATACATACACGGTCAAACAACTAAGAGGATTCTGCAGGGCATTGAGGGTACCCACCCAAGGGGCCTCCAGAAAGGAGGACTTTCAAGTGGCGCTGAGGGCCTGGGCAGAAGCCCATTTAGAGGATGATGAGGAAGGGGAGCCAGAAAATGGCCCCTCAGAAGGATTTCCACTATCTATGGATGGTGTTACCACTGCAATTGTGCACCCTTCCAGACCAGGGAGCAGTGTCTCCATGCAAAGCCTGACCGCAGAGGAAAGGAGAGAGGAAAGGGAGTTCCAATTGCAAATGGCAAAACTGAAAATTGAGGCGCAACAGGAGGAGAGGAGGGCAGAAAGAGAAGCCAAACAAGCTGAGGCTGAAAGAGCAGCCAAACAGATTGAAGCTGAAAGGACAGCCAAACAGATTCAAGCAGAAGCTGAAAGGGCAGCCAAACAAGCAGAAGCTGAAAGAGCAGCCAAACAAGTGGAAGCTGAAAGAGCTTTGGCTGAAAAGAAACTATTGTTGGCTCATGAACTGAGTCTCAAGGAGCTGGAGATCAAGGCAAGACAGTCTGAATCCAGCAATAATGGTGGCAGCATACAGACAGGACCTGCTGGAGAAAAGAAGGTTCGTATACCCAAAAATGTGGTGCCCAGTTTTGTGGTGGGAGATGACATAGATAAATGGTTAGCTGCTTATGAAGTTGCACTAAGGGCTCATGAGGTTCCTGAAGGGCAATGGGGGGTAGCTATGTGGGGTTATGTGCCGCCATTGGGGAGGGACACACTTCTCACATTGGATCCACCGGATCAAAACACATACCCACTCCAGAAAGCCACTTTACTTGCCAAGTTTGGGCTGACCCCTGAGGGATACCGTCAGAGGTTCAGGGACAGCACCAAACAAACCACACAAACATGGGTAGATTTCTTTGATTTCTCTAGTAAGGCACTGAATGGATGGGTGCGGGGCAACAAAGTAGCAGATTATAAAAGTTTATATGATTTGATCCTGAGAGAGCATATGCTTAATGTTACTTATACAGATTTGCGCCAGCACCTAGTGGATAGTAAGCTGACTGATCCCAGGAAGCTTGCTGAGGAGGCGGACCTCTGGGTTAGCACCAGAGTGTCCAAAAAGGTACCTGGGGGGGACTCCCACAAAGGTGGTCAGGGTTCCCAACAGAAGAAAGAGGGGGGAGATAAACTTACAGATAAGGAACTCTCTAAAGGCCCCCAAAAGAATTCCCAGGGAGGGGGTGGCAACCCTTCCTTTTCCAAATTTGGGAGAAAGCCAGGGACATTTGACAAGTCAGGAAAATCTAGCCCCAAATGCATGGAATGTTACCAATATGGTCACTACAAAGGCGATCCTCAGTGCCCCAAGAGGGCACCGTCCACTACCGGACAGGCACCTGGGTTGACTAGTGTAGCACTCGGGGGGGAGATGGACCCAACTAGCTTTGGGGAACAGGTAGAGATTTCCCTAGTGTCCCTGGGAGAAGGAGAAATGGTGCCCAAGGCCCACATGCCTAGAAATACTTCCAAGTACCGGCAGTGGGTCACCATTGATGGGCAGAGGGTGGAGGCTCTGCGTGACACAGGAGCCAGTATGACTACTATCAAGAGTCAGCTGGTGTCAGCAGAGCAGATAATGCCTAATACATTCCACCAGGTCAGAGTAGCTGACAATCGCGAGAGTCACCTACCGGTGGCTCTGGTTCCCTTTGAGTGGGGGGGGGTCTCTGGTACTCTGAAAGTAGCTGTGAGTCCTGCCATGCCTGTAGATTGTCTGTTAGGCAATGACCTTGAGCACACTGCTTGGAAAGAAGTGGAGCTCAGGTCTCACCTGGAGATGTTAGGGTTACCTGAGTGGGTCTGCATGACCACCCGGTCCATGGCTGACCGAGAGGGAAGTCAAGGGCATCTGGAGCCTGGAACGATGGCCCAGAGAGCTGCCAGGAGGAGGGACCAGGGGTGCGGGAAACCGACCCCCGCTGTTCCCACAGTGGCTGACGGGGCTCCTGAGGAGGAGGCTTCCGAGCCAACTGGGGAAGACATCGCCGCCCTAGGTGACTTACCTGAGCTTGCTGGTTGGCAAGTTGAGGGTGGACCCACCAGGGAGGACTTCTGCAAGGCGCAGAAAGAATGTCCCACTCTAGAAGGTTTGAGGAAACAAGCCTCAAACCAGGCAGCCGGCGACGCCTCTGGCGATCACCACCTATATTGGGAGAATGATCTCCTTTACAGTGAGCCTAAGGTTCCGGGCTTTGGGGCAGCACGTGTGCTGGTGGTCCCCCAATGTTACCGAACCTTCCTACTGGGTCTGGCTCACGACATTCCCCTGGCAGGACATTTGGGGCAGGGCAAGACCTTTAACAGGCTTGTCACCCACTTTTATTGGCCCAAAATGAGGACACACTCAGACAAGTTCTGCAGATCCTGTCCTACCTGCCAGGCCAGTGGTAAAGCAGGAAAAAGGGTTAAAACCCCCATGATTCCACTTCCTGTCGTTGGCACCCCCTTTGAAAGGGTGGGCATCGACATTGTTGGCCCCTTGGACCCCAAAACTGCCTTAGGCAACCGGTTCATCCTGGTTTTGGTGGACCATGCCACCCGTTACCCAGAGGCAATCCCTCTAAGGACAGTAACTGCACCGGTGGTGGCCAGAACCCTGATGGGGATATTTACCCGTGTGGGGTTCCCCAAGGAAATAGTGTCTGACAGAGGCACTAACTTCATGTCCGCATACATGAAGTCGCTGTGGGATGCGTGTGGTGTAACTTACAAGTTCACCACACCCTATCACCCCCAGACGAACGGTCTTGTGGAGAGATTCAACAAGACCCTGAAAGGCATGATTGGTGGCCTTCCTGAGGCCATGAGGCGTAAGTGGGACGTCCTCTTACCATGCCTTCTCTTTGCTTACAGAGAGGTCCCCCAGAGAGGGGTAGGGTTCAGTCCCTTTGAACTTCTCTATGGGTACCCTGTCAGGGGACCCTTAAGCATTGTCCAGGAGGGATTGGAGAAAGCTCCAAAGGCACCCCCTCAGGATGTGGTCAGCTATATGTTGGCCCTCCGCAACCAGATGACCCGCTTCTGGAAAGAAGCCCAAGATAACCTTGAGGCCAGTCAAGAGGTGATGAAACAATGGTATGACCAGAAGGCCACCCTGGTAGAGTTTCAACCTGGAGACAAAGTGTGGGTAATGGAGCCAGTAGAGCCCAGAGCTCTCCAGGACCGCTGGTCTGGCCCATTTGAAATAAAGGAGCGGAAAGGGGAGGCCACTTACCTAGTGGACCTCAAAACCCCTAGGAATCCCCTAAGGGTGCTCCATGTGAACCGACTAAAAGCTCATTGTGAGAGGTCGGAGATCAACATGCTTCTGGTCACAGATGAAGGAACGGAAGAGGAGAGTGAACCTCTCCCCGACCTCCTCTCTGCCCAAGAAGGTGATGGGTCAGTAAGCGGGGTCATTCTGTCTGGCACCCTGACTCTAAATCAGAAAGGAGACTGTTATGAGCTGTTGGAGCAGTTCTCCCCCCTGTTCTCCCTTACTCCTGGGCTGACCCACCTCTGTGTTCATGATATTGACACCGGTGACAGTCTCCCTGTGAAAAACAAAATTTACAGGTTGTCGGATAAGGTGAAGGCCAGCATCAAGGAGGAGGTCTCCAAGATGTTGACTCTAGGGGTCATTGAGAAATCCAGTAGTCCCTGGGCCAGCCCAGTGGTATTGGTCCCTAAGGCTACTGCCCCAGGTGCGAAGCCAGAGCTCCGGTTCTGTGTGGACTACCGGGGTCTCAACTCAGTCACCCGGACTGATGCTCACCCCATCCCCCGAGCTGATGAGCTCGTGGACAGGCTAGGCGCTGCCAAGTTCCTGAGTACGTTTGATCTTACTTCAGGGTACTGGCAGATCGCCCTGACTGAGGGGGCTAAGGAAAGGTCCGCCTTTTCCACCCCTGACGGCCATTACCAGTTCCGAGTGATGCCGTTTGGATTAAAAAATGCCCCCGCTACCTTCCAACGGTTGGTTAACGGGGTCCTGGCTGGCAAGGATGCCTTCTGTGCAGCCTACCTGGATGACATAGCTGTCTACAGTTCCAGCTGGGAGGAACACCTGCTCCACCTCAAGGAGGTGCTTCAGGCCCTGCAACAGGCAGGCCTGACCATCAAGGCTAGTAAGTGCCAGATTGGGCAGGGTTCCGTGGTGTACTTGGGACACCTAGTAGGTGGTGGCAAGGTGCAGCCACTCCAGGCCAAGATCGAAACTATCAAGGCCTGGCAACCACCTCGAACCCAGACTGAGGTGAGAGCCTTTTTAGGCCTCACCGGATACTACCGCAGGTTTGTCAAGGGCTATGGTACCATTGTGTCCCCCTTGACAGAACTCACGTCCAAGAAGCAACCTAGGTTGGTGAATTGGACAGAGGCTTGTCAGAAAGCCTTTGACGCCTTAAAGGAAGCCATTTGCACGGCCCCCGTGCTCAAGGCCCCTGACTACTCCCAGGAATTTATCGTGCAGACAGACGCTTCAGAGCATGGCATAGGGGCAGTCCTAGCACAGCTAAATGAGGAGGGCCAAGATCAACCGGTAGTCTTTATTAGCAGAAGGCTATTACCACGGGAACAGAGGTGGAGTGCTATTGAAAGAGAAGCTTTTGCTGTGGTCTGGGCCCTGAAGAAGCTGAGGCCCTACCTGTTTGGGACTCACTTCCTAGTTCAGACAGACCACAGACCCCTCAGATGGCTCATGCAGATGAGGGGTGAGAATCCAAAACTTCTGAGGTGGTCCATTTCCCTACAGGGGATGGACTTTACGGTGGAACATCGCCCAGGGGTTGACCACGCCAATGCTGATGGTCTCTCCAGGTACTTCCGCCTTAGCGATGAGAGCTCCCAGGAGGTCGGGTAGCTCTCCCCACTTTCAGCTGGGGGGGACACATGTTAGACCTGACAGCCTTAGGGTAGTCACCCCTAACTTTTTGCCTGCCTCCCTCCTCGTTTTGGATACTGTTTTGCTGGTTTTTAGACTCTGCGCACTTTACCACTGCTAACCAGTGATAAAGTGTATATGCTCTCTCTCTGTAAACATGGTAAACTTGGGATCATACCTGATTGAACTATTTAATCTACTTATAAGTCCCCAGTCATGTGCACTCCAGGTGCCTAGGGCATATAGATTAAATGCTACTAGTGGACCTGCAGCACGGATTGTGCCACCCACTTAAGTAGCCCCTTTTCCTTGTCTCAGGCCTACCATTGCTAGGCCTGGGTGTGCAGTTTCACTGCCACCTCGACTTGGCATTTAAAAGTACTTGCCAAGCCTAGAACCCCCCTTTTTCTGCATATAAGTCACCCTTAATGTGTGCCCTGGGTATCCCCTGGAGCAGGGTGCTGTGTAGGTAAAAGGCAGGACATGTACCTGTGTAGTTATATGTCCTGGTAGTGTAAAACTCCTAAATTCGTTTTTGCACTACTGGGAGACCTGCTCCCTTCATAGGCTAACATTGGGGCTGCCCTCATACACTGTTGAAGTGGCAGCTGCTGATCTGAAAGGAGTAGGGAGGTCATATTTAGTATGGCCAGAATGGTAATACAAAATCCTACTGACTGGTGAAGTCGGATTTAATATTACTATTCTAGAAATGCCACTTTTAGAAAGTGAGCATTTCTTTGCACTTAAATCCTTCTGTGCCTTACAATCCACGTCTGGCTAGGTTTAGTTGACAGCTCCTTGTGCATTCACTCAGACACACCCCAAACACAGGGTACTCAGCCTCACTTGCATACATCTGCATTTTGAATGGGTCTTCCTGGGCTGGGAGGGTGGAGGGCCTGCCCTCACACAAAGGACTGCCACACCCCCTACTGGGACCCTGGCAGACAGGATTGAACTGAAAGGGGACCTGGTGCACTTCTTAGCCTCTCTTTGAAGTCTCCCCCACTTCAAAGGCACATTTGGGTATAAAACAGGGCCTCTGCCCTACCTCATCAGACACTTGCTGGAGAAGAAACCGGAACCAGAAACTACATCCTGCCAAGAAGAACTGCCTGGCTGCTCAAAGGACTCACCTGTCTGCTTTCTACAAAGGACTGCTGTCTTGCTGTTGCCCTGCTGCCTTGCTGAACTCTTGTCTGGCTGTGAAAGTGCTCTCCAAGGGCTTGGATAGAGCTTGCCTCCTGTTCCTTGAAGTCTCAGGATCAAAAAGACTTCTTCCTTTCACTTGGACGCTCCGTGCGCCGAAACTTTCGACGCACAGCCTGTTTCGCGGCGAGAAAAACGCCGCACACCGACGCTGATCGACGCGACGCCCTCGGGACGATCGAGACTTCGACGCACAACCTCGCAAGGACAAAGCCGCTCGACTTTCCAGGAGAAATCGACGCGACGCCCACCGTGAGTGCGAAACTTTGACGCACGGCCTCGCAAGGACAACGCCGCCCGACTTCCAAGGAGAAATCGACGCGACGCCTGCCGTGAGACCAAACTTTCGACGCACGGCCTCGCAAGGACAACGCCGCCCGACTTCCAAGGAGAAATCGACGCGACGCCTACCGTGAGGTCGAAACTTCGACGCGCAGCCCCGCAGAACGACGCGCAGCCGGAAAACAAGCAGGAGAATCCACGCACAGACCCGGGACATCTGGTAATCCCCGCGATCCACAAAAAGAGACTGTCTGCGCGCCGGAAAACGACGCCCGACTTCCCCGCGTGGAAAAGACCGACGCAAGTCTGTGTGTGCTGAGGAGAAATCGACGCACACACCCCTTTTTCCACGCATCTCTTCTCCTGTGGCCCTCTGAGGAGATTTTCCACCAGAAACCAGGTACTTTGTGCTTGAAAGACACTGTATTGCATTCTAAAGACTTAAGACACTTCATATCACTTCCCTGTGATATTTCTACAATTTTCCATTGCAACTTTATTCTTTTTGACCTACAATTATCCTGATAAATATTATATATTTTTCTAAACACTGTGTGGTGTAGTTTTGTGGTGCTATATGGTGGTATTGTATGATTTATTGCACAAATACTTTACACATTGCCTTCTAAGTTAAGCCTGACTGCTCGTGCCAAGCTACCAGAGGGTGGGCACAGGATAATCTTGGATAGTGTGTGACTTACCCTGACTAGAGTGAGGGCTTTTGCTTGGACAGGAGGTAACCTGACTGCCAACCAAAAACCCCATTTCTAACAGGTGGCAATCAGGAGAGTCTTATTTCCTGGCGGGGGTCTTGGCAATGTTCTCTGGCTTCTGCCCGGATCGCAGGGACCGTTTGCCGGGTGGTTCTCCTTCTGCAGGGGGTGGGGTGCTGGTGGCTTGTTGGTCCTGTGGTGGGGCCTCCTGTCCACTAGCGCCAGCAGAGGTAGAGGGCTGTTCTTCAGTGTGGCTAGTGTCAGAGGCTTGTTGGTGTGCCACTGCCTCCCTCATGGTGTTGGCCATGTCTGCTAGCACCCCTGCAATGGTGACCAGAGTGGTGTGGATGTCTTTCAGGTCCTCCCTGATCCCCGGTACTGTCCCTCATGCAGCCGCTGGGTCTCCTGCAACTTGTACAGTATCTGGCCAATCGTCTCCTGGGAATGGTGGTATGGTCCCACGATCCCTGCAAGTGCCTGGTGGAGAGTCGGTTCCCTGGGCTTGTCCTCCCCCTGTCGCACAGCAGTTCTCCCAGCTTTCCTGTTGTCCTGTGCCTCTGTCCCCTGAACTGTGTGCCCACTGCCAGTGACCCCAGGTCCCTGATCGTCCTGTGTTTGTGGGTTTGCCTGGGGTCCCTGTAGTGGTGGACACACTGATGGTTGATGTGTCTTGTGGACAGAGAGATGGGCCCGCTCGGTGGGTGCTGTGCTGGTGTTTCCTGCAGGGGGAGGCACTGTGGTGGTTTGGGACTGTGGCAGGGGCACTGACTGTCCAGAGATCCCTGATGGGCCAGGTTGGTCAACGTGATTCAGGTGTGCAGAGCTGCTGTCATCACTGTGGGCCTCTTCTGCGGGGGGACTGGATGTGGATGGCACCTCCTCTCTGGTGAAGTTGAGTGGGATCCAGTGGGGATGTAAATGCAGTGTTATTGTATCTGCGTGTGCCATCTTGTGCATGGATATGTTTCCCTCTATGGTTGTTATTAGCAAGGCAGCTTTGGCTTGTGTGAGTTGTGCTTGGTTTGGCTAAGTGATTGTCACTAGTGTGCATGCAGTGGTGATGGGTGTCCTTGCAGGTCTGTGAGGGGTGTCCATGCATTGGTACAGCATGCAGGGCTTGGCATTGGGATGAGTGGGTTGTGATGGTGGGGTGTGTGGGAGGTGGTGGAGAGAAGGGAGTGAGGGTGGGGGCATGTGATGGCATGCAGGTAGGGGGGTGAAAGTAGTATAAAGTTGACTTACCAGAGTCCAGTCCTCCTGCTACTCCTGCCAAGCCCTCAGGATGCATGATTGCCAAGACTTGCTCCTCCCATGTTGTTAGTTGTGGGGGAAGAGGTGGGGATCCACCGCCAGTCTTCTGTACAGCTACCTGGTGTCTTGCAACCACGGAATGCACCTTTCCCCGTAGGTCGTTCCACCTCTTCCTGATGTCATCCCTTGTGCTGGGGTGCTGTCCCACGGCTTTGACCCTGTCCACGACTCTCCGCCATAGCTCCATCTTCCTAGCAATGGATGTCTGCTGCACCAGTGATCCGAATAGCTGTGGCTCTACCCGGATGATTTCCTCCACCGTGGCCCTTAGCTCCTCTTCTGAGAACATGGGGTGTCTTTGTGGTGCCATGGGTGTAGTGTGAGTGGTATGTGTGAGGGTTTGTGGGTTGATGTGTTGGTGTGTGTGCTGTGAGGTGTGTGGATGGTGTATGGGTGATGGTGTTATGTGGCTCAGAATCAGTGGGTGCTCCTGGCTTGTCCCTCTCTCAGCTGGCAATATGTTTTTCATTGCAAGGGGTTGTGGGTATTGTGGCTGTGTGTTTTATATTGGATTGGGTGTGTGGGTGTGTTATGTGTATGTGTGTCGAGTGTGTGTAGTTTGAATTGTCCAATGTGGTGACATTTTGTTAGTGTGTGTGTATTTTGAGCGCGGCGGTGTGTACCGCGGTTGAATGACCGCTGCGGTGATTCGTGGGTCATGATGCTGTGGGCGTATTACTGTTGGCATAACTGTGTGACTTTTGTTACCACCAGTTTATCACTGACCTTTGGACTGGCGGACTCGTGTGGGTGTCTGTATAGTGGCGGATTTCTATGTGTGGGTCATAACAATTTGAGCTGTGACTGTTTGCGTCTTTCTTGAGTTAGACAGACCTGGTTGATTGTGGGAATTGATGTTCCTTTACCTTGGACCATTTGGAGACGCTGCATCTTCTGGATCCGAGCAACTACTTCCAGTTCCGGTTTCACGATCGTGGCTGCAGCGGATGAGAGACGCGTCCCCTCACAGGAAGCAGGGAAGCAAAGGAGCTAAGGAGCGGGCAGAAGAGTGAAGGGCAGAAAAGTGAGGGTAGAACCATGGGGGTTCCGGCCATCAGGTGCTTCCAGCCATCAGGCGCTTTTAAGCGGGAACTGCAGCAGTGAGGCCAGGAATGTCAGGAGCACCACATGACGAGGGCAGGAGCCGGGTACACTACAGGCAGGGAGCCAAGCGGGATCAGGAGGTCCGGGAGGATTACGGTAAGAGGCAGAAGTGCCGCTTAGGTGTTCTCTTGCTCCCCTGCTCCCCAGCTTCCCCGGCCCCCAGCACCATCGCCAGTGGTCCTCGCACCCTGTTTTCTTTAGGAAGGCCCCACCTACCCTAGCCTCCCGCCCTCCGTTGAGGCCTCCGTTGAAGCTGAGCTACATGCTCCGACGCTACAGTCCTACAGTCCTCCAAGATTGCACCAAGTTAGACCGCCCCCACTGAAAGGTCATAAAAGACACTGCATCATAAACTGGGGGGTCTAGCTATTTGACCAGCTGGCAATCTAGCTGGCAATCCTGCGTATCTTGAGTAACCTACCCCAGAGAAGACGTATGCAGCCTTTTCTGGGCACCAGCTCCCGGGCAGCATATCCGGATCCGGATAAGTATTAAAAAGACTATTTGGACTCCCCAGAGCCCCAGAGGGGTGGTTCCATAAAAAAGTGAACACACAGGAGTGCCCAACAGAGTCCGGGCAGCGGAAGCGGCCACGGATCTCTGTGGTGCAGTTTGCTGCCTCAACCACAGACTCCTCTATCAAACCTCTCTGTGACCTGTGACCTACATCGTATCTTGGCTGCGATAGCACCAGAGGAGGACCACACATGCTTGTGCCCCTCAATCCAGAGGTGTGGCAGCGTGTCTATTTTGTCTATTTTGACAAAAAAAAGAAAAAAGGGAAGAAGACTGCTGGACCTCGATAGGGGCCAGTGGCACGCGCTTGTGCCCCTCTATCCAGAGGTGTGGCGGCGTGTCTATCTGATGGAAAAGATAAAGGGTAGTAAACTGCTTGAACCTTGACAGGAGCCAGCAGCTCGCTTGGGCAGCATTTGAAGAGGATGACATGTACTTGTGCCCCTCGCCTCTGAGTTGTGGTCAGTTTCAGTAAGGAGGAATATCTAAAGGAATTTTCATAGTCGGTGAAAATAAGGACAGGGAAGGAAAGGGCATTTCAGCCGCAATCCAAAAACGATGAAGAAACAAAGTAAGCCCATGTTTTTTCCATCACCATTACCATCAACATCAAAAAGGGAAGGGAAAACGAAGACAAAGGGGGTCATTCTGACCAGAGTTGGCGGGAGCACCGCCAACAGGCTGGCGGTGCCCCGCAGGGCATTCTGACCGCGGCGGTTTGGCCGCGGTCAGATGCGGAAAACCGGCGGTCTCCCGCCGGTTTTCCGCTGCCCAAATGAATCCTCCATGGCGGCGCAGCTCGCTGCGCCGCCATGGAGGATTCTGACACCCCATACCGCCATCCTGTTCCTGGCGGTTCGCCCACCAGGAACAGGAAGGCGGTATGGGGTGTCGTGGGGCCCCTGGGGGCCCCTGCAGTGCCCATGCCAATGGCATGGGCACTGCAGGGTCCCCCGTAAGAGGTCCCCACTTTGTATTTCAGTGTCTGCTTTGCAGACACTGAAATACGCGACGGGTGCCACTGCACCCGTCGCACCTTCCCACTCCGCCGGCTCAATTCTGAGCCGGCGTCCTCGTGGGAAGGGTGTTTTGCACTGGGCTGGCGGGCAGCCTTTTGGCGGTCGCCCGCCAGCCCAGTGCAAAACCCAAAATACCCTCAGCGGTCTTTCGATTTTGGAGGGGGGAACTCTGGCGGGAAGCCTCCGCCGCCCGCCAGGGTGAGAATCACCCCCAAAGTGTCAATCCCTTGTCTCCCCTACAACGCCTTTTTTCAGCAGACATCAAAAATCGGTAAGGGTCAGTCAGAAGTCTGATTTCTTAAAGGCAACCCTGGATGTGATTTTTTCTCTTTCAAATAGCTCCGCGACTCTACCACATCCAATCTCCCCTATCAAAAGTGAATGCAGTCTGTTACATGACCAAGGTGATAAAAGTAGGTTTAAAGAGGAAGGGCAGGCAGAAAAATCCACCTATGAAAAAAATAACAACCAAATGGAAGACAACCCTAAAGATAATGTTTGGGGCTCAATTTGTGACTTAGAATTACTGACCCTCAGGTCGTCTTCACCTTCCCCTGGAACCTCAAACTGTCCATCTTTGGAAAATCAAATTAATTTTTCCCATTTAGGCACTCAATTTCCATTTGAGGTAAATGTGATTATTAAAGGAGCGACTGATTCTTACCTAAGTGAACCTGTTGTGACTTCACAAGAGTATGATAAAGTAAGGGAAATGGATCATTCATTAGAATCTATTAATATTATTGAAACTTTAAATAATCCGGACCCACTAAACACTAATCTTTCTTGTAAAAACAGGGACTCAAGCCCCACCATGGATATCCTTAACAAGTCTTTCAATAAAGATATGGGAATGTCCCTGCAAGAAGACTAAATTGGAGTCTCAGATACACAAACGAATATCTCAGTCCTTAAATGCAGATCCCTAAATGTATCCTCTATGTTAAATGAAAAAACAAGTGAATCTGAAAGTAGTGGGGAAAATAAAGAGAACACACTGCAAGTACCAAATACTAGAAGGCAGTTGGATCAAAATGCGTTAAGTGATATCTTTTTTAAAACCTTGCAGCTAACACTGGATGCTCTGTCGTATCAGTCCTCTAAAATGGATGTCCAGGCGGATATACTGAATACTATGGCCAAATCCGTAGCAGGGATCGACCAGAAACTGACAAATTTAAACAACTTGATTAAGCAAGCACAGAATATTTCCGAAATATAAGCAATAGAATGCACTTGTGAGCCCATAATTGACAAGGTGGCCTCTCTTCCAGAAGCTTTAAACTCACTGATAGCAAACCTTAAAGAACATTTAAATATGAAAAGAGAGGAGGAAATTATAGCTAAAGAACCCCCCCCGTATCAAAGGGAGGCGGGGAAAAGCAAAAGCTCATGGATCCATTGAAGAACCAAAATGTGAGCAGGAAGAAGTTTGCAAGGAAATTTTAGGCTCCTTTGACTTTTCCCACTTCAACCAGTAAAGCCACCCACTAAAAGACAAAAGAAAAAGCAACGAAAAGTGAGAAATAAAAAAGGGGTGACCTCAATAGGCCCCCCAGCGATAAAATCAAACCCCTCCTCTAGCCTGGGCAGAGGTGATGGCATGCCAATGCCCAATTACCTCATGACAAACAAAACAAGTTTCTCATTGGTAAATAAATTGTTCCCATTATTCAACTTTGGAGCAAAGGGCAATACTACTCATAATCAAGGGTGGCAAAATGAAAATGAACTACACTCCAATGAGGGGGATATAGAGAGTAATGACCAACAAATGATGGCAATGAAAAATGATATGGGCAAGTCAGAGCAGGAACCCCAAAATAATAAGCCACATCAACGGGGGACACAGGTTGTAACCGGTCCTAGTCCCATAATAAATAGGAGGCCTTTTGAAGAAGAGGGTATAACAATTACAGTCGCAAATTCAGAATATGCAGAGCACAATGGGGCTCAGACCGGAGCCCTTTTGGCCCAATATCAGGCACAAAACCAAAGAAGGCCAACATCCACCCTGGATGAAGGCTACTTAAGTGGCTCAATAGCAAAGCAAAAGGCTATAAAGTTGGAACGGTCTGATAAAGAGCTACCGGTAGGGAGTCAGGTATTAGAATATTCGAGGACTGCCAAACTAGATGAACAGATGGATATTATAGGTAGCTCTGATTTCATTTTGCCAAACGATTGGTTACAACTAATATTAGAAACTCAATATCACTCCAGGGGCGATTTGACATCCTGCATTAAAAGATATAAAATCTACTGATATTGTCTCTACCTAGGGAAAAAATACAAAGAGAGGCTTAAACAAATTAACCCTGGTAACCTGGAGGTCATCACAGTTGAATAAAAGAGATGTTAATGAAAAAGGTTCCGTCTTAAAATGGGAAATACATTTCAGCATACCCAAACAAGTAGGCTATCCTGACCCGTTAGAGGAACAAACCAATTTGCCTAATCAATCTAAGCCAAAAGAGTTGGATAAACCTTTCTCAGTTCTTAGATCTGCAACTGGAAGAATGGAAGATTACCCCTTAGCACGTACCATATCTAATACACACTTATCGCAGCTAGATTTAGGCTGGATATCAGAAACAATCCATCGAGAAAAACATCAGTGACTTACGAGTAGTAGGGCGCATAATAAACTCACAATCTTGCAAGAAAACCCCCTCCAAGTTTGCTTCTGGAATATAAATGGGGTTAGATCAAATACTCCACAAAAAGATCTATAAAGTTTACTAAAGAAAATTCAAATTATTTTTCTCCAGGAGACTTGGGCCACTGACTCTTTTTCAATTGATGGATTTATGGGATTTTTTTCCCCAGCAATAAAGGAGAAAAGGTATGGACATCCAAAGGAGGGATTAGCAATTTTTATCTCAGCAGGATTAAACATATTGGGGGTCATTCTGACCCTGGCGGTCAGTGTTAAAGCGGCGGCCAACCCGCCAACAGGCTGGCGGTCCAAAAAGTGGAATTCTGACCCTGGCGGGAACCGCCAACACAGGCCGCCGCTTTAACACTCCGACCGCCACGGCGGCACAAACAAACAGCGCGGCGGTCACCGCCAACAGCCAGGCGGGAGACAATGTACCGCCCACCCTATCACGACTCACCAATCTGCCACCTTTTCCGGGGCGGGAGCCCCGCCGATAAAAACACGGCGGAAACAGACATTTCCAATGGAAAACGCTCACCTCGACACACTCCACGCGGAATCGGGACAGCATGGAACCGGAACTCCACATCCTCCCAGCCATTGCCTTCCTGCTCTTCTTCCAGGATCACGAACGTCGCCGCAGACGACAACGGTGAGTACTGCACCTACGACACAGGGGAGGGAGGAGGAGGAAAGGTTACGGGCACACACATACGCCACACACCCACCCCCACCCTCACCCCCACCGAAATACCTACACACCAATGCAGATTGAAAAGTCAGAGTGACACCCCCAAAACAAAAATACAAAGACAAAAGGCAATGATTGTAAAAATAGAACTATATTATATCAATAATTAAGTATAGCGAACTTAGCAATATATAAAGAATTATTACACATCTAGAACTATATATATACAAGTAGCAAAAGTCCGGCACAGTTTTGCAAAGTCCAAATGTCCGTGGGCCAATGTGCAGCAACACATGGGCAAAGCCCACACACGAGATCGAGTCCATTGGAGAAAACACTGCTGGGGCATCACAAAAATAAAATCCTGGCACCTCAGGGGGAAGGGAAGGGGGGGCACCTCAGCCACATGAGTCCACAACGCCAGATCCACAAAGGGCCTCCATGCCCACTGTGCCATCCTGGGGAGTGCAAAGCCACAGTCTCTCAAGTCTCTACAGTGGGTGGATTGCCCACTGTGCCATCCTGGGGGGTGCAAAGCCACAGTCCATCAGGTGGATTACAGAGTCCACTGGTCATGGAGGAGGCATGGTGGGCAGAGTGCCTCGTGAAGCCCTGCCCGACACAGAACCGGGCCTGCCAATGGGCCAGCGGTGCTTGACAGGAGGGCCCAGCGGAGCGGTGCTTTACAGGAGGGCCCAGCGGAGCGGTGCTTGACAGGAGGGCCCAGTGGAGCGGTGCTTGACAGGAGGGCCCAGCGGAGCGGTGCTTGACAGGAGGGCCCTGTTCAGCGGTGCCTGTCTTGGCGGGGCCCTGTTCAGCGGTGCTTCTCACGGCGGGGCCCTGTTCAACGGTGCCTGTCTTGGCGGGGCCCTGTTCAGCGGTGCTTCTCATGGCAGGGACCTGTTCAGCGGTGTTTCTCACGGCGGGGACCTGTTCAGCGGTGCTTCTCACGGCGGGGACCTGTTCAGCGGTGCTTCTCACGGCGGGGACCTGTTCAGCGGTACTCCTCACGGCGGGGCCCTGTTCAGCGGTGCTTCTCACGGCGGGGACCTGTTCAGCGGTGCCTGTCTTGGCGGGGCCCTGTTCAGCGGTGCTTCTCACGGCGGGGACCTGTTCAGCGGTGCTTCTCACGGCGGGGACCTGTTCAGCGGTGCTTCTCACGGCGGAGACCTGTTCAGCGGTGCTCCTCACGGCGGGGACCTGTTCAGCGGTGCTCCTCACGGCGGGGCCCTGTTCAGCGGTGCTTCTCACGGCGGGGACCTGTTCAGCGGTGCCTGTCTTGGCGGGGCCCTGTTCAGCGGTGCCTGTCTTGTGTTTCGAGTGAACCACACCTGGCCAATACTTCCTGCTCAGTCAGCATCGGACCTTTCCGTTGCTGGGCCCTCCTGTGATGGAGTCCTGGGGCCCTGGGTCTCCTCCGATACCCCCGGAATGGGGCTGGTGACGGTGCAAGGCTACCCTCCTTGGGGGCAGGCGTATCAGGCCTGTCGCGCCTGCCCTTCAGTTTTTTGCTCCTCTTCCCAGGGGGGGGGGGGCTGGCTGTGCCTTTGCTGCTGGCCGATGTCCCTGCACAAGGAAAGGGCGGACTCAGCCACGACGTTCTTGGGAGTTGCTGGGCTGGTGGTGGCTGAGGTGTTTTTGGAACTCTTACGAGATGGAGGGGGTGGGTCAGGTGAGGAAAAGAGGTCCAGTTTATAGAGGATTAGTTTTTTAGGAGCCATGGGAAGGGTAGCTGGAGTGGGTATGGGAGTGGAGGAAGAGGATGTGGTTGTAGGAGAGTCAAGTCTGGTGTCTTTGGGTGCAGGTGCTTGGGCTGGAGGCTGACGTGAGGTGGATGGCTGTTGGTTGGGTGCCTGCCTGCGTTTCTGTGCTTTGGAAGCGGGGGTGACAGACACACTGGGAGAGGACACAGGGGACGTGTACATGGCAGTGGGGGTGGTGACTGCACGTGTGCAGACTGGTGTGGAGGGTGTGCTGGTGATGGGTGTACTGGCTGATGGTGCTGTGCATGCAGGTGTGAGTGTAGACGTCACAGGGAGGGAGGAGGGAGACGAGGAGGTCGGGGACACAGAGGAGGTAGTGGATGTTGGCATGTCTGCATCTGTATGTTGCTTGTGTGAATGCTTGTGTGTTCTGTGGTGCTAATGTCTGGATGAGCTTCCCTTGGGTGTTGAGGTGTGTGTAGGCTGGTCTGTAGGTGTGGATAGGATAGGCAGAGGAACAGGGGAGTGGGACTGGGTGGAGGGAGTTAGAAGAGGGAGGCTGGAGACAGGGACAATCGCTGCCGTCAGTGCTAAGGCCAGAGCGTTGAACGATCGCTGATGGGCAGCCTGACCCGAATGAAGGCCCTCCAGGTATGCATTGCTTTGATGCACCTCCCTCTCCACACCCTGGATGGCATTCAAAAGGGTAGACTGCCCAACAATGATGGTCCTCAGGAGGTCAATGACCTCCTCACTGAGGGCAGCAGGGGTGACTGGGGCAGGGCCTGAGGTGCCTGGGGCGAAGGAGATGGCCGCCTTCCTGGCCGTGCGGGCACGGGCCGAAGGCCGAGGGGCTGCTGGGAGGGCGGAGCTGGTGCGCTGGGTGGTGGCTGTACCTGTAGTATCGGTGGGCACGGATGTTGCCGCCACCGCAAGGGAGCTCCCATCCGAGGACGTGTCACTGACGTCTGCACGGGTCCCCGTGGTGGAGCCCCCGTCGCCCTCCGTCTCACTAGTCATGTCGGAGTCCGTTGCATGGCCCTCCGGGGCCATGTGAGATGCAGCTCCCTCTTGCGCCGATGCCACTTCTCCTCCGCCTGATGATGCTAATGCACACATTCACCAAAAAACTAAGAAAATGGGGGGGGGGATGAAGAAATAAAGACAAGTTGAGTGCATGCATTGGGGACACCGTTGGCGGAGAGGACAGACACAGAAGCCCCCTGCACTACGCTGCGCACTTGGGGTACACTACTCATTCCCTGGGACATGCCCTACAAGCCTATGGGCGACAACTGCCCACACAGAATACACAGGTCCATGAATAGCGTTACTAGGCACCCTACAGAGGTGGGGGGCGGGGGCACAGGACCATACCTCACGGAGGGGCCTAGCCTACAGATATCGCCCTGGCCTAGGGATACCCACAGCCCTCCTCCCCCACCCAGGCACCTCCACTGCGCGCAAATAGAGCTGAATGTGCTGGTACTCACCCCCTTGTGTCTGCTGTGATGTCCTCAAGCGCCCATCTAAATCGGGGTAGGCCACCGCCAGGATCCGGGACATCAGGGTGGTCAAGGTACGACTGGCACCCCTCCTAGGTTGGAAGGCCATCCCCAGCAGAGCCTCGGCGGTCTTCCTGCTCCCGCGGCGGATGTCCTCCCACCTCTTGCGGCAGTGGGTGCCCCGTCTGTTGTGGACCCCCAGGGCCCAGACGTCCTTGGCGATGGCACGCCAAATATCGATCTTTTGATGGGCGCTGACCTATGTGACATGTACAGGGGGGGAAAAGAAACATCATCACTTTTCTGCATGCTCGATGTGAGTGGCCCCCCCTCCCCAAACTTGCCAGGTGGCACATGCTCTCATCTGTCGTGCCATGCATTCGTAATTCGCTCCCCTCCCCTCCATCGTACATCCACCCCACTCATCACAGGCATTGCCCACTATGCATTGGCCCCCGTGTACTCACCTGTTGGTCTGGAGGACCGTAGAGTAGCGCATACTGGGGGAGGACCCCGTCCACAAGCTTCTCCAACTCTTCGGAACTGAAGGCGGGGGCCCTTTCCCCAGTCGCAGCAGCCATTATCACTTCCAGACCGAGGTCACAGCAGCACTTGCAGTATAGGTCCTCTCCTGTGGATGCTCAGGTCTCGTGTGATTAAGCAGAGAGAAAATGGTGGTCACGCCCTCGGCGGTGCGTACCGCGGCGGTGCGTACCGCGACCGCCGGCGCACATCGTCATTGGCTCCTGAAACCCATAGGGTTCAATGTTAACCAATGCTGCTTTGCGCCGCGGTCTTCGACCGCCTACCGCCACGGCGTGCCACGCCAGCGCAATGACCTCACTTCACATTGTCACACTTCACAGGTCAGGCAGCCGCCATTTCAAGGGCCCACATGGCTTAATTCCTACTGCGTCACACATGGCTAGGCCTTGCATCGACACTCATACAAGCTATTCAATCCAGAGAGATTTGTTTACTGTGCAGGCTGTGGGAACTTACCTGTGGGTTGATTGACTCTGTGCTCCATGTTGTCCTTCCTAGGCACCGTCCGCTGGGACTTGCGAGGAGACGGAGGAATGTTCCCGTGTACAGACCGCTGGTGGACCTGTCGACAATGGAAGAACGACATGTCATACTCACCTACAGACTCAACAGTGCCACTATACAGGAACTGTGTGCCCAGCTGGAGCCAGACCTGATGTCACCCATCCGCCAACCCACAGGTATTGCGCCTCTAGGTCAGGTGCTGTCAGTACTCCATTTTTTGGCTAGTGGATCATTTCAAACTACAGTGGCCATTTCATCTGGGATGTCTCAGCCTATGTTTTCAAGGGTGTTGTCCAGAGTGTTGTCTGCCCTGATGAAATACATGCGGAGCTACATCATTTTCCCTGAGGTGGGTGACTTGCCTACAGTTAAGGGTGATTTCTATGCCCTTGGACACATTCCCAATATCATTGGTGCCATTGATGGTACCCATGTGGCTTTGGTCCCCCCACAAGACAATGAACAGGTGTACAGGAACCGAAAAAGTTATCATTCCATGAATGTCCAGGTGGTCTGTTTGGCTGACCAGTACATCTCCCATGTAAATGCCAAGTTCCCAGGGTCAGTGCATGACGTGTACGTCATGCGAAATAGCAGCATCCCTTATGTGATGGAACAGCTACAGAGACAGCGTGTGTGGCTAATTGGTGACTCTGGTTACCCCAACCTGCCTTGGCTATTGACCCCAGTGAGGAATCCCAGGACAAGGGCAGAGGAACGGTACAATGAGGCCCATGGGCGTACTAGGAGGGTGATCGAGCGGACCTTCGGCCTCCTGAAGGCCAGGTTTAGGTGCCTGCATATGACAGGTGGATCCCTAATGTACTCACCAAAGAAGGTGTGTCATATCATCGTGGCCTGCTGCATGCTTCACAACCTGGCTTTGCGACGCCAGGTGCCTTTCCTGCAGGAGGATGGTCCAGATGGTGGTGTTGTGGCCGCTGTGGAGCCTGCGGAGAGTGAAGAGGAGGAAGACGAAGAGGACGACACAGACAACAGGGACAGAGTGATACTGCAGTATTTTCAGTAACACACAGGTAAGAATCTACTCCTGCATTTTATTATATCTGTAACAGTACTGGCTCTCTACTGTCTGACCTTTCACCCCAATGTATGGTAACTTAGTTGTGAATTTGCCTTCCTATTTCAGTGATGTGGTCCCCACTGAGTGCCCTCTGGTTTATTTCCCCATGGACTACCGCTATGTGACACTGGTATGTTGTCATCACAATGTATTTGGACATTTTTGGTTGGTTATATCGAATACATTTGGTTTAAAAAAATAAATAGCAGACTCCAGATGTTTTTTGTGCAATAATTGTGTTTATTGAAGTGCAAAAATTGGTGTATAGTTCAAAAAGGGTGATGGGTGATGGTGGAGACATGTCCATGGCAGAGTCCAGACTCACGTTCGCACAGGTGCATTGTCCATATGCCTGTGGAAGGTGGAGCAGGGGCAGTTCAAGGTTGGACAGGGTGAACAAGTGGGACAGTGGGATGACATCCGGGGGGATCCGTGCATGGAGGGGGTCTTGACATCCTACACTGTCTTCTTCCTCGATCTCAGGCCTTTCTTGCGGGGTGGTTCATGTTCTGCAGGGGGTGGGGTCCGGGTGGGCCGTTGCTGTTGTGTCGGGGCCTCCTGACCACTAGCGCAGGCGGAGGTGGTGGGCTGTTCTTCCTCCATGCTAGTGGCAGGGGCCCTTTGGGGGGCCACATGGTCCCGCAATGTGGTGACAATCTGGTTGAGTGCCACCACGATTGTACCCATTGCGGAACTGATGCTGCGCAGTTCTTCCCGGAACCCCATGTACTGGCCCTCCTGTATGGCCTGGATCTCCTGGAACCTGGCCAGGACCGTCGCCATCGTCTCTTGGGAGTGGTGGTACGCTCCCATGATGGTGGTGAGGGCCTCTTGGACAGTGGGTTCCCTAGGCCTGTCCTCCCTCTGTCGCACAGCAGCCCTCCCAGTTCCCCTTTGTTCCTGGGCCTCTGTCCCCTGGACGGTGTGCCCACTACCACTGCCCCCAGGTCCCTGTTGTTGTTGGGGTGGTGGGTTGCCCTGGGTGCCTTGTAGTGGAAGACACACCGCTGCTTGACCTGTCCTGGAGACAGAGGCATGGGCCCGCTGGGTGGGTGCTGTGCTGGGGTTTCCAGAGGGGGGTAGGTCTGCTGTGGCCTGTGGCTGCCTGAGGGGAACCGACTGTCCAGAGGTCCCCGATGGTCCGGGCTGGTCATCAGGTTCTAGGTCGACAGAGCTGCTGTCATCACTGGGGGCCTGTTCTGGGGGTGGGATGGACATTTCTGGACCCTCCGGGCCGGTGTGTTGGCGTTCGGGCCCTGCAGATGTGAAAGAGTATGGTTATTGCTTCTGTGTGTGCCATGGCGTGCGAATTGTGGGTGCCCTTGTCCCCCAGTGCTGGCATTCCCTTGTGGGAGGAGTTGTGAGGGTGGTTTGGGGGGGTGTGTGGGTTATGTGCAGTGGTCATGCTTAGGTGATGGGTGTCCATGGTTTGTGTTGGCATTCAGGGGTTGGTGTTGGTTTGGGTGGGTTGTGCTGGTGAGACATTAGCAGGGAGGATATGTGCTGGGGGGTTGGGGGTGAGGGTGGGGGTTGGCATGCTGGTGGTTGGGGGGGGGAAGTAGTTGAGATTAGACTTACCAGAGTCCATTCCTCCACCTACTCCAGCGAGGCCCTCAGGATGCAGGATGTTCAAGACCTCTTGCTCCCATGCTGTGAATTCGGGTGGAGTGGGTGGGGGTCCGCCGCCAGTCTTCTGCACAGCGATGTTGTGTCTTGACACCATCGCCCGCACCTTCCCCCGTAGGTCGTTCCAGCGCTTTCGGATGTCTTCCCGATTTCTGGGATGCTGTCCCACAGCGTTGACCCTGTCGACGATCCTTTGCCATAGCTCTGCCTTCCTGGCTATTGTGGTGTGCTGCACCTGTGTGCCGAAGAGCTGGGGCTCTACCCTAATTATTTCCTCCACCATGACCCTGAGTTCTTGGTCCGAGAACCTGGGGTGTCTTTGGGGTGCCATGGGGTGGTGTGGATGAGGTGTGGGGTGGTGTTTGTGGTGATGAGTGTAGTGGTGTGTGGTGTTTTGTGCGTAGATGTAGTGTGGGGGATGATGTTGGGTTCCTGTGTGTGTTGTGGTTTACGTTCCCTGTGCTCTCTCTCTGTGTATTGCGCCTTGTCTCTGAATTTCGATTTGTGGGGGTTTGTGGGTGATGTGGGTGTGTGTTTTATATCGTATTGATTGTGTGGGAGTGGTGTTTGTATGTGTATCAGGTGTGTGTATTTTGAATTATCCAATGTGGCTGTGTTTTGTAAAGGTGTGTGTATTTTGACCGCGGCGGTGTGTACTGCCAATGGGATACCGCGGTTGAAAGACCGCCGCGTGGATTCGTGGGTCGTAATGGCATGGGCGTATTTCTGTTGGCGTGACAGTGGAGGTTTGGTCATCTCCAGTTTATCGCTGACCGCTGATGTGGCGGCCTTACAGTGGAGGTCGGGTTTTTGGCGGTTTGGCAGTTGTGGGTCAGAATGACCCTGGCGGGTTACCGCGGCCGCGGCGGTGTTATGGCGGTCTTCTGACCGGCGGTAACTGCCTTTTACCGCCTGGGTCAGAATGACCCCCATTATGTACTTGAATATATGAGAAAAACAAAGACTTCTTGTTATTCAAGTTAGATGGGTGGAATGAGGAACATCCCAGTCCACTCCTGCTAATTAATGTCTATATCCACCCAGATGTACGATCCAGGAAGTATATGTCTTCCAAATTAATAGATACAATTTTAACTGCCCATCAGGATCAGGATCTAGGACCCCTGGAGCTCTTAGTAGCAGGGGACTTTAATCTGAAATTACTATACCCCTTTGAAAGGGATACACAAACCATTTTGCAAGATCTATTATGGGCAGGACCACATCAGTCCTTGGGGGCAACAGAGAAAGGAAAAGCCGGGATAGTAGTGTTAACGCGTCCCTTTAAGATAATTTATTTCACATCAGGACTCGTTTTAGCCAATGAATCTTTTGACCCAGTTGAGAGACACCGTAGGACGAGATAGCTAATCAATATATTAATCAATACATCAATAATGTCATCAATATTTATCACAACAATGCATTTCAGTTTAGTCAAAGTCATTAATCAGTTCAACTGACGCTACCATTTCCTTGCATCCATGAATAACCACACCAGTTTAGTAGAATTTTATGAATTTTATTCCCTATTAATTACAATCTAGCAGTAAATGTGTTCATCTCAATACCAAGAAACATAATAGCATAGTCACAATATGGCAAATTTGATAGGATTTCATTAACGCGAGAATCACAAACATCAAAACATAACACGGCGTGAACATAGATCAACTTTAGCAGCGTGTCAATATTGCGTCAGTTCAACAAAGCATAGTCTCGGTTGTTTGTCTATTTGCGTCAGTTTTGGTGAACACCTGTCCTAACCACTGATTAGCATTGGCATGTTGGGCTTCATGCAAACAATTTAGAACACTAATTTGGAAAACATCTAGCTAAGGTCTCTGTCAAAAGCAAGCAGTTGGTACCTAGAAAGGAAAAGCAAACAGACAAATTACAATTGCATTGTCATAATTACCCTCCAAAGATTAGGCCAGCGCACAGGTTCAGTCTTCGTCTTCAAGACATCAGTCAAATTGCCATCAGTCAGATCTCAGCTCGGGGACAAAAGGGCACTTCCCTCATAAGGAGGTAAAGTGTAAATGGCAGTCTCAGGGCAAGGATGTTTTTTAATAAAATCTCAAGTCACCAAACAGAGTGACAGAGTTTCTGGATAAAATCAATAGCATTTCCTAACCCACCTAAATGACCTTTCTGTGACATGGGTTTCTATCCCTTTTTCGTAGTACATTCCCCCAAGATTCTATTGGACATTTGCTATACCCCACTATCTTTAACCTATCAAATTAAACATTAGGTAATCCTAATCTTCACCCCATATTGGTTTACAAGTCTTTGATTGGTCTTCGTAATTGACGTCTTCAGAGGTGGCATATCCGGTGTTACTTCATCCCTTGGTAATTCTTTGTACATCTTTTGGTGAGCAGTTCCATTGTCTTCCCCGGTTTGAATGACCTTGTACATTACATTAATCTACACTGTTTCAATTTATTTTAACATTTATACCATGCGCATAGAAAATATGCCTGAGAACGGATCTACATGGTTACATTCATTTTCCAAGTTTGAAGCAAAAGAACAAACAGGGTCATGGACCCTTGTGAGTCAGCACACTGAAAAATAGAAAAATGAATTTAATATGAGAGCGAAACAGCTAAGCTGCAGCTCATGCTAAATTAAGGCCTATGAGGTTTTCAATACAGATTTAATAACGCAAATATTAATATAAGCTCAATTGAAAGTAACATAAACATTTTAATCATCATTATTAGTATTCGTATACATTGGTGGCCACTCATCGTGGTCATAATTCAAGTGCACGTTTTAAGCAAAATTGCTATTACTATAGTTTCTATGCAGCAGTGTCACACCTTAATTCATAAACATTTCATGTTAATACAGATTATATCAGCTACACTCTCTCAGTAGCACTGTGCCTTGGTAAAAGATCTTGAGGCTCTTGGGCTTAGACTACTAAATGGAAGATATCCGCTAGATACTCCTCCGGCAACTACCTGCTATGCCGCTGGAACCCAAGCGACAATTGACTATACTGTGGCATCCTTATTTTTGCTTATGCTAATTACAAAATTTTACATCGTTAAATCGGATATGACCGACCATGGCCAGCAATGCCTGGAGATAGGATGTGGCCTTCCTAACTTTAACATTGCACTAACTACACCTAGGAATATTAATACAACCAACTATAAAAAAAACTCAGATGGTCTGAAAGGTTAAAAGAATCCATTGGTGAACGGTCAATGGAGATAATTGAGCAATGCCGTATGGACTTAACAGGGGATTCAATGACGATCTGGTCATCTTTCCTAGATAGATTTGTGGCTGTTCTCCTCACAGATAGATCGCAAAAGTGGCATCAAAACCAGGGTCGAGGTGCCAAAACTAACAAAAATATAAAATTTTCAGCACACATGATTAAATTAAGAAAAGAACAGAAGAGAGCTTTAAGATTATATGACAAGAATTCAACAAACCGTCATTTTAAGGAAGAGTTTAAAAGACTAACCAACATATATCGGAAACAAATATGGGAATACAAGCATCAGGAAAACCATGTTTTTTGGTCCAAGGCCCTATTCTTGAGTAAAAAATACACAAGGTTTTTGGAAAATGGTGAATGCCCTGAATAAAGCTCCGATGACTCTGACCAGCTCCAATATCTCGGAAACCGTCTGGTTTGATTACCCCAGTCACCACTTTGGTGAACGAAAAAGAACCAGCAAACATTTTGAAGAGGACGCAAAAAAGTTAAGCCTAGAGAAAGTAAAACCCCTTACACCCCAAAAGGAAACCAAAAAAGAATATTTACAGTGGCTGAAATTATGAGGTCAATAAAAAACAGCAGAACTGGGGGTGCTCTGGGCCCAAATGGGATCCCAAATGCCTTGTTTAAACTGAATCCTGCATTTTGGGGTGAAAAATTGGCTTTGACTTTCAACCATTGTATGGCACTAGGAAGTATTCCAAAATCTTGGAGGGGTGCGATAATCCAGCCAATACTTAAAGGAGGTAATAAATCACAAACTGAGAACTATAGACTAATTACCTTAACGGACGTAGAAGTTAAATATTATGCAGACATTTTACTGGAGTATCTTCGTAGGTGGGCAGTCGAAAATAGCATTATTCCTTCCAATCAGACAGGTTTTGTATCGGGCCTGGGTACTGCTGCAAAAAGTCTCCTGGGGGATACCAGCGAATCTGTTAAAGGCTATTGAACAGTTATACACAGATACATGAGTAAGAGTTAAGATAGGGGATGGATCTTTCCTTTCAAGGGAAATTAACACAAAACAAGGATTGAAACAGGGCTGTGTGCTCGCACCATATCTTTTTAATCTCTTTTTATCGGACTTGACTGCGGAATTAAACAAGTTAAATGCGCACCCCCCAAAGCTTGGTGATATGACTATTTCAAACTTGCTATATGCTAACAACGTGGTACTCCTGAGTCAAACTAAAGTAGGGCTACGGTGGTTCATCGTAAAGATATTCAAATATGCAGAGCGAAATGGTCTGGAAATAAATCAGCAAAAAACCAAGGTTATGGAAATCAGCAAAAAAATCTCGAGAGCAAAAAAATGGAATACACAAAGGGGTGTTTTGGAACAAGTAAACCAGTATAGATATCTGGGTGTGCTTTTTGATGAACGGGTCTCCTTTGTTTCCCAACAACAGGAGCTACACAGAAAAGGAAATGTTCTATTATTTGCTTTTCGCACTATAAAGAAATTGCTTACCGGCCCTAGTTATCGCCCACTGCTTCAAGTCATTACAGCCAAACTTATTCCAACATTAGGATACGGAAGCGAAGCCTTATGTGGACAAGATGCTATAATCTTAAATAAAATTACTGGAAACATTTTTAGGTCCTTATTCCAGCTACTGGGATATACCTCCCAAGCACAAATCAGGCTGGCGTTTGGTTATCTAAATCAATGTGTAGCTAGGAAAGCCAGTTATATTAAAGTTTGGAAACATTTACAGCTAACAAAGGAAAATCAGCTCTGCCAAGCACTTTGTAAGGAGATTAGTTCAAACCCCAAGGCTAAATCTCAAGAGTATCTAGATCAGGCATTAACAGATTTGGAAGTAGCGGAATTATGGAATTCAAATCTTTCCTACCTGGCTTTTAAAAGAAATCCTAAATCGCATAACAAGGAAAAGATCAGTGAACATGGATAAGAGCTTATTGGCCTGCAGATCGAACTCCTGGATGGTAATAAACAAGTATAAACTTTTGAAATGTCAGCCCTACCTGGAAGCCGGGTGGACAAAGTCAGTCAAGGACCATTTCATCAAATACCGGTTTGGCATCATTCCTGGTGGTCCCTACCTAGCCCAGTGGGAACGCCCTGGATCAATCCCTCAGTGCAGGCTGTGTGGCCGGGGAAAGGAGGACATAATCCACTTGATCTGTATTTGTAATGGCCTACAAAATGAATGCAAATCTCTATTGAAGGCAGCATTCAACCAAAGAAGGATACAGACTTGCAGGCAAGCGGTGATTGCCTGTTTTAAACCCTCTGACGTTGTTTTAAATGCTAAATTCACCAAGTTTTAACGTTTAGCAATACAGTTAAAAAAAAAAAACTAATCTTAATTAGTACATATGTATTAGTTTTTATAGAATTATAAAAAATGTAAACCCTCTTAAAAAAATAAAAAAAGATCACTGTACAGTATTCATGAAATCATTCTTAAGCATAGTTAAGTAAGGTATAAGACATATTTGGGTAGTCTACACTGACCTCGGAAAAGGAGGTGCCTATTAGGAAATTCATATATAAAATTATTTTTGTGCATATTAGGGGTTACAGATTGATATTTAAAATGATATATATTATGATTTAGATATATTTTTGTATTAGATAGAAAGATGTGATGTATTGGTTTTGTTAACTATGCATTGAATAAATAAACTTGAACTTGAACTATGTGTGGTTCATAATACCCGTAACGGTATACCGCTGTGGTACTGGTATGTTGGAGGCGGTCAGCACGGGGGTAGGCGGCATTTACCGCCAATGTTGTAATGAGGGCCTATGTTTTCACGGTGTTTGACTCTACACTTGTTGTTCAGAAATGTTGTTGCTGCTAGATTTGTTATTGTCTTTAGATGTAATAATGCAGACTTCAGTAATACTAGCAGACCTTGCTGAGGAAAGTGCATCTGTACATATTTGAATCAGCTTCAGAAAGGCAGCCCAACCATAATCCTCTCTTACCTGTATGGGACAATACCCTACTCACCGGCCATCTAATCTCATTTCATCAAATGGCTGACAAAGTAGGAGTGTTTTCTACTCCCTGAAGAACAATGCATCCTCTTCAAGCTTCAAGGCCTGCTGCATCACCATCATGAATCAAGAACTGTTAGTCCTGCATGTTTGGCTTAACAGCTATTTGCTTTATGTAGCCTGTGCAACCCAAGGGACCCTGCTACAGCTCGATGTCAAGAAATAAAAAAAAGGGAAGTTAGGCAAGCAGCTTCTCTCTTTGTGCACCTACGATCTGGACTAAAGTCCTTGCATGTTAATCCTCCAATTCAGAAAGTATTTTAATACTGCATGTTAAAGTAGTGTCTTATTAATCACTGTTCTGGGACACTAGTTCATCTTGTGTCCATTCCTCCACTGATATCACAATATTACTCCTGTTCATTAGAGTATACAATTCTACACTGTTATCCTTGCCTGTGCCCTGGTTTGTCCCTTTTGTTATGCACATTGCTCTCCTGCTCCTCAGTTATGTGTCTACATATAAATATGATTTGTGGAATACATACTTAGGTCCATTTGTCATACTGAGATGTGTGCAAAACAAAGTCTGGAAAAGGTAGTTAAGATATTGAAAGGTAAATTAATAAGTGAAAGGTTGTGCTATAGAGGTAGATGTAAATTAGGATTAGCAGCCTTAGCTGTCAGAGAATCCAACACTGGAGGAAGACGTTGATTTAAATTATTGGAAAAGGAAGTTGAATAATGAAATGAGAGTGCAATAATGAAATGAGAGTATAACTACCTAGTGACGATTGCCACTAGGTAGTTATAGTCAGGACCTAGGTCCATATTTATACTCTGTTTGCTCCAGGTTTGCATTATTTTTTTAACGCAAATCCAGTGCAAACTTAACTCCATATTTACATTTTGACACCATCTAGCATCAAAAATATGGAGTTAACGTTTAGGATGCGTGTAACTGCCTTGCGTCCTTGAGCTGCAAGGTAGGCGTTCCAGTCCTAAAAATGACTCAAACACCTTAGCGCCATATTTATCCAACAGGGCAAAAATGACGCACAGGTTGGAGGAGGACCCGAAAATTGATGCAACGCTCGATTTATGTCTTAATGTAACACCTGGGTCAGAGAAGGCATTAAAAGGAGGCAAAGTCACCACTGCTTAAGGGAAACAGGCACAAGCAACAGGCCAGACCAACAGGACAACATGGAGGTGCTAGTAATGCAGCTTGCAAGATGACGCAGAGCACAGGACCAACGGCAGCAGCCACCACTACCCCAACGTGGCCCACAAAGGGAACGCAGGAGGCAGGAGAGGGTCTTCAGGAACAGGACGACTGCCCATGGCCTCAGGGAACAGGACATCATCCGGAGGTATCGACTGAACTGGAAAGCCATACAGCAACTGCTTCGCCATATTGAGCCGCAACTAACAGCTAACCTGCAGACACCACACAACATACCACCGGTGACCAAGCTGCTAGCTGTCCTGCATATGATGGCAAGTGGCTCCTTCCAGACAATTGGTGCCCTGGTCACTGGGGTATCACAGCCCTCATTTTCGGCCTTCCTGTCCAAGGTCTTAGATGCCATAATCTCTCTCACACCTCACCACATCAGCTTCCCCAACACCCAGCTCAAGTAGCAGGAGATAAAACAGGGCTTCTACCAAATCAATGGCTTCCCACATGTGATTGGTGTAATTGACTACACCCATGTCCGGATCGTACCACCAGCAGCAAGAGAGCACCTATTCCAGAACAGAAAGCACACACATTCCATCAATATGCAGGTCATAGTTGACCACCAGGGATTGTTCACTAACATCTCAGCAAAGTATATTGGGAGTGTACATGATTCATTCATATTCCGCCACAGCACGATCAATCAGCACTTCCAGGATGGACAACATGGCAATGGCCTTCTTGTCGGTAAGTTCATAAACCTAGCAATAGAAACACAGCACAAAAACCCTGTAGGACACACAAAACATACACCACTACATTGACATGTGGGCAGGGTGACATTGAGGTGTGACACTGATAGTTATTTTGTACACCCTGACACAATGGGATACACAACTCTGGACAAATGACAGCTGCCACAAACATTAGCTGCCACTCTAGAGCAACAAGGGACCAATGTCAAAGCCCACAGTGACAATGGCATGGGCTGCCCTGGAAGTGCAACTTGGAAAATGTAACATTTACAATTACATAAGGCCACATAGTCAATCCGACACACTCCCAAGCAGTATTTAGCGTGGAAGGGGGGTACAATGTGTGTTGCAGCAAGTCTAACACTATTAGACACAGCATGATGATGCTGACTCACATGTAGGTTACACGGAAATACTGAGGCAGTCCCAACATCATACATCACTCCTGGGGTGCCATTGCCAGGTAGCAATAAGGATGTAGACTGTAATATGAACACATATTGATGTGGTACGAATG
The DNA here is from genome assembly GCF_031143425.1 of Pleurodeles waltl. NCBI lineage: Eukaryota > Metazoa > Chordata > Amphibia > Caudata > Salamandridae > Pleurodeles > Pleurodeles waltl. Next base: position 495,161,169 of record NC_090438.1, read on the forward strand.
CAAACTGCACACTGCTGCACACACTGAAAGAGCCAATTGTCCATTAAAATAGCATATGTACATGGAAATGGCCCTTCCTGCACAGATACATCCACCTCCACAAGGCAGTTAGCCAGGATCCCTGGAGCAAGTTTGGTAGTGTAGGTGCACGGTTGCACATGAGCTACTGGCAGAGCGAACAACAAAGGTTTGCCTAGAACCATGTCACAAATGGGACAATTGTGCATTGTCAATACTGAACACCTCAGTGCTGTCAACTTACGGAGATGTGTTGTGCATTGTCACCTAGCCAAATCAAAGGGCCTCACTGTTGCATTTCATATGTCTACATGGATGGGATGTCCAGGCCACGTAGTGCAAACATGTTACCACAACATCGGATTCTATTGTGTGTGTGGAAGTATCATGTTCCCTCCAGTGAAAGCTCACTTAAACATGTTGGACACTACACAACACACAGTACATACATATTGACCAACAGTTTGGAAACAAAATGATAGATCCCAGGTCAATGAGCCAATCACAAGTTGTCAAGTCAAACAGCCCACTGCAGAAAAAAACCTTACAGAAGCCCAGGATCTCACACAATACCACAAACACATGTGAGTCACAGACGACACAAGATATCAACTGCCATGCTACATGACATTCCTGTTTCAAGCACTAACAAAATACTCACTGCTATTATCTTTTGCAGTGGATCAGGGTTACAGGATCCAGCCATGGATCATGACCCCATTTCCCAACCCAAGGACAGCAGCAGAGCGTGCTTATAATGAGGCATATTGGAGGACACTCGCCATTGTGGAAAGGACCTTTGGCATCCTGAAGTCCAGATTCAGGTGACAGGACATCACAGGAGGCAGCCTCCTATATGCCCCACACATTGTGTGCAAAATTATACTTACCTGTGCTATCCTGCACAACATTTGTGTGAGGAGGAACATCCCTCTATATAAGCCAGAACAAGAACTGCCTGAGGAGGAGGAGGAGGAGGATGGTAGCTGGGAAAAATGAGGTCGAACAACAGAACGCAGCTGCAGGAATGCACGGTAGACAGCTAATTGTCCAGAACTTTTTCAACCAATAGTCACTCTACACACCCTGTTAAGATATAAAAATAAACACCTTACTTGATCACACAATCCTGCTCTGGTTTCTTCATTCTCCATCACATGTTCCTTAGGAATGTGATTATTACCTCAGAGAGCATGTTACAAAGACAAATCTGACTACTTATGATGCAACATTACATGTGATGCATATGATTGTACAGCAAACATCACACACATATTCAAAATACTGATCTTTTGAATTTCACATATGAAGGACACAATCAATGGACCACAGCATATGAATCAGATCCACGTTGCCAACATGGTCTACTGTAGCACATGACACACAACTATAGAATCTCCAATCATAAGGTAAAATACGCGCCTCATACATGAGGCAGTGGATGTGAAATATCAGTGGAAACAGGAATTTATGAACAGACCCCTGACATTAGTAAGTGTGACATTTGCAATCTCTGCAAGGAGCTTGTGTGACAAGAAGGGCATCTTTTGTAAAAATGGATAGCATGAGTGTCCCAGGTATGACAGGCAATGTTCACAACACATGCCCTGCACAGTCCATCCCTGGAAATAAGATCTGCTGCTACCATGTGTTACCTCTCTGCCCTCCCATCTCTAGGTGTCTCTGTAAACAAACTATCTGTACCCTGGTAATCATCATTAACACTCACCCAGACTCCTTTTCTGACTCCTGTTTGCTTCCCTTTTCCATATGGAATCCTATAGAAGAACTACATTAGCTTGCTTGGACTTCAGGTCCCATAATGCACTGCCCGGTAGACGGTAAGACCTGTGATCTTCTGTCCATTGCTTCCTATGGGAAAAGACCAGTTGTCCCTCTATACTGGATTCTCTCCTCCAGGACTTGTGAGAGACTGAAGCTGCACACACCTGTGACCTCTCTTGTGCAGGCCAGCCATGTGACTCTGCCCTGGCCTTGCTGCTGCCTGGAACTTCTTTGGAGCTGCCATTCCCTGAAGCTCCTCATTGTGCACTGGAGTACAATTCCTTTGTGTTCCAGACCTCTTGTTGGATTGTGTTACTGTCCTGATTCAGCCTGAACCTGCTCTCTGTTTACCCAGTCCTGTTCCTGCTTGTTACAGTCAGAGTCTGCTCCCTGTTTCTCAGCCTTGTTCATGTTTTTTTCTGCCAGATCCTGCTTTCTGTTTCCAGGCCTGATCCAGCCTTTGCGTCAGCCTGAGTGTTTTCCCTCTGCCTGGCTTTGCCTCCTAGATGGTTACTTCACTTTCTGTTTCCTCTTGGGTTATCATGTCTGGTAAGTGTCCTATCAGTCCTCACGTGTGTAGAAGTGTTTTCCTTTGTAGTTGGGTTGGCACCTGATTTCCAGGAGGCAAATCCAGCCCCATTCTTTGTCTAGTGTTGCATGTAGTCTTTAGTGCCTAACAGTGACAGTGAGCTATGGCTGTATTACAGGAATTGCCTCTGTGTCTCCAGCCGGACCCATAAGGGCTAGTCTTGTGTATGTAAGTACAATCCTTGTTTTGCCCTAAGGGTTCAGACACAGAATCACTTCTGCTGCCTCCTTTCTATGGGGCTTGTGTGGTGACTATCTGTAAGATTAATCTGCACAGAGGCACTGGCATTCTCTGTTGCTGTGGAAAGTTCTGAGCCCTACCCTATGTACAACCTTAGTGATAACCCCAACGTGTTTGTCCATTACTGTCCCATTCTATATTTGTTCAGACTAAGGTTGCTCTGCCTTCACATTTCTGTTTTCTCTGCCTTACCATAGTTGGCCCTTTCCCTTGTATGCCTTTTGCTGATTTTCTGCTTTGGTACACCACCTCCTTGCGAAATACTCTATGAACTCAAGGGGTGCCCCTAGGAGAGTCCTGACTAGACCCACCCGAAACCATAACACCATGGAGCCCAATCCTGACACAGGGTACATATGCCCACACACTTGAACTGGACACTTCTTTGGAATCCACATCTGAACATATGTGAAAGAATGCAGCCAGGGCAGCAGGTCCACCACAGCAAAACAAGTAACATAGGTAATTGTTAAGTGACAAACTGTCGTGTACCAAACATTTGATGGTACACGTCAGTTTAGGCACAGTGTCTTAAACACAGTACGTACCAAACATGGACTCATGTCCGATATTTGTGTAGTTCACACACAAGTCACAGAAGTCACCAGGAAGTCATAACCACCAATTAATGACAAATGAGGGGTAACATATCCTACATAGCACTCATCAGCCATCCTCAATCATCCCTGAGTTTTGTTTGTAGTGTGAAGTGTAATGTCCCCAAAGTCAAACAATCACACACATCAAATGAATCAACACATATTACAAACACATAAAATGACTGTTGCCATCAGATGTAGATACCCATTTGGAACACATTCATACATTAACATTATGTCCAATGTATTGCATGCCGTTCCTTCAGAAACACACATATTGTTGTTACAGATCATTCACACCCAAAACACACAGTTGCATGCTCTTCCACATGTAGCTAACCACTATACCACACATTGCACGCCATACCATCCTATCTTCATGTTGATACAGGCTGCATGCATGTTAAATATTTGAAAATCACGCAATCACAAATTGAGTAAAAAATGTTGACGCAAATGTGTCAAAAAATCACACAAACGCTAACTAACAATACATGGGCCCTTAGAGTGAATTCCACCTGCGCACCACACGCGTGCGGATATCCATTGAAATTGAAGCCTCAGGTAATGGGTGGTATTTTGCCGCACATATAGGTTATGTGTCGAAAATTTCACGTAAACATTGTATGCAGCAAAAAAATACACACATGATGGAAAAGGACCGAAAAGGGAGACAGGAAGTGATGTAATAGGAAAACCTGTTTACCGGCATGGTACAGTGGGTGTACTTTCACTTTCACTTTACAGTCTGTGCTTTTACTTGACTGTGTGGCTGTGTCTCGATGTTGCTGTTGTCTCGATTGCGTTTCTTGTATCTTGTGGTGACTCTCTTGTGTCTTTTGTGAATTCTGTTTGTTTATTGTACCTTTGTATGTGCTTTTGTGTAGCTTAGTGTCTTTCAGATTGTATTTGTACTGTCAGGTGTCTGTCTGGGGTTAGATTAGTTGGGTTAGTTGGGGTTCTTAGGTTTTGGGCTGTAAGTTTCCCTTATTTACATTTTTTCAGTTTTGATTTGTTGTTCAAGGACAAGTCGGGAAGGTTTGTTGAGTCATGTATGACTATCACTTAGTTCCACATGTACCAAGCTAATGGCCTCAGAATTTGAGTGTTTACGTCAAGAAAAAATATTTATTCCAATGCACATACCCAATTTTGCCATTCTGCAATCACATTGCCGAATCACAAAACAGGATTTTCTAGTGGCATTAGGAAGGGGCGTTCCCTTCCTATTTGCGAGTCGCAGTCCACTGATTGATTGTTTGGTGACCGTGAATGCCGTCACAAAACAATTGCAGTTACCACCAGTTTCAAGTTGGTGCTAACCCATTCCCAAAAGTGAAGGGGTCCCCATGGGATTACTTCCCATTTGTGAATGCATGCCAAAACATAGTTGCAGAGCAGGCAGTGGTTTAAAAAAGAATATTAAAGTTATAATATTTGTTTTTGACATGATTTCTGTTTACCCTTAATGAAATTAGGCTGCATTTTAACAATGAAATTACATCTTTGTTTGACAGCAGTCACAGACATGGTGGTCTGCTGAGCCCAGCAGTCCAGCATCCCTGTGAGTGCCACCATTCTTAAGAGGTTTGCAAAATGAGACCTTCCTCATTAATAGTCATGAGGCTACCCCATTTGTGATTTGCAAACAGTGTCATTGACAGTGTTGTACATCAGATTATCCTACTCACAAATTGCAAGTTGCTAAGTCTTGCAATGTGTAACTCACAAAACCTGATATTCGTACATGTGGACCTTAGTCACACATTTCAGGTGCAATGACAACACCTGTGCCCATGCATTCTGTTAATGATGATCAGGTAAGACACTGTCAGCATACCACATCTCACTGTATCAGGACAGCAAAGTGGCCAATCCATGTTTAGCGCTACATTCTCATCATCACACACACATGATCCCTGCCATTATGTTGGCAAAGAGGGCATACACGGCTTAGGGGACACTGCCAATGGGGCATTTGTTACCTACATACAGGTGTGCCACATCTGTCATGGACCACTGAATGCATGAAAATTGCAGACGAAAATAGAGCCACATGTCCATCACCCTGTAACTCAGTGTTCCTTGATGCACAAGCCACAATACCTAAGTCACTTGTATTACAGTGCACCAGGGAAGTGCCATTGAAATTGTCACCAAAATACAAATCATGCCATGGAGTACCAACTGAAATGGATTAGCCACAAATGGTTGTAGTCGGGTTTAGCACCACATGATTATTAGGCCCAGTGCATGTGTGCAGATGTGTGGCTATCACTCAGTGTCAATGTGAGTTTGCAGTGGTATGTCTGTTGTACTGTCTACATGCAGGATCACCAGCTCACTCATGTAAAATGTTACACACTGTGTTATGTTGTCCACACGTTTGTACAGTGTTCTGACATTGAGCGTATATTTCCTTTCCATGTCTTACAGGTGTACCTGCCCCGTATACCATTGTGGAAGTGGCTCGATTTCAGGATCCAGACGTATCCAGTAAGTGTGATCATATCTGTCCTGTGTAGTGATTGCAGCTGTTGTGTGAGTGACTCTTGTGTGTTGCACTCATTTCAAGACATGATGAGCTGCCACGTGATCTGATATATAACTTGGCTGGATGTTGACATAGTCTTCCGTGCAAGGGTTAGACATTCACAGGCAGAGAGTTATATCTTGGGAGTCTTGTGCTGTGCAATAGGCAGCAGAGTGTGAACAAGGTGATTACTAGCCACATACAGGCCCACATGTGACTTGGAAGTGCTCTAGTGTCAGTATATTGGCACTGGGTCATACCCTCATTCTCACAACATAGTGATGCATCAGTTTTCCACACAAAATTGTGCATCCCTGTATTGTAATATACATGTAGGACTGTATGGGTAACTGTCCCCCAGCATCTAGCCTCATAAGTTGTACTCCATTTATGTGACAATTATGTGGTATGTGTTAGGCGTGCATGCATGTCAAGGCCAGATGTGTGCTGGCATCAGTTGTGATGATGTATTGCATGCCCATCCACCGTGATGCACAGGGGTAGGGGAACAACATATATGTAGGTAGATGTGATGGTCACAGTGTAGATGACAGTCATCTCATTCAAGCATGCATGTGTCCAAACAACACTGACCCCTTATGATTAGCAACTGCATACCATCCTGCCAGTTACATCTACATTTCACTGGTCTTGTGTGCTTTGAAGTTGACACAAATGATAAAGATTAGTCAGGCTGGCCCATGTGAAGTAGCTGCTGCCTTTGCAATGTGACACATTGAACTATATCAATGCACAGATCACATTATTTGGTCCAACTCTTGTTGTGCTTTTATGTGGTTTAAAAGACATGATGGGTAGGCAGCGTTGCCATTACATTCATCAGGGACATTGTATTATCTGGACGGTGATTTGGACTGCATGTGCAAATTGAGGCAGAGTGTTAGATTATCATCTGTACATGCATCACATGTAAGTAAGCTTAGTATAGGGTAGTTAGGGCCAGTTGTGGGTAATGTATAGTAAGGATAGATTAGGTTAGTATAGGTGTGTCACATAGTTTTAACTTCTGTTCCGTACATAGTTATTAAACATTTAGGTACTCCCTTACTTCATGTGACATATGCTTGGGGCTCAGGGTCTTTGCTTGAGTGTGCAGTGCTGATAGTCTTTTGGCCTGTGAATTCCATCCTGCATCAACATCCCTCTCTTGACATGTTAATTCCCACTTCCAACTGAGCTGTCACATTGGCAGCTACAACAAATCTAAATCTCAATGCATCTGCCTTCTATTGTACCCACCACTCAACGTGACTATGGTTCCCCTGCACTGGGCAGATAGGTGTGCTTTTTAAGCTGTACTCGTTTTGATCCTGTGTTATGATGTTGGGCGCTGTGGGACGTCTGCCTGCAGCCTGAAGTTCATATGAACACTTCTAAAATGAGTGATGCCAATTTCAGATGAGGTCAAGTATACAAATGTCACGCCAATGTATTTTCCTTGTACTCCCAACTGACATTATTGGCCGAACACTCTTACACAGCCATTCCTGCTGTATGTTGTGGGTGAGGCATGTATGTTTTAAAGCAAATGTCACATACACAGTGACTTGCTTGTAGGGGATGTGGCCAGCATTGACGTTCATCTTGTAGATACCTTGTGCATATCTGTCCACATTATTTCTGCACTCTGGTATTGACACTCTTTGACCATAGACATGTAACATGCATCACAAATCTCCAGCAAAGTAGATGTGTTACATTACACAGAGGCAAAGTGGGTGTGTAGGTGCTGTTTATTTTCAAGTGCTGTAGTGCAATACATACATATTCCAGGTCTGTGACTCCATTAGTGTAAAGCCTTCTATTGTGACGCAACACAAGTGCAAGGTTGAGGGACATGTCATTGGACATGCTTGAGAGAAGAGTTGTTCAGTGCGGGGGAACATGAATTGCCAATTGAGTAGTGAGAGACAATTGCAGTCCATAGTGAAAAGCTTAACAGGGTGTCAGTGAAAAGTACATGTGACCAACTGTAGCAACACTGGCATGTTGTTAAGATCAGGACAAATGAAAATCAGTGCTCATGTGGCATGGGCTGGTGCTAGCGCGCACTCCTTCGGGTAAAGACGATCTGTTCCACATCGTCATCCTCTGATGTGTGTGTTGTCTCCTCTGCATTTGATTGTGTTGGGTTAGAGGGGGACACGCACACTTTAGTGGTTGGAGAAGTGGACACCAAATTCCTGGTAGCTGCCATCTTTGGAACTACATATGGCATCACTGCAGCAAGGAGGAGCTGCTGATTATAGACTATGGCAGCAACATCCCTGTGGTAGGCAGCCATGTCTGCCCTGTGGGAGGCCAGTTCGCGATACATGGAGTCCTGCTTGTTGTCATGCATGCAGCAGCAAGATTGGGAAGGCAGGTGTTGTGGCAACTCCCTCAAGGCAGTGGTTAGGTTCCTCCCACACTTTTGGACTCCTTGCAGTGGTGATTGTGTGACTTGTTTGGCTGCTGTCTGTTCTGCGGACGTCATCATTCACATGCACATCCCATCAAGGCTGGCTGCCATAGCTTGCATCCCCACCCGCACCTCCTTGGCCAGCTCCCACTGTACTCCCACTACTGTCCTCTCAAAGGTGGTCCCTGTGTCATCAGAGTCCTCAGCTGTGTTTGAGCTGGCAGGTCGTACTATTGGGGTGGTGGGTGGGACCACTGGGATGGCTGCTACATGAATACTCCTCCTTGCGACTGGAGGTGGTGTCTGGAGGGTTACCAGGACATCTTGGAGGGTTTCCTGGCTGATGGTTGTCAGCTGGTCATCCAGGTCATCAGGGTAGTCAAGGACAGGCAGATCCACAGGAGAGCCATTGTCCTTTGCAATGAGATATTGTACAATTAGTGTGTCTGTGTTGTGCCAGTTGCAATGTGATGTCACTGACTTGCTATTGGTGGTACATTATCATCTTGGTTCCAATGAATTGTTCCTGTCATTAATGTTTGCAGTCTCTCTGCCCTATGCCCCACCTGCATGTCACATGTAGTGTGGGCAGTTTGGGCAATTGTTTGAGTCACATCTTCTAGGTGTGGGTGTTGTCCAAATTGTGGCTTGCCACCTTCTTGTCCTCATCAACCTCCCCTTTGCTTCCATTTCCATGGTGAGGCCTTGCAATGATTGTTGGTGTGCTGATGCCACAGCACCACACATAACAATATGGCCCTGTCCCAGTCTATCATTTTTCACATACACCTATCCGGTGCTGGGACCTAGCACCACACCATTCATTACATTTCCATGAGACAATGCATGTGTTACCATTGGTAGTTTCTCATGTTTATGTTTGTGTCTGTGTGCTACATTGCATTTCACTGATGGACCTGGCAGAGTTCCATTTCCTCTTGTGACTGTGGGGGTGTGTTTGCCTTCCTACACACATATCTCCTCCCTCAAATGTAGTTGTCTTAGCACTACGATACCTGAGATGTTGCATAGTGGCATTGCAGCTATTGTGACACAGGCACAGGGGTGAACCCAGGGACTTGCAGCATGGGTATGAGATTACTGTTCTGTACATCATTATGTATGTGACAGTGCCTGATGGTTATTGAGTCTATGGACATGACCAGTTGACAGGAGTTGCACTTCAATAGGGATTGATGGGGATTGATCATGTAGTTATACTGAACCCTCATTTCGAGTGCATTTGTCCCATGAGCACCTTACTGTCATTTCCTAATGGACCAGCGCACACAGCACAGGTAGTTGTGGCAAATGATGTCAATAGGGAATGCCACTTGAGCCAATGGCCCGAGACTGGGCATTGTCCTCTAGTTTACATTCTGACAATACCAGCTGTCCTATGACACCAGACCAGTTTTACTTTGTACCCTACCCTCCTGGTCTGCTTCTGCATTTCCAGCAGCCTTGGCATGGTGATGTATCCTCATGCAAAGATTGTTCGTGTTGTGTTGTGCTGTGCCCCTGGATGCCTCAGCATAGCCCATGCACCTGACATGGGCAGTGCAGGGAGTCCCGCGCCATGCCCGTTGCAATTTCCACTGCCTGATTTGCAGGGCTGACATGCACTGTGTAGTAGGTATGTGCCTCCCACTTCTTGCACTAGATATTTACGCATTTAGGTCCCTCATGCAACTTACCTTGCATATGTGTTGTTTCCTGGTAGTCTGCGCTGTCCTGTCCTGCAATACCAGTGACGATTTCCTCCGGGATGAAGGCTGCAATCATCTCCTCCACCGAGTTCAAGTCCTCTTGCGGTGCTGGACTCCCACCTCCAGTCTGCAGTGCTGCCTTCCTGTTCCTTGCCATTTTTTCCTTTGTCCTCCGCTTGCAGTCATGCCAGCGTTTCTTGCACTCAGTGACAGTTCTCCTGACCTCTGCCACGCTGTTAATCTTGTCCACAGTCTGTTGTCAAATTGCCTCTCTCCTCCCAATTGTCAATATAGAGATGATGAAGAGTTGATGCTTGTGCTCCGTCACCTCTCTCACCAGTATTTTATGCTCCTTTGTGCTGAAGCAATACTTCCTCTGCTCATGTCTCTCCCCTGGGTCTTGTCTGTGTCCTCCTGGCTGGTTTGTCTCCCTGTGGTCTATCCTGGCTTCTGGGAACCATTTTGGTGCTCTTTAGCACTGTATGCTCCATTTGCGTAGCTTTTTGACGATATTGCAGCGAAAAATGAGGCGTATCCATTTTGCGACTTGTTTACATGTCGTAAACCAGATTAGAGTAATTTTTCTTGCGTTAACATCATTTTGCCTTACGACAAGGTACAATGGTTAGCGTCAGGAAAAATTACTCTAAACTATTCTTAGCTCCACCCAGCGTCTAAGTATAAATATGACGCACAGGTGAAATTAAGAAATGGTGCTACCCAGCTCTTAGGTGGTCATTACAACCCTGGCGGACGGTGTTAAAGCGACGGCAAAACCGCCAACAGGCCGGCGGTAAAAAAATTGGAATTATGACCAAGGCAGAAACCGCCAACAAAGACAGCCACTTTAACACTCCGACCGCCACGGCCGTACAAACAAACAGCGCGGCGGTCACCGCCAACAGACAGGCGGAGAACAATGTACCGCCCACAGTATCACAACCTACCAATCCGCCACCTTTTCCGGGGCGGATTCACTGCGGATAAAAACACAGCGGAAACAGCCATTTCAAAGGGAAAACGCTCACCTCTACACACTCCACGAGGAACAACGACACCATGGAGCCGGAACTCCATATTCTTCCAGCGATAGTCTTCCTGCTCCTATACGAGGATCATCAATGCCGGCGGCGAAGACCATGGTGAGTACTGCACCTACGACATAGGGGAGGCAAAAACACAGGGACATGCACAACCAACATCCCAACCCCCACCTCGACCCTCACCCACTACAACACACACACCAATGCATATCTATACATCACAGTAACACCCCCCAATTCCCCCGGAAGAATGCAAAGACAAAAGGAAATGAGTTGAACCATTGTAATATATCAAAATACAGTAAGCAAATATATACATATATATATACACATTAAACAAAATATACACCACAATTAGTAGAGCAGGTAATGCACCATTCATTGTCAGTGGACCACTGGGCCAAAAATGCATGGGCGAGGCCCACACAAGATACCTGATCAAAACGGAGAGAACACTGCAGGGGCATCAGATAGAAATACAACAGGCACCTCAGGGGGAAGGGAAGGGGGGGCACCTGAGCCGGATGAGTGCACCACTCCAGATCCACGAGGGGGCTCCATGCCCATTGATGTATCCTGGGGAGTGCAAAGCCACAGTCTCTCAAGGTTCTGCAGTGGGTGGGTTGCCCACTGTTCAATCCTGGGGAGTGCAAAGCCACAGTCTCTCAAGTCTCTACAGTGGGTAGTTTGCCCACTGTACCATCCTGGGGAGTGCAAAGCCACAGTCTTTCAAGTGGATAACAGTCTCCACTGGTTCTGGAGAGGGACTGGTGCCCAGAGTGCAGCAGACACCCCGTGACGGTCCCAGTTGCGTCACTGCCCCTGCCGCAAATGGGCTAGCGGTTCATTCCATGGCAGTCTTTGCCCTGTTCAGCGGTCCCCGGCCTGTTCAGCGGTGCTTGCGTTGCCAGTGTCAGACCTGTTCAGCGGTGCATTCCATGGCGGTCTTTGCCCTGTTCAGCGGTCCCTGGCCTGTTCAGCGTTGCTTGCGTTGCCAGTGTCAGACCTGTTCAGCGGTGCATTCCATGGCGGTCTTTGCCTAGTTCAGCGGTCCCTGGCCTGTTCAGCGGTGCTTGTGAAGGCGGTCCTTCATTTCCCAGCAGGGCTGTGGCTGGCGGTCCTTCATGGGTCAGCTGGGCTGTGGCTTGCGGGGCCCTCCTGGCCAGCTGGGCTGTGGCTGGCGGTGGCCTCCTGGCCAGTGACTCTGGGGCTGGCGGTGGCCTCCTGGACAGTGACTCTGGGGCTGGCGGTGGCCTCCTGGGTAGTGACGATGGGGCTGGCCTCCTGGGCAGTGACTCTGGCGGTGGCCTCCTGGCCAGTGACGATGGGGCTGGCCTCCTGGGCAGTGACTCTGGCGGTGGCCTCCTGGCCAGTGACGATGGGGCTGGCGGTGGCCTCCTGGGCAGCGGGGATGATGGCGGTCCTCTCCGCCGTGCTGCTCCTCCCAGACTTTGGAGATTTCTTCTGCCCCTTCCCCACCTTGGGAGGAGTCACAGCTGAGTCGACACTCCCCCAGGGACCCTTGTGAGCGGCTTTGCTGGCTGGAGTCTTCCCCCTCTCCCACCGGGCACTGTCCAACTTCTGGTGCTTCACAGGGGGGGGACTGGCTGTGCTGTGGCTCCGTGACACACTGGCATTCCTGGTGGTCGGTGCACTCCACATACCTGTAACAACAGGCACCTCTGGTCCCGGAGATTTTTTGGCTGAGGTGCTAGTACGGGACCTATCAGTTGGACGGGTGGGGGGTGGTGGGAAATAGGTTAAGGGGGGCCAGGAAAAAGTGGAGACACTGGGACGGGTGGATGGAGGGGTTTTGGGAGTGGAGGAAGAGGTGGTTGTAGGAGGTGTAAGTTTTGTGGATTTGGGTGCAGGTGCATGGGCTGGAGGTTGTCGTGAGGTGGATGGCTGTTGGGTGGGTGTGTGCCTGCGTTTGTGTATCTTCGGAGGGGGCATCACAGACACACTCGGAGAGGACACAGGGGACGTGTAAATGGGAGTGGGGGTGGTGAGTGCACGTGAGCGGGTTGTGGTGGTGGGTGTGCTGGTGTGGGACGTAATGGCTGTAGTGGTAGTGCATGCAGGTGTGAGTGTAGACGAGACTGGGAGGGAGGAGGGAGACAACGAGGAGGGGGACACAGTGGAGGCAGTGGATGTTGGTGTGTCTGTATGTGTGTGATGCTTGCGTGAGTGCCTGTGGGATGTGTGGTGCTTATGTTTGCTTGAGCTTCCCTTGTGTGTTGATGTGTGTGCATGCTGGTCTGTAGGTGTGCTTGGGATAGGCTGAGGCACAGGGGATTGGGTCGGGGTGGAGGAATTTGGAGGGGGGAGGCTAGACACAGGGACAATGGCTGCCATCAGTGCTGAGGCCAGAGTTTGCAGGGTTCGATGAAGGGTAGCCTGACCAGAATGAATGCCCTCCAGGAATGCATTTGTGTGTTGCAATTCCCTTTCTACACCCTGGATGGCATTCAAAATGGTAGACTGCCCAACAGTGAGGGACCTGAGGAGGGCAATGGCCTCCTCACTGAGGGCAGCAGAGGTGACAGGGGCAGGGGCTGAGGTGCCTGCGGCGAAGGTGATGCCCACCCTCCTGGGTAAGTGGGCACGGGGCGAAGGCTGAGGGGCTGCTGGGAGGGCGGTGCTGGTAGGGGGGGTGGTGGCTGTACCTGTAGAAGTGGGGGGCACAGATTTTGCCGCCACCACAAGGGAGCTCCCATCAGAGGACGAGTCCGTGTTGCTGGTTCCAGATCCTGTGACCGCTGTGGTGCTCCTCTCGCCCTATGTCCCACTGGTGTATTCCGAGTCCGTGGTGTGGGCCTCCATGGCCATGTGGGATGCAGCTCCCTCGTGCTCTGGTGCCACAGTACATCCGCCTGATGATGCTGATGCACACAAGAACTGGTAGGCCACAAAAATTGGGGGACGACAGAAGAAAGACAGGTTGAGTGCATGGCTTACCGCTACCGGACAATACAGACACAGCAGCCCTCTGCACTACGTCGCGCTGTTGGGCTCTACAGATGCAATTCCTGGGATATGGCCTACATGGCTATGGTCGACATATGCACACATAGATGACACAGGGGCATGAATACTTGTACTTGGCACTCTACAGAGGTGGGGTGGGGTGCCACATGGCCTGCATTACGGAGGGGCCTAGCCTACGGAACTCGCCCTGGCCTAGGGAAACCCACAGCCCTCCTCCCCACCCAGACACCTTCACTGCACGCAAAGTCCGCTGAATGATGTTGTACTCACCCCCTTGTGTCTGCTGTGATGCCCTCAAGCGCCCATCCAACTCTGGGTAGGCCACCGCCAGGATCCGGAACATCAGGGGGGTCATGGTTCGACGGGCACCCCTCCCACGTTGGGAGGCCATCCCCAGCTGAGCCTCCACCGTCTTCTTGCTCTAGCGGCGAATGTCCTCCCATCTTTTACGGCAGTGGGTGCTCCGTCTATGGTGGACCCCCAGGGTCCTGACGTCCTTGGCAATGGCACGCTAAATATCCTTCTTCTGGTGGGCGCTGACCTACATGACATGTACAGGGGAAGAAGAGAAGTCATTAACAACTGCACCGTCTAAGTGAGTGGCCCACATCCCTCACAGTCCTTCATGCACGCAGAACTGTGCCTCCTTCATTCTTACAACCAGCCCTCTCCACACAGGCATAGCCCATACAACATGCTCCCTGTGTACTTACCTGTTGGTCTGGAGGACCGTAGAGTAGCGTGTACTGGGGGAGGACCCCGTCCTCGAGCTTCTCCAACTCCTCTGCAGTGAAGGCAGGGACCCTTTCCCCAGACGCACGAGCCATTGTCTCTTCCCCGAGTTCACAGCAGCACTTGCAGTGTATGTCCTTTCCTGTCGAAGATCAGGTATCAAGTGATTGAACAGATAGAAAATGGCGGTCACGTCCGCGGAGGTCACGTCCGCGGCGGTCACGTCCTCGGCGGTGCATACCATCACCGCCGGCGTACATCGTCATTGGCTCCTGGGGCCCATAGGATCCAATGTTAACCAATGCAGCATTGCGCCGCGGTCTTCGACCACCTACCGCGACGGTGTACAAAGCCAGCGCAGTTACCTCACATCCCATTGTCCCACTTTAGAGGTCAGGCACCCGCCATTTCAGGAGCCCACATGCCCTAATTACCAACTGCGTCACACAGACCTAGGCCTTGTCGCACAACACAAATACAGGCCACATTTTGGGTATGAATGGTGTTCTGTGTAGACTGTGGGTACATACCTCTGAGTTGTTTGACTCTGTGGTCGCTGTTGTCATTCCTAGGCACCGTCTGCTGGGACATGTGAGGAGATGGCAGAATCCTCCGGTGTACCGACCGCTGGTGGACCTGTCGACAATAGAGCAAAGACATTTGATCATCACCTACAGGTTTGACCATGCCACAATCCAGGAACTGTGTGCCCAGTTGGAGCCTGACCTGATGTCAGCAATCCGCCATCCCACAGGGATCCCCCCTCAAGTGCAGGTGCTATCAGTGCTCCATTTCCTTGCAAGTGGGTCATTTCAAACAACAGTGGCCATGGCATCAGGGATGTCCCAGCCTATGTTTTCCAACATGTTGTCCAGAGTGTTGTCTGCCCTGCTGAAACACATGCGGAGCTACATCGTTTTCCCTCAGGTGGAGGATTTGCCTACAGTTAAAGGTGACTTCTATGCCCTGGGAAATATCCCCAACATCATAGGTGCCATTGATGGGACCCATGTAGCTCTGGAACCCCCCACAGGAGTGAACAGGTGAACAGGAACCGGAAGAGTTATCATTCGATGAATGTCCAGATGGTATGTTTGGCAGACCAGTACATCTCCCAGGTAAATGCTATGTTCCCTGGCTCTGTGCATGACGCCTACATCCTGCGGAATAGCAGCATCCCTTATGTGATGGGTCAACTCCAGAGGCACCGGGTGTGGCTATTAGGGGACTCTGGTTACCCCAACCTGTCATGGCTACTGACCCCAGTGAGGAATCCCAGGACCAGGGCAGACGAACGCTACATTGAGGCCCATGGGCGGACTAGGAGGGTGATCGAATGCACCTTTGGCCTCCTGAAGGCCAGGTTCATGTGCCTGCATATGACAGGTGGATCCCTATTCTTTTCACCAAAGAAGGTGTGCCAGATCATCGTGGCCTGCTGTATGCTTCACAACTTGGCTTTGCGACGACAGGTGCCTTTTCTGCAGGAGGATGGTCCAGATGACGGTGTTGTGGCAGCTGTGGAGCCTGTGGACAGTGATGAGGAGGAAGCAGAGGAAGAAGACATTGACAACAGCAATATTACCAGTGACACACACAAGTGAGAACACATTCCTGCCTACCACAAGTACTTTCACACTTCTACCCTTCTACCTCTATCCTGTCTGTCGATTTCAACCAGTATATGGTAACTGAGTTGTACATTTCCCTTACGGTTTCACAGGTGTGGTTTCCAACGTGTGTCATCTGCTTGGACTCCTCATGGACTTGAGATGTGTGACATAGGTATGTTGACATTACATTTGAAAACACATTTTGTCACTGTCATTGCTAAAACACATTTTCGAAATCACAGACTGACTCCAGATTGTTTTGTGCTTCAAGGGTGTTTATTGAAGTGCTAAATATTGGAGGGGGGTTGTAACATGGTGAAGGGTGATGGTGGAGGAATGTCCATGTCAGAGTCCAGTCTATTAGTTCCACAGTTGCATTGCCCATTAGGGCATAGGAAGTGGAGCTGGGGTAGTTGAAATATGGACTGGGTGACAAAGTGGGATGACAATCAGGGTAGTCTCATTTCTTGGCGGGGGTCTTGGCATCGTGCCCTGTCTTGTTCCTGGATCTCAAGGACCGCTTGCGGGGTGGTTCTCCATCTGCAGGGGGTGGGGTACTGGTGTGGTGGTCCTGTGGCGGTGCCTCCTGTCCACTAGCGCCGGCGGAAGCGGTGGGCAGTTCATCGTCCAGGCTAGTGTCAGGGGCCCCTTGTAGTGCCACAGTGTCCCTCCTGGTGTTGAGTATTTCCTTCAGCACCCCTACGATGGTACCCAGGGCGGAGCTGATGGTTCTGAGTTCCTCCCTGAACCCCAAATACTGTTCCTCCTGCATGCGCTGGGTCTCCTGAAACTTGGCCAGTACCGTTGCCATCGTCTCCTGGGAGTGGTGGTATGCTCCCATGATGGAGGAGAGGGCCTCTTGGAGAGTGGGTTCCCTAGGCCTGTCTGCCCCCTGTCGCACAGCAGCCCTCCCAGTTCCCCTGTGTTCCTGGGCCTCCATCCCCTGGACCATGTGCCCACTACCACTGCCCCCAGGTCCCTGTTGTTGTTGGGGTGGTGGGTTATCCTGGGGTACCTGTAGTGGTGGACACACAGCTGATTGACGTGTCCTGGGGACGGAGGTATGGGCCCGCTGGGTGGGTGCTGTGCTGGTGTTACCAGAGGGTGGAAGCTCTGTGGTGGCCTGTGACTGGGTGTGGGGAACCGACTGTCCCGAGGCCCACGATGGTCCGGGCTGGTCATTTGGATCCAGTTGGACAGAGCTGCTGTCATCACTGTGGGCCTCTTCTGTGGGTGGGGTGGAGATGTCTGGACCGTCCTGTCTGGTGACGTTGGATAGGGGTCCTGCAGGGGTGTAAAAGCATGATTATTGCATCTGTGTGTGTCATGGTGTGCAATGGGTGGGTGACCGTGTACCCCAGTGAGTGCTAGCATTCCTGTGTGGGGGCTTGTGTGATGATGGTTGAGGGGGGTGTTAAGGGTATGTGCAGTGGGCATGCTTTAGAGATGGGTGTCCATGCTTTGTTGTGTCATGCAGGGCTTGGTGTTGGGATGTGTGGTTTGTGTTATTAGTACATTTGTGAGGAGTTGGAGTGATAGGGGAGGGGGTGAGGGTGGGGGTGTGTGATAGCATGCAGGTAGGGTGGGGGATATGACAGTTAAGATTTGACTTACCAGAGTCCATTCCTCCACCGACTCCTGCGAGGCCCTCACGATGCAGAATCGCCAAGACCTGCTCCTCCCATGTTGTTAGTTGTGGGGGAGGAGGTGGGGGTCCGCCGCCAGTCCACTGTACCGCGATTTGGTGTCTTGAGACCACGGAACGCACCTTCCCCCATAGGTAGTTCCACCTCTTCCTGATGTTGTCCCAATTTCTTGGGTGCTGTCCCACTGCGTTGACCCTGTCGACTATTCTTCGCCATAGCTCCATCTTCCTTGCAATTGAGGTGTGCTGCACCTGTGCTCCAAATAGCTGTGGCTCTACCCGGATGATTTCCTCCACCATGACCCTGTGCTCCTCCTCCGAGAACCTGGGGTGTCTTTGCCGTGCCATGGGGTGGTGTAGGTGTTGTGTGTGGTGGTGTATGTGGTGATAAGTGTGGTGATATGTAGTGGTGTGTGGTGTTTTGTGCGTGGAAGTAGCCTGGTGTGCCTGTGGATGCTTGGTAGTAGTTTGTAGTGTCTCTCTCCGGCCTTCTTTCTGTGTTTTTGTTGTAGGGGTTTGTGGGTGATGTGGGTGTGTGTTTTATATTGTATTGGGTGTGTGGGAGTGGTGTGTGTATGTGTATCAGGTGTGTGTATTTTGAATTGTCCAATGTGGTTGTGTTTTGTAAATGTGTGTGTATTTTGAGCGCGGCGGTGTGTACCGCCAATGGAATACCGCGGTTGAAAGACCGCTGCGTGGATTCGTGGGTCATGATAGTGTGGGCGTATTTCTGTTGGTGGAGGTTTTCTTTTCGCCAGTTTATCACTGACCTTTGGTGTGGCGGACTTGTGTGGGTGTCTGGATTTTGTCAGATTTCAAGATGTGGGTCGTAATACCTGTGGCGGAATTCCACGGCTGCAGCGGTGTGTTGGCGGTCTTCTGCATGGCAGTAAGCGGCTTTTACCGCCAATGTTGTAATGACCCCCTAAATCTTTTGACGCAAAACTCTGTTAGTGCAGTTTTGTGTCAAAAAGTATAAATCTGGCCCCTAGTTTCCATGAAAGAAGTGTTTTTTTGTTTTGCAAATAACTTTGGCGACGTTTGAAAGAATCTTCACAAACTTTTCCAAAAAAACGTTCATGCTCAGCTGCTGTATGGAAAGTTTCAGGGTGATCTGTCAAGCGAGAGTAGAGAAAAAGAGGGTGTTTCAAAACGCATTTCCCCATTCATTTTTCCATAGGGATTTTGACCAATGATAGCACCAAAACCAATGGATAGATTTACACCAAATTTGCAGAAAGGAAGCTTTTGTTCCAGAAAGAGGCCTTTTTGTTCATTGGTGAAAATCCATTCAGTAGTTTCTCTAGTTATTAAATGAAAACCAAATCTGTAAACATAAGGACGCTCATCATCCTAGGATTCTCCATGGATTCAGAGGAAAAGCAAGGGCTTGATTGGCTGGCCGCAACCTCACAGAAAATTTGTGGCTGCCATTTTGTTTCTCACATTGCCTTGGGTGGGGGGCAGTGCAAAAAAACATAAGGGGTCAGGATACAGGTATATTGACCCCATAAGACACTATGGGGGGTCCCTTAGGGATCCCTCATTGGCAAAATAAGTGCCCTTTTTTTGGCCAATCCACAGATTCAAGAATCCTCCTTGGGTTCTTCTTGGGTTCTCCTAGGATCCTCTTTGGATCCTCCTCATATCCTGGAGAAAAGCAAGACCCTGACTGGCTTGCTGCAACCTGACACAAATATTAACATGTGTGTTAAAAAAACATAGAATAAACTGTAGCTTTATGCCACAAGTTATAGTTTTTTAACATAAGCATAACTATTAGTATAACTATAACTGCTGAATTTCAATGGTTTTGTAAGGGTCAACCATCGACCTAACTATAACGCCCCTATAACCTTTCGTTTTATCAGTGAATATAGAGTAATGGTGCGGATGAAAATGTGGGCAAGATCATTCACAACAAGCAAGGTGCTAAAGAGAAAGGATTAGAAATTGTGGATGAAGAAAAAATGAATTTAGAAACATGAAGGAGCTCTGATTTTGGAATCCAGAGAAATGAGAGAAATACTTGATTATAGGGCAACAAATTCCCAAAGGAATATGCTGAGGAGTGAAAGATATGAGTTTAAATCTAGACATGCCAAGATATGGGAGTTTTAGAATAGGATACACAGACCAATTTATATAGGCCTCAGAAACAAAACAATGAGCTGACATGGGATGTTCAGCAGAAAGTGCATTTGCACTGTGGTCAATAGCACTCACTAGGCTACAACCCAATTTTTAAAATATATTTATTGTGGATTTCCTCCTATGATTTCTATGGATTTCAGACTTTTAGGAATCTACAAAAGTCCCTAAGAGAGTTCAAATAGAGTCAGAGCTTTCCAGGAGATGTGTCCTACTTTACCATTTTGTGCACCTTGAGCAAAAAGTGTGACAGAAATGTACATAAGCCATGCTTTTGTTTTTTCCCCTACACCAGAATGCTGGCCTGCAAGGGACCTTGGGTCATTATCCATGTGTTTGCATTTCCAAGCACAAAACCTTTTTTTCTTAAACAGCTTGAGTTCCGTAAAGGAGCCGGTGCTGCTTTAAAAAGAATAAAGTTTTCTGATTGGGAGTCCCTCAGGGGAGCACACATTAATTCATTGATCCAGTACCCAGGTCCTCCTGAGGCTGCAAACACAATTCCCAAGGGGGAAGGTGTCCCAATGGAATCCCTGCCCTTTTTCAAATCAATTCAAATCTTTGATGAGTCAATAACTGGTCAATGGTTTGTGACCAGAATTACAGTTGCAAACCAATAGCACATACCATACTGAATTGCAATTTGCAAAGAACATAATTTCCGTGCCCCCACCAAATTTGGTATGAAATGTAAAGCCTATTTTACTAGTGGTAAAATCTTTCCTGACTACTATTATGGGTATTGTACATTAGAAATAGTTATTTTGTAGTTTCAAACTATGTGATCTTTTGTTACTTGCAGGGCTTACAGTTGCAAACTAACTTAATACATCTAGGCTCAAGTGTAAGAATGTCAGGTGGATATAGAAAACAATGTGCAATGTTGCAAATGGTCACTAACTTCCTAAAGGCTAACTGACTAGTTGTCCCTTGAAGATGCCTCTTATTTTAGCAATTTTGAGAGTATGACAATGGAATTTTGATTTAGGAATTATGCACCTATGTTGAAATTAAGCATGTTGTGAAAGACATGTAGCTCTGTTAATATCAGGAAAGGTTGTCAGAGATCAAAAAGGAAAAGACAGGCTTAAATACAAAGGCTCATTAAAGAGATAAGTGGCATGAGGGGCCAACTGATCTTTCTGAATAATCAGATTGAGACCAAGGTTCCGTGCAAGACCTGGAGAAGAGCTGAGATACGACAAATGGTCTATCATCAGATGATGGAAGACAAGAATTTAGTGACGAGATTGCAGGGCCTGTAGTGTATGGTTGAGATCAGAGACAAAAATGTATACTGGACGCCAGATACAGTTAATGTAAGAAAGGTTGTTGGGGCCGAAAAGTCCCTCGCATGGTGATGGACATGCATCTCTGCCCTGAAATCTGCATATGGTCATATGTGTGCATGTGAATGGTACAAGAATGTAGTGCTTTGCAGTGCATGTATGCTATGGGCATGTTATGGGTGTATGCGTACCTGTGGAGACTTTGATTTCCATTTTAGGAGGCCCAGGACTGACTGGAGGAACATGAGGAAAGTAGATAGAGTAATCCCCCACATAGTTTATGTATTGCTACATTCCTGTAAGTTAAATGGGACGCAATGGAGAAATTAAGAGACAGACTCTTCAGTGCACTTTATACGGTGCGCTTTGATTCAGAGAGAGTTCACTGGGAAGGGGCCTGGACACATCTCAGGAAGGAGATGGGGGTTTCAAAACAATTATAAAGAGGAGAACTGAGGCCCTGGATTAACCTTTAGATACACACAGCACTTTGACATGCTGGTTTGAACCTCTGGTCACTCCCATGGCCTATGTTGTGGGGTCAATTTTGCAGTTCTTTCTGCTGTGACAGACTGCTTTCTGGAGGAAGGGCAGAGAAGAGGGCACTTCAAAAGGAAGCAGATCCCCTAACATAAACATCAAAGACGCAAATGACTCAGACTCTAAATCACATTTGGTGTTTGGAAATGGACTATAAGAACAGGAGTTCAAGACCCCCAAAATTGGCACCCAGTCAATCAGTGCAAGAAGGAGAAGCTCTGCAAGAGTCTGCTAGTCTCCCTGCCAGGGAAGGGGATCTCAACCAAGGAATTTAAGATCACCTGCTTGTGGAGCCTGGAGCACTAGCGTCCACCTGGTTGCCAAGACCAGCACTGCCATATGAAGGAGAGGAGAGTGTTGGTGGGAACTGGTTCCAGTATGGGATCTTGGTGATCAGATCCCCATAGCGAGGTGTGAGGAGATGACTGGTGCAAGGATCAGGTTGTAGCCTGTGTGCATGGAAAAGTCGGTGACCCCTATATGCCACAGGAAGGCTGCCATAAAGTTAGCTGTGACCATTGTTGCTTTGATCGGGTCATTGCCCATGGGCAGGTACCAGGTCAATGACCCCATATGCAAGACTTGGCTGCTGTGAAGATTGTTGTTGTGCCGATTCAATAGTAACCAGTGTGATGGGCCAAGTCACCAAACCCATATGACAGAAATGGCCAATGTAAAAATTGCTGCTGTGCCACTTGGGCCATAGCTGATGCATAGAGGAGGAGCAGTGATCATGTATGCCAGGGACAACCGGGATCAGACAGTCTGGTCAAGACAGTCATTGGAGAAAGGAAACCACCATGATGACCCAAGCAGGCCTAAGCCATGATTGAGTACTAGCACCAGGAGCATCACATGCCCCCATCAGTGCAAAGTAACTCAGGAAACTTATCAGCAGCAGAGGAGCATCGAGAACCCAGCGCCCTCTGCAGGACTGTGTGTGAGTAACTGAAGTACATCTGACCTCAGCCCTCCCAGGCTCTGTGTGTGTAAGACATACTGAGAGCAGACTCTGCAACTTCAGCACCCTTGAAGGGGACACACTCAGAGCCTCTAGTTGCTCGGATCCAACTAGTGTGGGTAAGACTCATTGTTGGGCCAAACTGCCCAGTTGGAACTTGCCTGTTAGATAGAACTTCGGAGTAGAACACTTTTGACTTTAAAAAGAGTCAGAGTGGTACTCATGAGACTCAGACTACTACTGGGCTGAACCTGAAAGATGCTAACAGTGAAAGGGGGATAACCACTACCACTAGACAAAGGGGAGGAAACTGTGTGTGTTATTTGTGAATGCTGTATTTCACTGTGTGTCCATTTATAAATACTCCTTTTTTCATAAAAGCAAGTATTTGATCAGTGTTAGCCTTGGCATCCTTGGCGTAGTCTCCTCTAACTTTTTGCCTCTGTTTCCCAGGTTGTTGATGTGTGCTGTTTTTGTTACTCTGGGCACTTTACCACTGCTATCCAGTGCTGAAGTGCAAGTGTTCCTATGTAAAATGTATGTGTAATTGGATTTCCATCATTGGCATATTTGATTTACTGGTAAGTCCCTAGTACAGTGTACTAGAGGTGCCAAGGGCCTGTAAATCAAATGCTACTAGTGGGCCTGCAGCACTGGTTGTGCCACCCACATTAGTAGCTCTGTAAACATGGCTCAGACCTGCCACTGCAGTGTCTGTGTGTGCAGTTTTAAACTGCCAATTTGACTTGACAAATGTACCCACTTGCCAGGCCTAAACCTTCTCTTTTCTTACATGTCAGACACCCCTAAGGTAGGCCCTAGGTAGCCCCATGGGCAGAGTGCAGTGTATGTTTAAGATAGGACATATACTAATGTGTTTTATATGTCCTGATAGTGAAATACTGCAAAGGGTGTTTTTTCACTGTTGCAAGGCCTGTATCTCTCATAGGCTAACATGGGGGCTACCTTTAGATATGATTAAAACATAGATTCCATTTGGGAGCAGATAGACATGTGGAGTTTGGGGTCTCTGAGCTCACAATTTAAAAATACACATTTTAGTAAAGTTGGTTTTGAGATTGTGTTTGAAAATGCCACTTTTAGAAAGTAGGCATTTTCTTGCTTAAACCATTCTGTGACACTGCCTGTTTGTGGATTCCCTGTCTGGGTTAGTTTGACAGTTGGGCTGTTTGCACCTCTCGCTAGACAGTGACACCAAAGGAGCTGGGGTGTAGCCTGCATATCCTGATGAGCCATCTGTGCTAGGAGGGAGGGGAGGAGTGGTCACTCACACCTGAAAGAACTGTGCCTGCCCTAGCACAATGTAGTCTCCAACCCCCTGGTGTGTGTCTGGGGCCTGGCCTGGGCAAAGCAGGATCTCACAAACATGGGAGACTTTCCTTTGAAGTAAGCCTACTTCAAAGGCAGAAATGGGTATAAGAAGAGCACCCAACCCCCTGGAAATTAGATCACTTCTGGAATCAAGAGGCACCTCTGTCAGGAGAAGAGCTGAAGAGCTGAGAAGTGCTGCCCTGCCTGTGATTGTGCTTTGTGGAGCTATCTTGGAGTTGCTGATTCTGCCTGTGAAAGAGAACAAAGGCTGGACTTTTTTGTGCATTCCTGCTTGTGAAGAATCTCCAAGGGCTTGAACTGAGTTTGCCTCCTGTTGTTGAAGTCGCAGGGCCATCAAAGACTTCCCCTACCAGCAGCTGAACTCCCTGTTGAGACTCCTGCCCTGCCAAGTAGTGCCCTATCCAGTTCCTGGGCCCTTGAAAGGTGAAGCTGGCAGTCCAAGACTGAAAATCCACACACAGACCACCGTGGGGGGACATTTTTGATGCACCTTCTGAGACGCGGCTGAGAAATGACGCTTCCTGGCTTTGTGGCTGAAATTTATGCTCCACCTGCATCTTGGCTGGAAGATCGACACAACCCGCTGGAGAAACGATGTGCAACACCGCTAATGGAGGCAAATAATGACGCAAACCCCACGCAGCGTGGTTTTGTGATACTGTGGGAATGGATTTTCCACGCAACATCGCTGGGCACGGAAAACCAACCCAAAGCCTGCCCGGACCTGAGGTGCCTGTCCGGATCGACACATCACTCTCTTGCAGAAGAGGAAAAATAACGCACGCCGACTCAACTGGAGAATGAACGACGCACTGTCTTGCTTGCAAGTGAGAAATCCACGAATCACTGGCCTTTGCAGATGCGCACTCGCCCATGCAGTGTTATTTTGATGCTACCCAGGTACTTTTGAACGCCAACAAAGTTCTCACTGTTTTCAAAAGGATTTAAGACTCTTTTTGGTTTTTAAATTCATAACTTGACAGGATTTTTGTTGTTTTGGTCTTGTTTTGTTTAGATAAATATTACCTATTTTTATAAACCTGTGTTTACAATTGCTTCTGCAGTTAAGCCTGCCTGCTTGTGCCAAGATGCCAAGGTGGTGAGTGTGAGCGGGGTTAACTGAGGGTGATTCTCCTTTACCCTGACTAGAGTGAGCGTCCTTGCTTGGACAGGGAGTAACCTGACTTCCAACCAAGGACCCCATTTCTAACAATCAGACAATCATTTATTGCTGTTGCTGAGTGTGTTTTGAATTGTGAGACTATGTTCTCCCCCCTGTGTCTACATCCCCACCAAGAAGCCTTGGGCTGCTCGACACACATTCAAGTGGTGAAGAAATACTTGTCCAGTTGCTCAGAATTCATAGTAGGTTAGACTCTGGGAGATCAGGAGTAAAAGGCCTCAACTCCCACTGTTGAACACATTGGCTCTTGCTTTCCCCCTGGACCTCTGAACAGAGCTCTGACAGAAGTGCAGTGAAGAGAAAAGTGTACTATAAAAAGATTATGCATAAAATGTGCTATTGTGACACAAATATGTGAAATACACCTTATGTCAAAAGTGAACAATGCATTCAAAAGCACACCATCAATGTGAGTACCAGTGGATGATTTGTGGTTACTTTAGTATTTACACAGGCACATTATTTAGCCCTGGGTCTCAGGCTTGTGCCCTCTCAACTAGTTACATTTTGCTTGTATTCCTTTTATTATTTTAGCAAAGCTTCATTTTAGTGGAGATATTTTTCATTCTTTTATCAGTTACCCTTCCACACATAACTTGTAATAAATTTCTTTGCACAACATTTTCTCTTGTGCTCAACCAAAGGCTGAACACAATATTTGCCGGGCATTGCCAGTCCAAAGAGTACATTGTCTATCCTACACAGAAAAAATATGGTTTTCCACTTCAGGGCAATTTAACAGATGTGTTATTATAAACATCACACTGCCCACACAGGATCAAGTGGACATTCCAGCTAGCTTGCCATCTCATTCTACACCTCACCACAGTTTCTGCTGAAACCTTTTGGTTCCTCTTTGTCTGTGTGAGAGGACTCCCAGCCAACTAACAGATCTATTCTTCACCTCGGAGCACAGGTATGAGGATTGGGTTACCTTCTCCGAACCAAACAGGCAGATTAAGGCTATAGATTCTACTTACTCCAGTGTAGAAACTGTGTAGTATAGGTAGGGATGTTAGACATGCTTCTATGACAACAAGGTGGACTCTTCTTGTGTTTCACTTTCATGGTCACTGCTGTAATAACCCTATGTTTCATTATCATTATAATTGTAATCCATGCCTTTTAATGTGGAATGCAGTTGCCTCAATAAAATATATATTGAGCCAAGATCCTGCTTCTGTTTGTCATTGCATGTATTAGGCTTGTGTAACTGAGAGAGAGAGATACTTTCTGTTCCAGTATGGCTTCCATGAGGAGTCTGAGTGTCATGCGATAGGGTGCCACTAATCAGTCTTACCTTTGGTATTGGTGAGGTGCTGCTAGCAAGCTGGAAGGGTTAGGCCGACAGCTGTCACACTGTGTGGGATAAGACTCAGTCCCTCATACTCTGTGGTGCTTCTGCCCAAAAACCAGCAGTCTGGTTACTACAGCGGGAGTCTCTGACATGGAAAACCAAGAAATTATGAGAGATAGAGTAACATTACAAAAGAATTTAGGCAAAAAACACCAAACTATCAGTGTTTGAGGAAGACTGGAACAAATGAAATACTGACATTCTGTAAACTAGTGGAGCAATGTTGAAATACATTAAGCGAAGAAGTATCAGTTTTTAGCCAAAGTATGCAGACACTTGAATCACAAATGTATTAGGTAGAAAGCATTTATATCCTTTAAGACTTGCCACTTGTCCTTCACTGCCCTCAGTTCAGCAATCAAAACAAGGAGGCAATTTCAGTGATGGCTTGTGTACAGCGAGGCATACATTAAGTTTACAGATTGAAAGAGCTGGGAATAGATAAGGGAGTGGTTGGACAAGCGATGCCAAGCAACGCTGCTGTTCGTCTTATTGAGAAAATACACATTTATAAACTTCAAAATCCTGTTTCCAGGTACAAATGAGATAGATCTTTGCAATATTTCTAATCACCACTTTTGGAGGACAGCAATAAGGAGAGGACTGTGATGTGATTGATGCATCGGTAGCTTGGAGATGTGAAACGAAATTTTATGAGAGAGGGGAAGGAGACGAAGAAAGGAAGGGAAGTGAAGGAAAAGAGACATGAGAGCAGAGGGGTCGAGGGAGTAGGGGAGAGGGGAGGGAAGTGGAGGGGGGAGGAAAGGGAAGAGAAAGGAAAGGAAAGGGACAGGTAAAGGGAAAAGAGAAATGAAATGATGAATTTAGGGAGGGGTCTGGGATCCAAAATATGACTTGGGGAAACGTCTTCTAATACCTAAGCCATTGAGGCTGGTGATTGGCGGGTGCTTCTTTTACGACTGGGTAGCTTAGAGAGTACCAAAAAAGGGAAAGTTAATAGATCGAAGAAACGGGTATAGCAAAAATGAAAACATTTAGAGGAAGATAATGCTCAATCCAGGCAGCCATGGCTAACTTCTCATGTATGTTTATATGAAGGACTAATCTTGGTGCTTTATGCACACATGTCTGGAATCCTTAGAATGGTTTTCACCTTTCATGCAGGCATGGCCACTAGGGGGGCAGGCAAATAGATTATCAGAACGTCAACCTCGCCCCCGGGTACCATGAAGCAAATAGATAGCATGCAACTTCACCTCCAGGAAAAACTGCATAAAGGTCCATGCAGTCTGAGTTGATGTAGGTCTTCGGGGATCCAGCTTTTATTTACAGTGTGTGGATTTAGGATGCAGTCTTCTGCCAGTGCATCTATAGTTCGCTATGCCAATCTTGTTAGAGAAGGCTTTATATTCTGAAGAGCTATACTTGAATAAGTGTTAGATCTCTATTCCCAGACTGCATAGTGTTTAAAAGTGCAATGTGGCACCACTCTTGTACTTCTGCTCTCAGAAGGAATTATTTGTAATCTCTTTAGACAGGGCATCGAGACAAAAAAATAAGAAGATATGAAGAAAACAGGCGGCATTAGGCTAATCCTTACAAACATTTACATTAGTTTCGTTAGACAAACAACGCGTAAAATCCTCGTTTCCTGCATTGAGTGGACGAACTTTATACAGGAATTATCCCTGCCAGTAGTTACTGCACGCCGACAACCGCACAATGATTATCCCACCCTGGACACAGGCAAATGGGTTAAAGAGGTTAGACGGTCGAGACTGCCGAGCTTGGAGACCATGTTCATGTTTTTCTCTAATCTGTGCTCCACCAAGGTGCTGGAATTTAAGAGCCCCTCAAACCTGAGCAAAAATGCAACCATACAGATTAACCTCAGTGACAAAAATAGAATGACAAGGATAGGCCAGCTTCTCAATCAACTGTGAATTATTGTATTTGCAGGTAGGTTCACAGCTAAATATTTTATCAATTCCTGTTACTATTTATTTGGCCATAGAGCTACAGTTTTGTGGGTAGCTTTCGGTTAAGTCGCCACCGCCATTATACCAAAGGTCATTAAATGGGTCTTGTACTTTCGGATACTATAAAAAATGCTTTACTTAGGAGTCCAGACTTAAACAGACAACCCATCATATTTGGTTTTCAGGACCCTCTAGAATTCCAGGGAGCCGTTTCGTTTTTCTCAGTGTGTATTTTGACCTAGGATTTTGTCACTGTATATCTTTTGTCCGGAATAATACTCAATGACCCTGGTGTATGCTGTACGTCTGGATTGTGATTTGAGTTTTAGTGAATGTTCAGTTTAGTTAGCTATTTGTGCATTGAAGTTAAGAATTTCTTTGGGTTGTGCAGCATGTTTTAATGATTTCTGTTTTAGGTCCATTGAGACTGAGTCAGTGGCGGCTGGCAGTTTTAGGACGGAGGGGCACTGGCGGGAAGCACACTCACACTCATTCTTTCACACACACAGGCATGCATGCACATCCATTAACAACACTCATCAACATTCAAACATGCACGCATGCACCAAACATTCATTTAAAAAGATCACACACAGACACACACGCACACACTTACCTTCATCCTCGGAGGTACCAGGAGTGTTAGGACTGCCGCAGGGCTTCAACCTGAAGCACCCAGGTCGAAGTCAATGGGTGGTGCTTCCCTCGTCACCCGGGAGAGGGCCTTGAGGCACCTTTGCTGAGCCGAGGAGGTTACACCCACAGGAGCTGTGACCTCTTCAGCAAAGCAAAGTTCAGCTTAGGCAGCCAGGAGTCTGCGCAAATCGTGCATGTCTGCTCCTGGCTGCCTGACCTGAACATGAAGAGTGTCTGTCAGGCTGGCCTTTGTTCAGCCTGACAGCCACTCTTCATGAGGGGCAAAAGGTGGGAAGGTGTGTGGCCCCTCCGCCCTAAAGGACGGGCCATGCCTGGACTGAATGAAGTGACTTAAGAATTGTAATTTGCCCTGATATTTTCAGGCCTAGAATAAGTCTTGCAGCATGATATTGAAACATCTGAATTTGCATTTTGGTATTCTGGTGAGGTCATGGTATATGTTAGTATTGCAACCCCGGTAGGATTCGGCCAAGCCATTAATTATATCCATTGTGTTGGCTAAGCTAAGCAAAGGCGTGACTGTGGTAGGAATCAGATGAATAGCGTGGTAGTTTTCTTTTGTTTACCTTTCTATAGGGTAACACATCAGTCTTCAACCCACTAAGACGTTGTTGGTCACAAATTACCAGACACACTCAAAATATTAGCCCAACTTAAGTTTTATGATCCAAACAGTAAGGATGCGTAGAAACCCAATGGAGTCTAAGGCCCTCATTACAACCCTGGAGGTCAGTGACAAAGTGGCGGTAATACCGCCAACAGGCCGGCAGTAAAAAAAAATTGAATTATGACCATGGCGGAAACCGCTCACACAGACAGCCACTATAACACACCGACCACCACGGCGGTAGCAACAAGCACCACGGCGGTAACCGCCATCAGCCAGGCGGAAGACAATGTACCGCCCACACTATTACAACAGGCCTATCTGCCACCTTTTCCAGGGGAAGAACCAATAACATAAAAAGCACTGTAGAAACAGTGCACAGAAGGGAAACGACTCACCCCTGGAGACTTAAGGAAGAACCACGCCGCCATGGAGCCCGAGTTGCAGGTGTTCTCCATACTCGTTTATCTCCTTCTTCACCATGAATACCAATGCCGGCGAAGACAACCACAGTGAGTACTGCTGCCTAGCACACATGGAAGGGGGAAGGAAAAAGAGAGTGACACTCACACGCCACAAGCAACACCCCCACTCCCAACACCATGCACACAAACAGATGAAGTAACATTACATATTCACCCCGTACCCCTCAGGAATAATGCAAGGACAAAAGGAATTGATTAAAGTGAGTGTAGTAAGATAAAATACGCGAAATACATCCTTCAAAATCAAAACAGTATATACATAAATACAAATGGAGGGACACAGCCCAGTCCACAATGTCCGTGGGCCACAGGGCCACATCACATGTGCCAAGGCCCCACTTGAACCTTGCAACAACACGGAGAGAACACTGCACAGGCATCAGGTCGAAAATACACAGGCACCTCAGGGCGACGGGGAACGGGTGGTCACCTCAGCCGGAAGATGGAACAACATCACTGGTCCTGGAGGGGCCTACATGCCGATCCCACTGTCCTGTGGAGTGCAAAGCCACAGTCTCTCAAGTGAGTGGTCTTCCCACTGCTTGGTCCTGTGGAGTGCAAAACCACAGTCTCTCAAGTGGGTGGTCTGCCCACTGATTGGTCCTGGGGAGTGAAAAGCCACAGTCTCTCAAGTGGGTGGTCTGCCCACTGCTTGGCCCTGGGGAGTGCAAGGCCACAGTCTCCCAAGTGGATGGCTTCTCCACTGATTCTGGAGGGGGCTTTGTGCCCAGTGTGCTTCATCCTGGCAAAGAGGGGGTGAGTGGATGCCTTCTTCCACTGGTTCTGGAGGTGGCTTTGTGCCCTGTGATGCAGCATTTGGGGAGTTCAAGGTCACAGTCTCTCACCTGGGTGTCACACCCACAGTATGTGCATGGGCCAGGACGCACCACAGTCCATGGAGGCAGGTCTACACACTGCCCACTGGCGGTGATGGCTGCTCAGTGATGGCAGTGGCGTGGCTGGTGTCGGGGATGCCAGTGGTGGGGGGGAGGCTCCTCCCTGACCCCTACATCCTCGGACACCTGCCCACTGGGTTTGCTGGCGGTGCTGGCAGTGGTGGGGGAGGCTCCAGCCCGTCCCCTGCGGCCTCGGATGGATGCCCACTCGGGCTGCTGCTGCTGGCACTGCTGCAGGCAGTGATGCTGGTGTTGGTGCTGGTGGCGGTGCTGGTGTCGGGAATGCCCGTGGTATGGAAGGCTCCAGCACGTCCCCTGCAGCCTTGGACTGCTGCCCACTCAGGCTGCTGCTGCTGGCACTGCTGCAGACAATGATGCTGGTCGCGGTGCTGGTGTTGGGAATGCCCGTGGTGGGGGGAGGCTTCAGCCCGGCCCCTGCAGTCTCGGACGGCTGCCCACTCGGGCTGCTGCTGCTGGCACTAATGCAGGCAGTGATGCTGGTGGCAGTGCTGGTGGCGGTGCTGGTGGCGGTGTTGGTGTTGGGAATGCCTGTGGTGGGGGAAGGATCCAGCCCGTCCCCTGCAGCCTCGGACGGCTGAACCGCGATGGTTGGTGGTGGGGGCTCAGATTCAGTCCCTGCACCAGGCCTCCTGACCTTCCTGCCCGCAGGGGCAGGCCCCTTGCCTTTCCCAGCTTGTGGTACCTCTTTGTCCTTCACCTTGGCAATCGGTGGTGCCTCCTTGCCCTTGTCCTTCACAGCTGGTGGTACTTCCTTGCCCTTGCCCTTCACAGCTGGTGGTGCCTCCTTTTCCTTCCCTTTGGCAGCTGGTGCAGGCACACTGTCAGTGGTTATGGCTGGTTTCCTGGAGCCTCTCCCACCTGCAGTAGATGCCGACACTACTGTGGCCGTGGACTAGGTTGCTGAGGTGCTAGCCTGGGTTCTGACCACCCTTGTCCGACATGAAGGACGGGGAGAGAGGGGTAGGGAAGAGGTCAATGGCGGAGAGAAAAAGCTTCTTAGGGACACTGGGGTGGGAAGAGGGTGAAGGTCTGGGAGTGGAGGAAGAGGGAGTGGTTGTAGGAAGGGTCAGTCTGCTGTGTTTGGGTGCAGGTGCATCGGCTGGATGCTGTTGTGACTTGGATGGCTGTTAGGTGGGTGGGTGCTTGCGGTTGTGTACTTTGGGAGGAGGGGGCACAGACACAGTGGGAGAAGACACAGGGGACGTGTGCATGGATGTGGGGTTGGTTACTGCCAGTGAGGCGTGTGTAGTGATAGTCGTGATGGTGATGGAGGTAGTACATGAAGATGTATTGCACACAGGTGTGAGTGGAGACGCTACTGGGAGGGTGGTGGATGATGAGGAGGAGGGGGACATAGTGGACACAGTGGATGTTGGTATGTCTGATTCTGGAAGGTTTTTGTGTGAGTGCATGTGGGATAATGTGTGGTGCTTGTGTTTGCCTGAGCCACTCCTGTGTGTTGTCTTAGGTGCATGCTGGTCTGAATGTGTGCTTGGGATAGCTTGGGGTTCAGGGGAATGGGACTGGGTAGAGGAAGTTGGAGGGGGAGTCTAGAGACAGGGACAATGGCTGCCATCAGGGAGGAGGCCAGAGCCTGGATTGATCTCTGTTGGGCCGCCATGCCAGAGTGAATGCCCTCCAGGAATGCATTTGTTTGTTGCATTTGGGCTGCCAGCCCCTGGATGGCATTCACTATGGTTGACTGCCCAACAGAGATGGATTGCAGGAGGTCAATAGCCTCCTCAATCAGGGCAGCAGGGCTAACTGGGGCAGGGCCTGAGGTGCCTGGGGCGAAGGAGATACCCACCCTCCTGGGTGAGCAGGCATGGAAAACTCACAGAGGGGCTGCTGGGAGGGCGGTGCTGGTACGGAGGTGGCGGCTGTACCTGTAGTTGGGTTGGGCACAGAGGTGTCTGCCCCCAGCAGGGAACTTCCATCGGAGGAGGTATCACTGTCAGAACTGTCCCCTCCTGTCTCCGCTGTGGTGCTCCCCTCGCCCTCCATCCCACTGGTGCCCTCACCGTTGGTGGATTCGGCCTCCTTGGCCATGTGGGATGCAGCTCCCTCCGGTGCCTCTGCTCCTCCGCCAGATGATTCTTGTGCACACAAGGACAGGGTGACAAAACAAAAAGGGGCGGAGACAAAGGATACACTTGGTCAATGGCTGCCCCAACACCACGTTTGGCATACAAAGCACACTCACACAGGAAACAGGCCTAGCACTATGCAATGCACTACAAGTCACAGTGCTAGTCACCAGCCCTAGGACAGGCATACCTAAGGCCAATAGCAGCATACCTGAGACCTACAAACCCCTGCCAGTATTGGAGACCTACTAGATTGGTTGGAGGACTTTCACATCAGAACCCTGCCCAACATGATACCTACCATGCAATGTCCTGCCTGGCCTAGGGGCACCCATAGGCCCACATCCCTCACCCGGAGACCACCCCAACAAGCGCAATTTGTAGATTTAGAAATTGTACTCTTGTGGCTGCTGTGATGCTGCCTCAAGCGTCAATACAGCTCCGGATAGGCCAATAGGGGGGTCAGGGTTTGTTGGGCACCCTTTCCTCATTGGGAGGCTGGACCTCCGCTGTCTTCCGTGCCCAGCGTCTCAGGTCCTCCCACCATTTCCAAAAGTGTGTGCTCTGCCTGCCGTAGACCCCCAGGGTCTGCACCTCCTTGGCGATGGCACGCCATATACCCTTTCTCTGATGGGCGCTGAGCTGCAGACAAATAAACAGACAAAAAGGTATCAGCTATTTTGTCCGGCCTTTACACTCATGGCCCACCATATCCCTCACATCCCCTTACGCACAGACATTGCCCACCATACATGCAGCACGCTGCCCAGGACCCTTCCACCCAGCTTACACGAGGCCCTCACACACAGCACTCCATGCATTAATGCCCCATGCATCGCACTCACAGTGTACTCACATGTTGGTCTGGAGGCCCATACAGCATTCAGTACTGGGGTAGGACCCCATCCACCAGTCTTTCCAACTTCGCAGCAGTGAAGGCAGGGCCCTTTCCCCAGTGACACGAGCCATGGTCAGAAGCTGACTTCTATGCAATGGGACATATGCCTATTATTATTGGGGCAATTGATGGTACACATATTGCCTTTGTCCCCCCCTGAAGAAATGAACAGGTGTTCAGAAAATGAAAGAATTTTCACTCAATGAGTGTTCAGATAGGGTGCCTGATGGACCAATACATCTCCCATGTCAATGCAAAATACCCTGGCTCTGTGCATGATGCCTATATCCTGAGGAATAGCAGCATCCCTTATGTGATGGCTCTACTCCAGAGACACCAGGTGTGGCTAATAGGTGAGCCCATGGTTCCCACCCAGTATATATTGGTGTATGGGTATGGGGTAGGCCCTAAGAATTAGTATGTGTCTAACAGGTATCCCTCTATAGTTGCAGGTGACTCTGTTTACCCCAACCTCTCATGGCTACTGACCCCAGTGAGGAATCCCAGAACAAGGGCAGAGGAACGTTACAATGAGGCACATGGGCAAACAAGAAGGATTATAAAGAGGACATTCGGCCTCCTGAAGGCCAGGTTTCGGTGCCTCCATCTAACAGTGGTTCCCTGTGCTACTCACCCAATAAGGTCTGCCAAATCATCGTGGCATGTTGTATGTTGCACAACCTTGCCTTACGTCATCAGGTGCCTTTTATGCAGGAGGATGAGGCTGGAGATAGGCGTGTGGCAGCAGTGGACCCTGTTGACAGTGACAAAGAGGAGGCAGAGGATGAGGATGAGGACAACAGGACATCAATCATACGACAGTACTTCCAGTGACACACAGGTAAGACACTGTAACTTCACCTTCCATTGACAGTTATGTGTTTGATATTGTCACTGGCAGGCTGATTTTCCCACTTCTATGGCCACTTACTGTACCCTTTGGCATTTCTATTTTCAGATATCTGTGCCCCCACTCTGGCTCCTGGTGTGTTGACTGCAGCCAACTACAGGTCATACCTATTTATACATTACTGTACAGTTGAATTGCAATGTTTACAGCTTGTTAAACAAATACATAGTTCAATCAAGTGTAATTTTAACAAGGGTATTTATTTATGTGCTAATAAGTGGAGGGGGTATTGCAATGGGCTGGGGTGGTGGTGGAGGAGAGTCCAGGGTAAAGTTCCAGTCTATTTGTATCAGAGGTGCACTGTCAAAGGGGGCATAGGAAGTGGACCAATGGCAGTTCAAGGTGGACAAGGTGACAGAGTGGGACACAAGGGTGACATTCAAAATTCTCTGGCTTCTGCCCGGATTGTAACGACTGTTCGCTGGGTGGTTCTCCTTCTGCAGGGGGAGGGGTGCTGATGGCCTGTTGTTCCTGTGGTGGGCCTCCCGTCCACTAGCGTCAGCAGAGGTGCAAGGCTGTTCATCAGTTTGGCTAGAGTCAGGGGCCCGTTGGTGTGCCACTGCCTCCCTCATGGTGTTGGCCATGTCTGTCAGCACCCCTGCAATGGTGATCAGGTTAGTGTGGATGTCCCTCAGGTCCTCCATGATCCACAGGTACTGTCCCTTCTGCAGCTGCTGGGTCTCCTGCAACTTGGCCAGTATCTGGCCCATCGTCTCCTGGGAATGGTGGTATGCTCCCAGGATGTTGGTGAGTGCCTTGTGGAGAGTCGTTTCCCAGTGTCCTCCCACTGTCGCACAGCAGTCCTCCCAGCTTCCTTGTTGTCCTGTGCCTCTGTCCCATGGACTGTATGCCCACTGCCACTAACACCAGGTCTCTGATCGTCCTGTGTTTGTGGGGTGGCCTGGGGTCCCTTCAGTGGTGGACACACTGCTGATTGACGTGTCCTGGGGACAGTGGTATGGGCCCGCTTGGTGGGTGCTGTGCTGGTGTTTCCTGAGGGTGGAGGCTATGTGGTGGTATGGGACCGTGGCAGGGTAACCGACTGTCTGGAGGTCCCTGATGGGCCAGGTTGGTCATCCTGATCCAGGTGTGCAGAGATGCTATCATCACTGTGGGCCTCTTCTGTGGGGGGACTAGATGTTGCTGGCACCTCCTCTCCGGTGACATTGTGTGGGGGACCTGTGGGGATGTAAATGCAGTGTTATTGTTTCTGCTTATGCCATCTTGTGCATGGGTGTGTTGCCCTCTATGGTTGTTATTGCCCTGGCAGCTTAGGCTTGTGTGAGTGGTGATTTGGTGGGCTAGGTGATTGTCTCCAGTGTGCATGCTTTGGTGATGGGTGTCCATGCAGGTCTGTGATGGGTGTCCATGCATTGGTGTTGCATGCAGGGCTTGGTTGTGGGAGGGGTGAGTTGTGATGGTGGGGTGTGTGGGAAGTGTTAGAGTGATGGGAGTGAGGGTGGGAGTATTGGGATGGCATGCAGGTAGGGGGGTGAAAATAGTAAAGATTTTAGTTACCAGATTCCAGGCCTCCTGCTACTCCTGCCAGGCCCTCAGGCTGCAGTATTGCCAAGACTTGCTCCTCCCATGTTGTTAGATATGGGGAAGGAGGTGGGGAATCACTGACAGTCCTCTGTAATGCTATCTGGTGTCTTTCTACCACGGAACGTACCTTCCCCTGTAGGTCGTTCCACCTCTTCCTGATGTCATCCCTTGTTCTTGGGTGCTGTCCCACGGTGTTGACCCTGTCCATGATCCTCCACCATAGCTCTATCTTCCTGGCAATGAATGTCTGCTGCACCTGTGATCCGAATAGCTGTGGCTCTACTCTGGATGATTTCCTCCACCATGACCCTTAGCTCCTCCTCTGAGAACATGGGGTGTCTTTGTGGTGCCATGGGTGTAGTGTGTGTGGTGAGTGTTGTTGGGGTGATGTGTTGTGGTGTGTGCTGTAAGGTACGTGGATAGTGTATGGGTGATGGTGTTTTGTGGCTCTGGTTCTGTGGGTGCTGTTGGTCTGTCTCTCTCAGTTGGCAATATTTTTGAGTCGTAAGGGGTTGTGGGTAGTGTGAGTGTGTGTTTTATAGTGGGCTGGGTGTGTGGGTGTGGTATGTGTATGTGTGTGTCAGGTGTTATTCGAATTGTCCAATATAGTGTTGTTTTGTTAGGTTGTGTGTATTTTGAGCGCAGCAGTATGTACCGCAAATGGTTTACCATGGTTGAATGTCCGTCACGGTGATTCGTTTGTCATAATGCTGTGGGTGTAGTTCTGTTGGCATAACAGTGTGGGTTTGGATACCGCCAATTTAGCAATGACCTTTGGGCTGGCGGACTTGTGTGTGTGGCTGTAGAGTGATGGATTGTTATGTGTGGGTCATAATATGAATAACGGTAAACCGCTGTGGTGGAGGTATGTTGGCGGCAGCCGGCATGGCGGTAAGCGGTCCTTACCACCAATGTCATAATGAGGGCCTAAATCTTTTGTTGGCATGTGGCAAAATCCATTCTTCCAAATATACACATTCTTTCCTCTCCAGCTGACAAGTGTTTCTTCACACCTGTGACTTTTTCAAGGCTAATGAAATTTCAAGACCGGTCGTTTCCTAAATCGCATAGAAGAAGGTGAAATTGAGCAACTCCAGTTATACTTTACCACAATGGTAAGAATACATGTCCTCACCTCTTTGCATGAGTTAGTGTGGAGACAAAAAAACTGGAAACAAGCCGAAGTCAACGCCCTGCTCAAAAAACCCAAGGCAGACCTACCGGCCCATTTCCCTCCTCCCCTTCCCAGCCAAGGTCATCGAGAAGATAGTCAACAGCCAATTATCCCGCTTCCTGGAGGACAACAGCATGCTCGACATCTCCCAATCCAGCTTCCGCAAGAACCACAGCACCGAGACTGCTCGACAAAGGTGAAACCATGGCCCTCATCCTCCTTGACCTCTTCTCAGCCTTCTATACCATCTGTCACCACACACTCCCTGATCGCCTCTACGATGCCGGGATCTGCCACAAAGCCCTGGACTGGATCACATCCTTCCTCTCCGGTAGAACTCAGAGAGTCCGCCTCCCTCCGTTCCTGTAGAAAGCCACCAAGACCATCTGCGGAGTCCCCCAAGAATCCTCTCTCAGCCCAACCCTTTTTAGTGTCTACATGGCGCCACTCGCCAACATCGTCCGATCACACGGCCTCAACCTCGTCACCTACGCGGACGACACCCAACTGATCCTCTCACTCAATAAGGACCCCGCCACCGCCAAAATCAATCTCCACAACGGACTTCATGCCATCGCCAACTGGATGAAGATAAGCTGCCTCAAACTGAACTCGGATAAGACTGATATCCTCATCCTCGGCTCCAACAGCTCAGCATGTGATGACTCCTGGTGGCCTGCCACACTAGGAACCACACCAACTCTCACCACCCAAGCATGCAATGTCGGCTTCATACTGGATTAATCGCTCACCATGACCCAGCAAGTCAACGCTGTCTCATCCTCATGTTTCAACACTCTCCGCATGCTTCGCAAGACCTTCAGATGGATCCCCATCGAAACCAGAAGAACGGTCACCCACGCCCTCATCAGCAGCAGACTGGACTATGGCAACGCACTCTACGCGGAAACAACAGCCAAGCTCCAGAGGAAACTTCAGTGTATTCAGAACACCTCCTCACGCCTCATCCTCCACCTCCCACGCCACGAACACATCTCCACCCACCTCAGAGACCTTCACTGGCTCCCCGTCAACAAGAGGATCACCTTCAAACTCCTCACCCACGCTCACAAGGCTTTCCACGATGCAGGCCCTGCCTACCTCAACGAGCATCTCAGCTTCCACGTCCCCACCTGCCAGCTCCGCTCTGCCAACCTCGTCCTCGCCACCGACCCCCGCATCTATCGTATCACAACCGACGGCAGATCCTTCTCCCACCTCGCCCCAAAAACCTGGAACTCCCTCCCCATCAACCTACGTCTGACCCAGGACCTCCTGACCTTCAGGAAACAACTCATGACCTGGCTATTCGAACAGCAGCAGACCCCCCCCGCGCCTTGAGACTGTAACGGATGAGTAGCGTGCTTAACAAGTAATTGATTGATTGATTGATTGAA
Source organism: Pleurodeles waltl (assembly GCF_031143425.1). Lineage (NCBI taxonomy): Eukaryota > Metazoa > Chordata > Amphibia > Caudata > Salamandridae > Pleurodeles > Pleurodeles waltl. Next base: position 495,200,536 of record NC_090438.1, read on the forward strand.
TGTATTATCCTTAGGTTTACACTACTGAATTTCTGGACCTATTTTAGGGGAAAGTCTGCCACAGGTCATTCCATATATAAGACTTCTGCCTATGGTATGTAGAACTCTAAATTGAAAACAATGGGGAAACAGTTGGAATAGGAATGTCCTCTGCATGGATCTGTGTGCATCTCAGCCATATGTTACCCTACTGCAGGCCTCTAGTGTGCTTTTCACTTTTCTAGCATCAGTGCACATGATAAACAATTATGTCTATGAGGACCGTATAGTGAATGTGGTAAATGATCCACAGAGAGAGAATCTGTGGAATGGAGGACCACAGCAAATGTGGCTTCTTTATGAAGAGTGAGTAGTGTCCTTTTCCGCAGTAACATGAGCTTAGCAGTGGTAGATTCATGTGTTTTTAAACATAGTCAAAGATCATGCCTTTTTCTTGGATCTCTGACCTGGGCAAGTGCCTTTTAAGCTCTGCCTAAATCTTATGTGGTTGGGTCCCTCACTATATCCTGTGCCCCTGCATAGTATATGTGTTGGACTTGACTCTATCTGCAGGGTCACCTCCCCACATTTTGCCTTCACCCTCCTGTTTTGTGAACCTGTTTTTGTGGCTTTAGGACTCTGTATACTTCACCACTGTTCGTCAGTACTAAAGTGCTTGTGCTCTCTCCTCTAAGCATGGTGAGGCTGGCTTATACCCCTTTGGCATATTTGATTTACTTTTTTACTTTTTAATTTGTCTTAGTAAAGTGGTACTATGGCCCTCATTACAACCCTGGCAGTCGGTGTTAGAGCACCGGTAATACCGCCAATAGGCCGGCAGTAAAAAAAAAAACATGGAATCACAACCACGGCGGAAACCGCCAACACAGACAGCCACTTTAACTCTCCAACCCCCACCGCGGTAGCAACAAACACCACGGTTACAGACAGGCAGAAGACAATGAACCACCCACCCCATCACAACCCGCCCATCCGCCAGCTTTTCCGGGGCAGTACCAACGCCATCAAAAGCACAGCAGAAACAGTACTTGGAAGGGAAACCACTCACCTCTCGACACTCAACGAAGAACCAGGATGCCATGGATCCCGAGCTGCAGGTCTTCCCCATGCTGGTCTACCTCCTCATCTACCAGGAGTACGAACGGCAGCGACGACGACCACGGTGAGTACTGCCCCTAGTACAAAAGGGAGGGGGGAAGGAAAAAGAGAGTGACACACACCCGCAACACACAACACCCCCACCCTAACCCACAACACCATACACACAAACGCATGCATCAACATTACATTCACACCCCGTAACCCCCTGGAAGAACGCAAGGACAAAAGGAATAGAGTTAAATCAGTGATATTTTAAAAATAGTCAGATATGTGTAATAATTTGAAAAACAGTGTTTACTAAAAATATACAAAATGTACATAAGGCGGTACATGTCCACTCAAAATGTCCATGGGCCACTGCCCCAAAACATATAGGCCAAGCCCACACTCGACTTCTGCCTCAATACGGAGAGAACACTTCAGGGGCATCAGGTTGAAAACACACAGGCACCTCAGGGGGACAGGGAAGAGGGGGCACCTCAGCCGGAAGATGGAATAGCCCCAATGCTCCTGGAGGGGGCTACATGCCCACAGTGATGTCCTGGGTAGTGCAAAGCCACAGTCTCTCTAGTGGGTGGGTTGCCCACTGCTTGCTCCTGGGGAGTGCAAAGCCACAATCTCTCTAGTAGGTGGAATGCCCACTGCTTGGTTTTGGGGAGTGGACAGCCACATTCTCCCTAGAGGGTGGGTTGCCCACTGCTTGGTCATGGGGAGTGCAAGGCCACAGTCTCTCAATTGGATGGCTTCTAAACTGGTTCTAGAGGGGGATTTGTGCCCAGTATGCTTCATCCTGTCAAGGATAGGGTGAGTGGATGCATTTCTCCACTGGTTCTGGAGGGGGCCTGTGCCCAGTCTGCTTCATCCTGCCAAGGATAGGGTGAGTGGATGCATTTCTCCACTGGTTCTGGAGGGGGCTTTGTGCCCAGTGATGCAACACTTGGGGTGTGGCAGTTCACAGTCCCTCACCTGGGTGTTTGAGGCATGGGATTTGCAGGGACCAGGTTGCATGATAGTTCATGGAGGCAGGCTAAACTCCATCCGGCGGCGGCTACGGCTGCAAACTGTTGGTAGTGCCGGTGCTGGTGGGGGTGCTGGCAGTGGTGGAGGGAGGCTCCAGCCCTTCTCCTGCAGACTTGGATGGCTGCCCACTAAGGCTGTGCTGCTGGTAGTGGTGCTACTGTCAGCGGTGCAGGTGGCGGTGCTTGCGGCGGTGCTAGCGGCAGGGCAGGTGGCGGTGCAGATGGCGGTGCAGGTGGGGGTGCTGGCTGTGGTGCAGGTGCTGCCAGTGGTGGAGGGAGGCTCCATCCCTTCTTCTGCAGCCTCGGACGGCTGCAAACTGGGGCTGCTGCTGCTGACAGTAGTGGTGCTTGCGACAGTGCTAGCGGCGGGGCTGCTGTCAATGCTGGCCGCGGTACAGGTGGCGGTGCTGGTGGTTGTGCTGGTAGCCACTAGGCCTTCACCTGCAGCCTCGGACTACTAAAGTGCCTTGCCTGGTGTTTTGTGCCCCTTCGTCACCTTGGCAGATGGTGGTGTGACCTTGGGTCTGGCAGCTGGAGTCTTTGAGGTGGACTTGCTGCGAGGTTGTGGCTCCTTCCCCTTGCTGGATGATGTCCCCCTCTTCACCTTGCCAGGTGGGGGAATGGTTTTGGCCCTGGCAGGGGTTGGTGGCACTCTGGCTGGTCTGACGGGTGCCCCCTTTGAGCCTTTGATAGCTGCAGGAACCAAAGCAGACGACAATTTTGTGGCTGAGGTGCTGGGCTGGGTTCTGGCCACCCTGGCCCGAGGGGAAGGATGTGGGTGAGGCGTAGGGAAGAGGTCAATGTTTGCCAGGAAAAGCTTCTTAGACACACTGGGGCGGGAAGAGGGAGAGGGTTTGGGAGTGGAGGAAGAGGGAGTGGTTGTAAGAGGTGTCTTTCTGCTGAGTTTAGGTGCAGGTGCATGGGCTGGATGCTGTTGTGACATGGATTGCTGTTAGGTGGGTGGGTGCATGTGTACTTTGGGAGGAGGGGTCACAGACACAGTGGGAGAGGACACAGGGTACGTGTGTATGGATGTGGGGGTGGTGACTGAGGTGTCCCCTCCAGTCCCCGTCGTGGTGCTCCCCTCGCCCTCCGTCCCATGGTGCCCTCACCGTCGGTGGATTCGGCCTCCAGGCCCATGTTGGATGCAGCACCCTCTGTCAACTGTGCCTCTGCTCCTCCGCCAGATGATGCTAATGCACACAAGGACAGGGTGAGAAAACAAAAAGGGGGAGAGAAACAGAGGATACACTTGGTCAATGCCAGCAACACCACTACCGTTGGCATACACAACACACAGGGAGAAGCCCTATGCACTAGGCCATGCACTACCAGTTCCTAAGATAGTCACCAGCCCATGGGGTACAATGCCTAACGCCAATAGTTGCACACCTGAAACCCACATGACCCTCCCCAGTAGTAGATGCCCACTAAGACTATTGGGGTAGGAGTGCTTCAGAGCCTGCCCAACAAGGGTCCTACCCTGCCATGTTCGCCCTGGCTTAGGGGCATCCACAGCCCACATCCCCCACCCAGGTAAACCTTAAAGCACGCACAATCATGATTCAGATTCTGTACTCACCCCCTTGTAGCTGCTGTGATGCCTTTAAGCGCCCATCCAACTCCGGATAGGCCACTGCCAGGAGGGGGAACATCAGGGGGGTCAAGGTACGACAGGCACCCCTTACTCTTTGGGAGGCCAGCCCCAGCTGAGCCTCTGCCGTCTTCCTTGCCCAGTGGTGCAGGTCCTCCCACTGTTTGCGGCAGTGGGAGCTCTGCCTGTCAAAGACCCCCAGGGTCTGCACCTCCTTGGGGATGGCACACCAAATATCCTTTTTCTGGTGGGCGCTGACCTGCATGGAAAAGACAGCAGAAAAGGGAATTAGTCAACCATCCGTACCGTCACACTAATGGCCCACCAGATCCCTCCCATCCCCTGATGCACATACATTGACCACCATACATGCAGCACTCTGGCCAGGATGTCTCGGCCCCCCTACATGTGGCTTACACACACAGCACTCCATACATTCATGGGCCATGTATCATGCTCACAGTGTACTCACCTGTTTGTCTGGAGGACCGTAGAGTAATGTGTACTGGGGTAGGACCCCATCCTCCGGTTTCTCCAACTCCTCCGCATTGAATGCAGGGGCCCTTTCCCCAGACACATGAGCCATTGTCGCTTCCAGACACAGGTCACAGGAGCACTTCTGGTGTAGGTCCTCTCCTGTTGAAGGTCAGGTAGCAAGTGAGTGAATAGATAGAAAATGGTGGTCATGTCAGCGGCGGTGAGTACCATCACCGCCGGCGTACATCGCCATTGGCTCCTGGAACTCATAGGGCCCAATGATAACCAAAGCGAAGTTGCAGGGCAGTTGTCGACCGCCTACCGCAACGGCGCACAACGCCAGCGCAAATACTTCATTTCCACTTGTCCTTCTTCACAGGTCAGGCATTTCAGGGGGCACAGGGCATGGCACCTAACTGCATTACAACAGACTTTGGCACAGCAACTGACTCTCGGATTCACATACTGGTTCTGTAATGGAAAAGATGTATCATTATTGCTATAGATGTGTGAATATGACCCTCTGCTCACCATTTTCCTCCATAGGCTTCAACCGCTGAGGATGAATATGAGATGGCGACATCCTCCGGTGTACAGACCTCTGGTGGACCTTGCGACAATGGAGGACAGACATATTATCATTACATACAGACTTGATTGGGCCACAATCCAAGCACTGTGTGCCCAATTGGAGCCAGACCTGATGTCAGCTATCCGCCAGCCCACAGGTATCCCCCATCTAGTGCAGGTCCTGTCAGTGCTCCATTTCCTGGCAAGTGGTTCCTTCAAAACAACAGTGGCCATGGCATTAGGGATGTCTCAGCCAATGTTCTCCAAGGTGTTGACCAGAGTGTTGTCTGCCCTGCTGAAACACATGCTCAGCTACATTGCATTCCCCCAGGTGGAGTATTTGGCCACAGTGAAAGCTGACTTCTATGCCCTGGGACATATCCCCAACATCATTGGTGCCATTGATGGTACACATGTGTCATTTGCCCCCCGAAGAAATGAACAAGTGTTCAGGAATATAAAAAGCTATCACTCTATGAATGTGCAGATGGTGTGTTTCAGTACATCTCCCATGTGAATGGCAAGTATCCTGGCTCTGTGCATGATGCCTTTATCTTGAGGAATAGCAGCATCCGATATGTGATGGCTCAACTCCAGAGGCACTGGGTGTGGCTAATAGGTGAGCCCAAGGAGCCCACCGAGTATATATTGGTGTATGGGTATGGGGTTGTCCCTAAGGGTGAGTGTGTGGCTAACTGGCATTCCTCAATATTTGCAGGTGACTCTCGTTACCCCAACCTCTCATGGCTACTTACCCTAGTGAGGAATGCCAGAACAAGGGCAGATAAACGTTACAATGAGACACATGGGCGAACAAGGTGGATTATTGAAAGAACCTTCAGCCTCCTGAAGGCCAGGTTGAGGTGCCTCCATTTAACTGGTGGATCCCTGAACTACTCACCCAAGAAGGTGTGCCAGATCATTGTTGCATGTTGCATATGCACAACCTGCCCTTGAGACACCAGATGCCTTTTCTGAAGGGGGATGATCCTGGAGAGGGTCTTATGGCAGTGGTGGAGCCTGTGGACAGTGAGGAAGAGGAGGCAGAGGAAGAAGATGTGGACAACAGAAGTAATATAATATAGCAGTACTTCCAGTGACACACAGGTAAGACACTGTATCTTCACTTTACTTTTCAAGTTTTCTGTTGGACATTGTACATGGCAGCCTGATTTCCCTGTGTCTGTGGCCACTTACTGTATCCTTTGGCATCTCTAATTTCAGATCTCTCTGGTGCACTCTGGCTCCTGGTGTGTTTACTGCTGCCCACTAAAGGTCATTTCAATGTTAATTTAACTGTACATATGATTTGTAATGTTTTGATAATGTTGTACTAATGCATATGTGAATCATTTGACCGACTCCAGATTTGTATTTGTTCCAAGGGTATTTATTTAAGTGCTCATAAGTAGAGGGGGATGTGCAATGGGCTGGGGTGATGTTGGAGGAAAGTTCAGGGTAGAGTCCAGTCTCTTTGTATCACAGGTGCATTGTCCAAGGGGGCATAGGAAGTGGAGCAATGGCAGTTCAAGGTGGACAGGGTTATCGAGTGGGACAGAATGGTGACAATCAGGAGAGTCTTATTTTCTGGCAGGGGTCTTGGCAATGTTCTCTGGCTTCTGCCTGGATCGCAGGGACTGTTTGTGTGGTGGTTCTCCTTCTGCAGGGGGTGGGGTTCTGGTGGCCTGTTGTTCCTGTGGCGGGCCTCCTGTCCACTAGCGCCGGCGGAGGTGGAGGGCTCTTCTTTGGTGTGGCTAGTGTCAGGGGCCCGTTGGTGCCACTACCTCCCTCATTGTGTTGGCCATGTCACCCAGCACCCCTGCAATGGTGACCAGGATGGTGTAGATGTGTTTGATGTCCTCCCTGATCCCCAGGTACTGTCCCTCCTGCAGCCACTGGGTCTCCTGCAACTTGGCCAGTATCTGGCCCATCGTCTCCTGGGAATGGTGGTATGCTCCCAGGATGTTTGTGAGTGCCTTCTGGAGAGTGGGTTCCCTGGGCCTGTCCTCCCCCTGTCGCACAGAAGTCCTCCCAGCTTCCCTGTTGTCCTGTGCCTCTGTCCCTTGAACCATGTGCCCACTGCCACTGACCCCAGGTCCCTGATTATCCTGGGTTTGTGGGGTTGCCTGGGGTCCCTGTAGTGGTGGCCACACTGCTGATTGATGTGTCCTGGGGACAGTGGCATGGGCCCGCTGCGTGAGTGCTGTGCTGGTGTTTCCTAAGGGGAGAGGCTCTGTGGTGGGTTGGGACTTTGGCAGGGTAACCAACTGTCCGGAGGTTCCTGATGGGCCAGGTTGGTCATCGTGATCCAGGCGTGCAGTGCTGCTGTCATCACTGTGGGCCTCTTCTGGGTGGGGACTGGATGTTGCTGTCAAGTCCTCTCCGGTGACGTTGAGTAGGGGTCCTGTGAGGATGCAAATGCAGTGCTATTGTATCTGCGTGTGCCATCTTGTGCATGGGTGTGTTTCCCTGTATGGTTGTAATTTCCCTGTCAGCTTTGCCTTGCGTGTGTGGTGATTTTGTGGGCTAGGTGATTCTACTGGGCATACTGTGGAGATGGGTGTCCATGCAGGTCCGTGATGGAGGTCCATGAATTGTTGTGGCATGCAGGGCTTGGTATGAGGATGGGTGGGTGGTGATGGTGGGGTATGTGTGAGGTGGTGGAGTAATGGGAGTGAGGGTAAGGGTAGGGGTATGTGATGGCATGCAGGTTGGGGGGATGATAGTAGTAAAAATTAGACTAACCAGAGTCTAGTCCTCCTGCTACTCCTGCGAGGCCCTCAGGATGCATTATTGCCAAGACTTGCTCCTCCCATGTTGTTAGCTGTGGGGGAGGAGGTGTAGGCCCACCGCCAGTTCTCTGTACTGCTACCTGGTGTCTTGCAACCATGGAACGCACCTTCCCTCGTAGATCGTTCCACCTCTTCCTGATGTCATCCCTTGCGCCGGGGTGTTGTCCCACTGCATTGACCCTGTCCACGATTCTCCACCACAGCTCCATCTTCCTAACAGTGGACACCTGTGATCGGAATAGCTATGGCCCTACCCGGATGACTTCCTCCACCATGACCATTAGCTCCTCCTCAGAGAACCTGAGGTGTCTTTGGGGTGCCATGGATGTGGTGTGAGTGATATGTGTGAGGGTGTGTGGGGTGCTGTGTTGGGGTGTGTGGTGTGAGGTGCGTGGATGGTGTATGGGTGATGATGTTTTGTTGCTCTGATTGAGTGGGTGCTCCTGGCTTGTCTCTCTCTGTTTGCTATCTTTTTTTTTTGCTGTAAGGGGTTGTGGGTAATGTGGGTGTGTGTTTTATAGTGGTGTGAGTGTGTGGGTGTGGTGTATGTATGTGGGTCAGGTGTGTGTAGTTTAAATTGTCCAATGTGGTGTAGTTTTGTTAGTGTGTGTAATTTGAGCACGGCGGTGTGTACCGCCAATGGTTTACTGTGGTTGAAAGACCGCCTCAGTGATTCATGGGTCGTGATACTGTGGGGGTATTCCTGTTGGTGTAATGGTGTAGGTTTTGCTATTGCCAATTTATCACTGACCTTTGGGCTGGCAGACTTGTTTGGGTGTCTGCATAGTGGCAGATTTCTTAGTGTGGGTCTTAATAGCCGTAGCGGAATACCGCCGCAGTCACGGTACGTTGGCGGCCGTCAGCACAGCGGTAGGCGGCATTTACTGCCATGGTTCTAATGATGGCCTATGTGTACATTACGCCTGCAAACTGAATGCTATCAGTGGGCCTGCAGCACTGATTTTGCCACCGACCTAAGTACCTCTTTCAAACATGTCTCATGTCTGTCATTACATCCTGTGTGTACAGATTAAAACTGCCAGTTCAACCTTGCAAAACAGAATTTTTTCCAGGCCCAAACAATCCTCATTATTAACATATGACAACTGAAGGTTAGGCCCTACACAGCCTGAACTGAAGGAAGTACCACATTTAAAATGTTGGACATGTAGTTTTAAGTTTCAAATGTCCTGGTAGTGAAAAACTCCTAAAGAAGTTTTTTTCATTTCTGCAAGGCCATCCTCTCCCATTTCGTAACATTGGAATTAACTTATTACATTTAATAAGCTGAAGTTTCCAAATGGGAGCATTAAGATAGATCGAGTTTGGTGTCTACAGAATTGTAATTAAAATCCCTCTTTTAATGGTAAGTCGGACTTTTGATCACAGTTCTGAAGATGGCAATTTTAAAATTTTGCATTTTCTTGTCATAATTTGGTGCCTGCAGAGTGTTCCTGGTCATGGGGCTAGCTGTAGTTGACAGTTGGTCTTTGTATATTGCTTCCAGACAGGAGGTAAATGAAAGAAACGTGTTGGCAGGATGGACTACCCTATGTTAACACGAGAAATGAGCTGTCATCTAACACACTTGCACATCACAAAGGTTCTGCTTGAGCACTCTCAGAAAGAGTTTGACACTGTCTTTTGTGAAACCTAGACAAGCTGGGGCCGGGGCACAGAAGAATAGGATGTCTGACACCTCAGGGGGGTGTAAACCTCTAGAAGCTTCTGCCACTTCAACGTGGGCACCAGGTATAAAGCTTGAACCTCAGAGACCAACTCTTCAGCACACTTGTGGATCTGTAGACCTTACCAAGAAGAATGACTGATGTGCTGCTGAAAGAACTGCCACTGTGGTGGACTGCCGCTCTGAAGGACCGATGCTCTGCTGTGCTGGCCTGATGCCCTGCTGCCTTCTTGGTAAGAAAGATTGGATCTACATCTCTAAACCCAGGACCCCAGAGTGACTCCAAGGGATAGTTGACTGGCCTTCTGATCAGAAGCCTTATGGAAACATCAGGCTTCAAACAACCTTGAACCCAGCAGCTGGGCTCTGCCATCTGTGAGTCCTTCGCTCCCAAGTGAGTGATTCCACCATAGTCCTGGATGTGCCAGAAGGTGCCCTGTCAAGCCTACCTGTTGCCCCCCTCTGAATGGACACAAAGTGATGGGAAGCCCGCAAGGTCTTGCCACACAGCTGCCAGCCTCAAGGGAATCTATGCCCAATAACAGAAAGCCATACAAAGTCTCACTGCACAGCTGGCAACTCCATCAGAAATGGCACAAAGCCCAGCTAACCTATGCATAACCATGAGAAATGCAAATTTGTAATTACATGCTATATTTTGGAGCAAATATGTGTCCTTGCATCCATTTATTTTGTGGGGAGACAATTAAACAATGCTTCACAAACAACAGCTTTGCATGTTCTACTGTTCCAATACATTTGTGGAAGCCTTATAGTTGATGGGGCTATACATTGCAACCTTTTACTGCGAATTGTATGTAAATACACAATGTGAAGTAATAGCATAATTTTGATAATTTTGAGTAACTCCTTTTCAAAGTTAAACAGATTTTGTACATTGCTTGAAAAAGATTGGAACTTGTCCATTGACCCCATACTAGACAGATCAGATCACTCAGACCTTCACAGTAGTAACAATTATAATCTGTTCAGAGATTTGCCAGACCACATGTTGTTGGGCCCCTGGTATATCTTTCACCTAACCATTTGTGCCCTTATGGGATGGAAAGAAGTATTGATTCAGTCTTGTCAAACATGCTCTCTAATATGCTCCATAAACCTGTGGGTGTGAAATCAAACCAGAGGGAATATCAGATCATGCCCTGATCAAATCTCTACTGAATCACCACATTATTGTCTCTAAAACAAATATCCGGAGAATTAACACTTTGAATTATAGACAACCTGCGAAATTAATGAACATACATGCCATGTATAGGAATATCTGGAGCTAAACAAATGATATATGAATTTCATGAAAAATGCAAAGCATCCAACACAAGGCAGAAGTCAGCCAGTTTCGAACGAGACACCAAGGTGATCTCATAAAAACACCCTATTACTCTTAACGGTGAAGAAATATGAGTTTAATACATTGATTCCACCTATTTTAGAAAACATCCTGCACAAAACCAAGGAGAAACATTATGAGCAAGGTGAAAAAGCAGGTACAGTACTTGAACTGCAATCCAAACAAAGAGAAGTGAAATCTGCCATTCTGGTTATGCTGCGTAATTGGACTCAAAAAATTCTCTCCTAACTGGTCTTTTAGCAATAGTAATTAGTTTCCTTTTACAAATTTTTTTAAACTACAGCAGCAAGGGTAATAGGCCAACAGGAAAAATAATTTATGGACCATCTATCCATGGTAAAGTTGCCAGCAGCCCTGAGGCATGACCTTGACCAAGAAATAATGGATGAAGAAATAGAAGATGCAATCAAGTCAACGACTTCATGGAAATCACTTGAGGAAGATGCTTTCCTGAAAATCACCACTAAGATAACAACAATACTGGCACACGTTTTCTTTGAAGCAATAGAAAAGACCTGTCCTAGCAAGCAATTTAACAAGGCATATACCTCAATGATATTGAAAACCTGCAAAGACTCTCTTTATTGCACAAACTACATGCCTATCGCACTCCTGAACTATAGTAATGAAATCTTAGTAAAGATACTTGCCAAGAGAGTGAGAGTGATCTCACTTGTTACACATAAGAATCAAGTCCATTAGAGTGTTGAGAAACCTGTGGCTCAACCTAACCCACCTACTATCACGGACCAGTAATGATAGTGATGAACAGGTTTTCTTGTGGGGCTACCTATTTTGGGTCATGCATAGAATAGATTTTGGCTGAAGATTTGTAGAATTGGTTTACCGCTTGTGAGAAATTAGCTACAATCCTTTGCAGGGTGAAACACAAAAAGTCACTAATTTAAACTGTATCTAACCCTGGGTAGCTTGGCACAAAAACAGTCAGGCTAAATGTAGAGGCAATGTGTTAAGTATTTCTGCAGCATACAAACAGCAGTATAGTGATAACACAACACAATTCAGATCCCATGCCAATTTGGAGATATAGAGGAAATTGTAATAACTTATTTCACATCAAAACAATCACAATTCAATTAGTAGAACCAGAGGTATGAACTTTTAATGTCTAAGGTTCAAAATAGCAAGTCCTTAGTTTTAGAAAATGGCATCTGGGCACTTTAACACCAGAACCAATGGTGCAGAAGTGGATGCAGACCACTTGGGAGATCAAGGCTCACTTAGACTGGGTCCAGCTAAAGGTTCAAGATAATGAGAGCCTGTTATGTCCCTGTGGCTCTGAACAGGAGGCCAGCTAAACAAGCCCTTGGAGTCACTTCTGAAGTCCTGGGTACTAGTGAAAATACAGGGGTCCACAACATGGCTGGTCTCTGAAGGTTCAAGCAAGGCAGGCTCTGGGCAGCAAAGGAGTCCTTCCAGATACAACAGCAGTCTGGTAGAATAAACAGCAGTCAGTACTCTGAGAATCCTTCTGCAGGTCCAGAAGTGAACTGAAGAGTGGGTCTGAGAGCCCTATTTTGATACCCTAGTGCCGTGCTCCTAGCAGTTGTGAGAAGTTTTCAGAAGGGATCTCTGAAGTTCCACAGGACCTTCCTGCCTCCCCTGCCCTGGTTCATAGCTGGCTGTACTGGCAATAGCAGGTTGTCAAGCCTATTGTGTGGTGGCAGAGCCCAGCCTATTTCGATGCAAATGGGGCTGCGCTTAGCTCTGCCCCCCTATCAAGTCAGTTAATGGCCCATTCAATCTCTCTTAGTCCTACTATTGTGCGACTGTCCCGGGTGAATTCACAAAGCCACAACTGTCAGTTACACCCAGTCATGTAACCTAAGGTGGGCTGCATGCACAGAGAGCTAAGGGCAGGAAAATGGCAACATTCTGAAAGTGGCATTTTCAAACCTTTAGTGATACATTCAACTTTGATGAGGCTTTATCATTACAGGTTCATAGGTACCATACATACCATCTTCTCGAGTTGAAAAATTACATCTTATTAAATATGATAAGGAATTCTCAATGTTATCCTATGAGAGGTGTAGGACTCACAGTAGTAAATACGAATTTGGAAGTTATTCACTACTAAGACATGTAAAACTTAAAAGTACTTGTCCTTCCATTTGATTGCACAGCACCCTGCCTATGGGCTACCTAGGGCCAACCTTATGAGTGACATATATGTAATAAAGGGGGGGTTTAAGGCTTGGCAAGTAGTTTTAAATGCCAAGTTGAAGTGGCAGTAAGCTGCATACATAAGCCCTGCAATGGCAGGCCTGCGACATGGTTAAGGAGCTACTTATGTGGGTGGCACAATCAGTGTTGCAGACCCACTAGTAGCATTTAAAGTTGGAGGCCCTGGGCACATGTAGTGCACTTTACTAGGTACTTACAAGTAAATGGAAATGCCAATGGGGAATGAGCCAATATTACCATGTTTTAGGGAGAAAGCAACAAGCAAAAATCCAGCAAAAAGTAGGGGGAGGAAGGCAAACTGTTTGGGATGACCCTGTAGTAGGGGTCATTTCCAACACTGCTATATAAAGATCACACAGTGAGAGTAATTTGTATAAATTTATCTCTGACAAGATCCCAATCAGCCGAGGGACTAAGCAGAATTGTTCCCTGTCTACACTGCTACTCTTGAAAGCACTAGAGTATTTAGCAATAGCAAATAAAAAACAAATCCTGCCATGAAAGACAATCAATCAATCAATCAGGAATTTGTAAAGCGCACTACTCACCCATGAGCATCTCAAGGCGCTGGGGAGGGGGGATGGAAGAAGTGGGGGGAGGTGCTGCTACTGCTCAAACAGCCAGGTCTTGAGAAGTTTCCTGAAGGTAAGGAGGTCTTTGGTCCAGCGCAGGTGGGTGGGAAGAGTTTTCCACGTTTTAGAGGCGAGGTGCAAGAATGATCTACCGCCAGTTGTAGTTCTGTGGACAGGTGGAACGGTTGCGAGGGTGAGGTCGGCGGAGCAGAGATGCCGGATAGGGGTGTAGAAGGAGAGTTGTCTGTTGAGTTATTCTGGTCCGGTGTTGTACAGTGCTTTGTGAACGTGGGTGAGGAGAATGAAGGTGATTCTCTTGTTGACTGGGAGCCAGTGAAGGTTTTTCAGGTGGTCTGTGATGTAGCAGTGGCAGGGGAAGTCCAGGATGAGGCCTGTGGAGGCATTCTGGAGCCTCTTCTGGAGTTTGGCTGTGGTTCCTGTGTAGAGGGCATTGCCGTAGTCCAGCTCGCTGCTTATGAGGGCCTGGGTGACTGTTCTTGTGGTTTCGGTGGGTATTCATTTATAGATCTTTCGGAGCATACGGAAGGTGTTGAAGCAGGAGGAGGAGATGGCGTTGACTTGCTAGGTCATGGATAGTGAGGGGTCCAAGATGAATCCTAGGTTGCGTGCGTGGTCGGTGGGAGTCAGAATGGTTCTGAGAGTGGCAGGCCACCAGGAGTGGAGGGGGTGGAGACGAATGTGAGGACGTCCGTCTTGTCGGAATTGAGTTTGAGGCAGCTGCGCTTAATCTCTTCGGCGATGGCCTTCATTCCTTCATGGAGGTAGGTCTTGGTGGAGTCCTTGGTGAGGGAGAGGATCAGCTGGGTGTTGTGGGTGTTGTGGGATCGGGCGATATTAGCGAGCGGGCCATGTATACGTTGAAGAAGGTCGGGCTAAGGGACGAACCCTGGGGTACGCCGCACATGATCTCGGTGGCCTCTGAGCAGAATGGGGGGAGGCGGACTCTCTGGGTTCTGCCTGTGAGAAAGGAGGTGACCCAGTCCAGTGCTCTGTTGCAGATTCCAGCATTGCTGAGGCTTAAGTGTAGGGTGTAGTGTCAGACAGTGTGTAATGAGGTCGAGAGGTCCAGGAGGATGAGGGCCACGGTTTCACCGCTGTCCAGTATGGTTCCGATGTCGTGGGTGGCGGCGATGAGGGCAGTTTCGGTGCTGTGGTTGCTGCGGAATCCTGATTGGGAACGGTCCAGGGTGCGGTCTCCTCGAAGAAGTGGGTCAGTTTTCTGTTGACAGCCTTCTCAATGACTTTTGCCGGGAAGGGAAGCAGGGAGATAGGCCGGAAGTTCTTGAGGTCCTTTGGGTCCACCTTGTGTTTTTTGAGGAGGGCATTGATATCAGCATGTTTCCAGCTCTTCGGGAAGGTGGCGGACTCGAAGGAGCTGTTGATGATCTTCTATAGTTGGGGTGCGATGATGGAGCTTGCTTTGTTGAGGATGTGGTGAGGGCAGGGCTCAGATGGAGAACCAGAGTGGATGGTGTTCATGATTTAGATTTGTTGTCGTTGACTGGGGTTCAGGAGAGCAGGAGGTTGGTCGGAGGTGAATCTGAGGTGTTGGTGGTTGCCAGGGGGTCTGGGTGCTGAAGGTGTCATGGATGTCTGCAATCTTGCAGTGGAAGTAGGAGGCTAGGGAGTCGCAGAGGTCTTGGGATGGCGGGATGTCATTGGCATTGGAGCTGAGCTTGGAGAGTTCCTTCACGACGTTGAAGAGCTCCCTGTGGCTGTGTGCGTTGTTCATTTAGTCTTTGAAGGCGGTTCTCTTGGTGGCTTGGCTGAGTTGGTGATGTCTGCGGATTGCGTTTTTAAAGGCTGTGAGGTTGTCCAGAGTCTGATCTTGGCGCCACTTTCTTTCAAGTCTTCGGCAGCTTTGCTTAGATTTGTGGAGGTTGGCAGCAAACCAGAAGGCCTTTCTGTTGGTGAATCTGTTGGAGGGAATCTTGATTAGGGTGAGAGTATTGGCACAGGTGCTGGCCCATTGCCTGAAGTTGCAGGCAGCTGCATCAGTGTCAGTGGTGTCGATGGATGGGGACTGGGTGAGGGTTGCGATACGTTGGTCTTCGGTGACCTTGTTCCAACTGCGGTGGTGGAATCCACTGTGGGTGGTGGTGTGTTGTGGGTTTCTTAAAGGAGAAGTGGATGCAGCGGTGGTCTATCCAGTGGAGTTCAGAGGTGTGGCTGAAAGAGATGTGATTGCTGATGGAGAAAATAGGGTCGAGTGGGTGTCCTGCGCAGTGGGTTGGTGTTGTGATGAGCTGTTTGAGGCCAAGGTTGGAAAGGCTGTGGAGCAGGGTGGTGGTGTTGTTGTCGTTGGTTTTCTCAAGGTGGAAGTTTAGGTCTCCGAGGAGTATGTAGTCAGTGGATGCGAGAGCGTGCGTGCTAATGATGTCAGTAATGGAGCCGATGAATGGTCTGTTGTGGGTTGGGGATCTGTAGACGAGGGTCCCTTGGAGGGTGGTGTTTGGGTCAGTGTGGATTTGGAAGTGCAGGTGTTCAGTAGTGCTGAGGGTGCCTTCGGTGTTGGTCGTGATCCTGAGGGTGTTCTTGTGGATGATGGCGATGCCTCCTCCTAGTTTGTTGGGGGGGGTCCCTGAAGGTGATCTTGTAGCTGTCCAGGATGGCTATGGCGATGTTAGGCACTGAGGAGCGGTTCATCCAGGTCTCTGTCAGGAAGGCAACGTCTAGGAAGGCTGAGTCGAGTAGATTTCACAGCTGTACTGCATGCTTGTGGACAGAGCGGGTGTTGAGGAGGATACATCTGAGATGGTTGCGTCCTACCTTGGTGGGTGTGTAGTTGGTGTGGAGGCTGGTGAAGGTGCAGTTCCGACAGGTGAAGGGTCCGCGGGGCAGCTTGAAGGCAGGCGGGAGAGCGGCCGGTGTTGAGTGCACAGAGGGTGGCGGCGTCATGGTGAAGATGTGCGTGGTGGCAGTGGGGGGGACAGGAGCCAGGGGTTCTGGCGCTGGGCACGGACTGCGCCTTTGGCCACCAGTGGCGTGCCTGCTGCAAGGCCACGCAACGGCTGCCATTAAGTAGGAAGGTGGAGGGGGAGGAGACGACCGCTGGGAGGTGGCAGGGGGATGAAAAACAGACCAAGAAAGGGGGTGGAGCTGAAAAAGGAGGCAGGGCTACAGGGGCAGCAGCAGCAGGGGAGAGAGAGAGTGGGAGAGTGAAAGTGAGAGAGAGCGGAGTGAGAGAGAAACAAGGAAAAGGAGCACTAAGGGAAAGTAGAGAGCAAAGCAAAAGGAAGGGAGAGGCAGAAGGTAGCCTAGTAGGAGAGCAGAGCTCTCCAACTAGACACCAGGGATGAGGCGCAGGCAGAAGCCTGCGGGTGGAGGAGGACCTCGAACTCCAGACAGGGAGTTCAGAGGAGCCAGGGAAAGGGCTTTACTTACAGGGTGGAGCCATGGGAGGCAGAGCAATGCACTGAGCAGATCAGTGGTATTGCTCAGCCTACCACGCAGCAAATGCTATTAAGTAGGGAGGTGGAGGGGAGGAGAGGACAGCTGGGAGGTGGGAGGGGGATAAAAACGGCACGAAAAAGGGGGCGGAGCTGAAAAGGGGCGGGCCGTCGGGACAGCAGCAGCGGGGGAGAGAGAGAGCAAAAGTGAGAGAGAGAGCGGAGTGAGAGAGAAACAAGGAAAAGGAGCACTAAGGGACAGTAGAGAGCAAAGCAAAGCAAAAGGAGGAGAGAGGTAGAAGGTAGCCTAGTAGGAGAGCTGAGCTCTCCCACTAGACACCAGGGATGAGGCGCAGGCAGAAGCCTGAGGGTGGAGGAGGGCCTCAAACTCCTGACAGAGGTCAGGGTTCAGAGGAGCCAGGGAAAGGGCTCTACTTACAGGGTGGAGCCACAGGAGGCAGAAGAGTGCACTGACCAGGTCAGTGGTATTGCTCAGCCTACCACACAGAAGGCGCCATTAAGTAGGGAGGTGGGTGGGAGGAGGAGAGGAGAGCTGGGAGGCGGGTGGGAGACGAAAAATGGCGCAAAGAAGGGGCAGAGCTGAAAAAAGGGCGAGGGCCGTGGGGGCAGCAGCGGTGGGGGAGAGTGAGAGGGAGAGAGCGAAAGTGAGAGAGAGAGAGCGGAGTGAGAGAGAAACGAGGAAAAAGAGCACTAAGGGACAGTTGAGAGTAAAGCAAAGCAAAAGGAGGAAAGAGGCAGAAGGTAGCCTAGTAGGAGAGCTGAGCTCTCCCACTAGACACCAGGGATGAGGCGCAGGCAGAAGCCTGCGGGTGGAGGAGGGTCTTGAACTCCAGGCAGGGAGTTCAGAGGAGTCAGGGAAAGGGCTCTACTTACAGGGTGGAGCCATGGGAGGCAAATCAATGCACTGACCAGGTCAACCTACCACGCAGCGACTGCCATTAAGTAGGGAGGTGGAGGGGAGAGGACAGCTGGGAGGCGGGAGGGGGATGAAAAACAGTGTAAAAAAGGGGGCGGGCTGCGGGGGCAGCAGCAGTGGGGGAGAGGGAGAGACGGAGAACAAAAGTGAGAGAGAGAGCAGAGTGAGAGAGAAGCATGGAAAAGGAGCACTAAAGGACAGTAGAGAGCAAAGCAAAGCAAAAGGAGGAGAGAGGCAGAAGGTAGCCTAGTAGGAAAGCAGAGCTCTCCCACTAGACAGCAGGGATGAGGCGCAGGCAGAAGCCTGTGGGTGGAGGAGGACCTCGAACTACTGACAGGGGTCAGGAGTTCAGAGGAGCCAGGGAAAGGGTGCTACTTACAGGGTGGAACCATGGGGGGAAGACCAATGCACTGACCAGGTACATACACAACTGGTGGATTGAAGCATATGCTACATAAAACAACATCTTTTTGACACTAACATAACCCAATTCTTCCCAAATTGATGGATGCAACAGCATTCTCATATTTTTTGGGTTATAATTGAACTAGACTAAAAGTGCTGCTATGCCTATGATATGTACCAAAAAAATAACTATCACTTCTAGGTCTACTATTCAAACCGATAGATCCCTAATGCACTGAAATATCTAGATTTCTCAGTCAATGGAGAAATACATTGAATGGTACAAGACAATATGTGAGCACTAGGGAATCAAATACACTTGGACTTTTCTAAAATAGAAAGGCCTTCCACACTCTGGGGTAGAATACAGACCTTTAAATTTCATTTATATATTTAGCAAGTTACCAATCACCATTCTACAAGTGCTGCTGCACTCCATAGCTAACAAATTAAAAACTACATGTGGGCACAAAAAAGCCATCAAACAAAACAGGTTGAGGTACCACCCGATGTGGCCAAGGGTAAGTCCAGACTTAGGTCCCTTGCTCACTGTACCACTGGAACCAACCCACACCTGACTAAAGAGCCTAAAACAGAGTGAAACCTGTATTGGGTTGCTTGTGCTTTAGGTTTGAAAAGGACTTGGATTGGCAGTTCAAGCTGGACTGTCGCAGCAGGGTCGAGAATGATTTGCATATGGCTGGGTCTAATCTGTGGAGGCATGGTGGGCAAAATAGCAGTGGGTTGTAATGCTACGTGAGCATAAGCCAGTGGTTAGGTTTGTTGCAAGCACTCTCCTATCACCTTTTGTGTGTTCAATGCACTGCCTGAAGTGGCCAAGGGAATGCCCAGATGATGGTCCCTTGCTCATTGTGCCACAATAACTAAGATACAGCTGACTGAAGGGCCCCAATCTAGGTAAAATTGATCTTGAGTCTCTTGCATTCCCATTCACGCAGGACCTGACTTGGCAGTTTGGGCTGGACTGATCCTATTGGAGCACGGTTAAGGCTGTTTTGCATATGGCTAGGTCTAATCTGAGATGGTATGGTGGGCTAAAGGACAATGGTTTGGAATGCTACCACAAGTGTAGGAGGCAGGTCTGGCTTGTAGTGGGTACCAATGGTACTTGCACCTTATACCAGGTCCAGTTATCCCTTATTAGTAGATTGTAGTAGTGTTCTAGCAGCTTAGGCTGATAGAGGTAGCTGTAGCAGAGCAGCCAAGGCTGAACTAGGAGACATGCAAGCTCATGCAACACCACTTATATCATATAGGTACTATATCATAAGAAAGACAGTACTCATAGTTACTAAAAATAAAGGGACTTTATTTTAGTGACAATGTGCCAAAAATATCTCAGAGGATATACTCCCTTAGGAGGTAAGTAACATACACAACTAACCAAATCAGGTAAGTAAAACAGTGAGAAAGTAGTGCAAACACTGTAAAACACAATAGGATGCAATAGGCCTAGGGGCAACACAAACCATATACTAAGAAAGTGGAATGCGAACCACAAATGGACCCCTAGGCTAGTGTAGTCTGTAGCACTGAAACCATGCCTCACCCAACAAAAGAGACCCAGGAAACACAAACCCAAGCCTTGGCTTGCTTGCGCTCTAGTTCAGAGAGGACATTTAGGCAGGGATGTTCCCATGAGGAGCAGGGTCAAGTATGATTTGCTTATAGCTGGTTCTAATTTGAGGTGTTATGGTAGGATAAAGACCAATGGGTTGGAATGCTACCCCAAGCAAAGGCCAGTGGTTAGGGTTAATGCAAGCATCCTCCCATCAACTTTTGTATGTTTGATTTACCACCTTATGTGGGCAAGGGTATTGTATGAAAGTACCATCTTGCCTGGCATGTTACCCCCATTTTTACATGTATGTAAGTTTGTTTTTGCCTGTCTCACTGGGATCCTGCTAGCCAGGACCCCCGTGCTCATAGTTTATGGCCTGAATGTGTGTACCTGTGTAGTGACTTACTGTGTCACTGAGGCTCTGCTAATCAGAACCTCAGAGCATATGCTCTCTCTGCCTTTAAAATTGTCACTATAGGCTAGTGACCATTTTCACCAATTCTGACTAGCACACTGGAACACTCTAATAATTCCCTAGTATATGGCACCTAGGTACCCACGGTATTGGGGTTCCAGGAGATCCCTATGGGCTGCAGCATTTCTTTTGCCACCGATAGGGAGCTCAGACAAATCTTACACAGGACTGCCACTGCAGCCTGAGTGAAATGTTGCACACGTTATTCTCACAGCCTTTTTACACTGCACTTAAGTAACTTATAAGTCACCTATATGTCTAACCTTCACTTAGTGAAGGTTCGGTGCAAAGTTACTAAGTGTGAGGGCGCCCTGGCACTAGCCAAGGTGCCCCCACATAGTTCAGGGCCATTTCCCCGGACGTTGTGAGTGTGGAGACACCATTACACGCGTGCACTACATATAGGTCAATACCCATATGTAGCTTCACAATGGTAACTCCGAATATGGCCATGTAACATGTCTAAGATCATGGAATTGTCCTCCCCATGCCAAATCTGGTATTGGGGTCCCAATCCCATGCATCCCGAGGCACCACTATGGACACCGGATTCTGCCAAACCAGCTCTCTGGGGTTTTCTATGCAGCTACCCTTGCTGTCAACCCACAGACAGGGTTCTGCCCTCCTGGGGTCTGGGCAGCCCAGTCGCAGGAAGGCAGAACAAAGAATTTCCTCTGAGAGAGGGTGTTACACCCTCTCCCTTTGGAAATAGGTGTTAAGGGCTAGGGAGGAGTAGCCACCCCAGCCTCTGGAAATGCTTTGAAAGGCACAGATGGTGCCCTCCTTGCATAAGCCAGTCTACACCGGTTCAGGGAACCCCCAGTCCCTGCTCTGGCACAAAACTGGACAAAGGAAAGGGAAGTGACCACTCCCCTGCCCATCACCACCCCAAGGGTGGTGCCCAGAGCTCCTCCAGTGAGTCCCAGACCTCTGCCATCTTGGATCCAGATGTGTGAGGGCACTCTGGAGGCCTCTGAGTAGCCAGTGCCAACAGGTGATGTCAGAGACCCCTCCTGATAGGTGTTTACCTGACTAGGTGGCCAATCCTCCTCTGAGAGCTATTTAGGGTCTCTCCAGTCGGCTTTTCCTCAGATAACAACTTGCAAGAATTCACCAGAGTTCCTCTGCACCTCTCTCTTCGACTTCTGAAAAGGATCGACTGCTGACTGCTCCAGGATGCCTGCAAAACTGCAACAAAGTAGCAAGAAGACTACCAGCACCATTGTAGCGCCTAATCCTGCCAGCTTTCTCCACTGTTTCCTGGTGGTGCATACTTTGGGGGCTGCCTGACTTCATCCTGCACTGGAAGCCACAAAGAAATCTCCTGTGGGTCGACGGAATCTTCCCCCTGCTCCAGCAGGCGCCAAACTTCAGCGTCACTGGTACTCTGGGTCCCCTCTCATCCTGACGAGCGTGGTCCCCGGAACACAGGTGATGGACCCTAGCGACACCGAATGTCCAGAGGTCCAACTGTCCGAATTTGGAGGAGGTAAGTCCTTGCCTCCCCTCCCCGGACAGTACCACTGTGCATCGTGTGATCTGCAGCTACAAGGGCTCTTTGCACATTCCTAAGAAATCCTGCATGCACAGCTGAGCCTAGGTCCCCAGCACTCCGTTCTGCGATGCTCAGCTCCCTGAGTTGATCTCCGGCATTGTGGGACCTCTTTGTGCAGTGTTGAGATGACTGCCGTGTTCAGTCTTCTTGAACCTGTGTTCAAGGACTCCTGTGGGTGCTTCACTTTTTCTATTGGGCTCTCTACATTGCTTAGGGTCCTCTATGTCTTCCAATCCTGAGTGGTGACATCCTGGTCATCCTGGGCCCAGGCAGCACCCTTTTTCTTAAACCGCAAATCTTGCATGTAGCAAGGCTTGTTTGACGTACTTCGCCAAGGACGCCACCCTGCATCTGCCAGCACGTCATAGGACATCTTCTGAACAAAGCAGACCCTCCTACCTCACTCCGTTGGTACAGAACCAGCATCTTCTTCCAACCGGAGGCAGCCATTTTGCACCTTCATCCGGGGTTTAGTGGGCTCCTGCTCCCCCTGGACACTTTAGCGACTGTTGGACATGGTTGCCTTCCTTTACAGGTCTTCAGGTCCAGGAATCCATCTTCAGTGATTTGCAGTCTTGTGTAGTCCTTGCAAAATCCTTTATCACGACTTAAGTGTGTTTAGGGGGAAATAGTAGTACTTTACTCCTGCTTTCCTGAGTCCTGGGGTGGGGTCTCCTATATACCCTTGGTATTTTCCGACACTCCCAGCGACCCTCTATATAGTACACTTGCCTAGGGGTGCATTTGTGGTACGCATTCCACTTACTTAGTATTTGGTTTGTGTTGCCCGTAGGCCTATTGCATTCTATTGTATTCTACAGTGTTAGCACTATTTTCTGACTGTTTTACTTACCTGATTTGGTTATTTGTGTATATTTTGTGTATGTTACTTACCTATCAAGGGAGTATATCCACTGCAATATTTTTGGCACATTGTCACTAAAATAAAGTACCTTTTTTTTTAGTAACTCTGAGGATTGTCTTTCTTATGGTATTGTACCTATATGATATAGTGGTATTTCAGGAGCTTTGCATGTCTCCTAGCTCAGCATTGGCTGCTCTGCTATAGCTACCTCTATCAGCCTAAGCTGCTAGAACACTTCTACACTCTACTAATAAGGGATAACTGGGCCTGGTATAAGGTGTAAGTACCATTGGTACCCACTACAAACCAGGCCAGCTTCCTACACTACTTCATTGGGACAATCTTGAAAAAGCACTGTGGCAGTTTCATGTGCGCCGGATGTTACAGACAAAGAAGAGATGTCTTCAAAATCAAAGTTATCAAGATCAGCAATTGAAAATCCTTTCCTGCTAAAGTGACTTGGAAGTGGTGTGCTGTCAGATTACAGCATGAGCTGCTATCAAGCGTGTGCTCTGTACTATGTCATTAGAACTTGTTGACACACCAATCCTATTCATTGAAATGATTATCTCTCTACTTTTGCACTTGTAATAGATTGAGTGGGCAGTCATAATATGTAGCAGAGTTTGTTTTCTTTTTGCTGTGATTTAATTCATATAACTTGATTTGGAAAAGACAGTAAATTTGCACAGCAACTGCCTGTCAGTTCATGGGAGGGTCTTCCACTTCTTTTATTATATCTTCATAGCCATCATCAATGTTGTCTGCTTCTGTTCCGAACTCAAGAATTTTAGGGCCATATTTATACTTTTTGACGCACAACTGCGCCAACGCAGTTGTGCGTCAAAAATTTTAACGCCGGCTAACGCCATTCCAAAGCGCCATGCGGGCGCCTTATTTATTGAATGACGTTAGCCGGCGCTGCGGACTGGTGTGCGTCAAAAAAAATGACTCACACCAGGCAGCGCCGGAGTAGGGGAAAATGGAGCTTGGGCGTCAAAAAATGGGGCAAGTCAGGTCTGAGGCAAAATTTTGGCCTCAACCCGATTTGCGCCATTTTATTTTTACGCCCAACCCCCATTGAAATGACTCCTGTCTTAGCACAGGCAGGAGTCATGCCCCCTTGGCCAATGGCCATGCCCAGGGGACTTATGTCCCCTGGGCATGGTCATTGGGCATAGTGGCATGTAGGGGGGCACAAATCAGGCCCCCCTATGCCACAAAAAAATAACGAAAAAAATACTTACCTGAACTTACCTTAAGTTCCCTGGGATGGGTCCCTCCCTCCTTGGGCGTCCTCCTGGGGTGGGCAAGGGTGGCAGGGGGTGTCCCTGGGGGCATGGGAGGGCACCTCTGGGCTCCTTCTGAGCCCACAGGTCCCTTAATGCCTGCCCTGACCAGGCATTAAAAAATTATGCAAAAGCGGATGGACGTCATTTTTTAAGGCCCGCCCACTCCCGTGCGTAATTTTTGCGCAGGAGTTTAAATAAGGAGGACATGCCTTAGAGTCATTTTTTAGAAGGGAACTCCTACCTTGCATATCATTAACGCAAGGTAGGTGTCCACGCTAAAAAATGACGCAAACTCCAAGATCTTTGACGCTAGACGGGTCTAACGCCAAAGTATAAATATGGAGTTAGCTTTGCGTCGGATTTGCGTAAAAAAAACGACGCAAATCCGGCACAAACAGAGTATAAATATGCCCCTTAGTTTGTAACAGTTTTGCTTTGCTGATATTAAACAATGATGTAAAGAATGTTAAGACATCATCAGGGATTTTTGTTGACTCCCATGATTTGTGGAGCTCTGGGGCATCACAAAATTTGTCTTTAAGCCCAAAATCTAAATCTTTCAGGACATTTCTTAAAATGGATCCTGCTGATTTTACTGCATCCTGTGATCTTATTTTGTTTGCAAGAACTTCAGAAGCCAAATCATCTGAGAACACCATAAGCATCTCATTTCTTCTGTTTGACTGACAAAATTGAATTCTGTTATTGTACATTCTCACCAGAAACATTGTAATTACATTATCATGGTCAATACAGTTACATCAATGTTGGCCATTATTTCTCTAATCTTCTGTGAACCTGTAGCAGGCACTCAAGAGTGGCTTTAAAATGTCACTTGCTTTTTCAAACAGTACAAACTTAACTGAAGGCTGGCGGTTAGGTTCCTGCTGGGAGCTCATTATACATTCATATTTTCAAATGTATGCAGTTCGGGTAGCCATAAAAATCCGCTGCTAATACATTCACCTCGCAGTTTAGATCAACTACTTGGCCAAAAACTTTATCTTTGAAGAAACTAGCTGCAGAAAAAAACATGTTTGCCCTTCGAGACTCACATGCACTGTACTTTGTTCTTTTGTCTATCCTTTTGGCCCTCTTTCTGGCTAAACCACAGATAACACATTAAAGATCCTCTGCTTTCTGACCAGTTGTTGAAGGTGGATGAGGGATAGCCATCAATCTTCTAACTGGATGGGCATTGGGTTTGACTGTTGTTCCTTTCTCAGAAGACTTGAATTCTTGTGATTCCCTTGTATCAACTACTTTTTGGCAAATTGTATACGACTTGTAGCACTTGTTGTTACAATGATAAAATATTTGATCCTCTTCACCTATCAGTTTCTGTTTTTTGTGAACTTCGCCTTGCCGTATTACTGCAGCATCTCAAACTCTCTTCTGTCCATCCACAGTTGAGGTTAACTTTTCTTTAGGATTAGTTTGGTGAACAACACATTTTTCTTTGTTTAAGGAGTCCTCAGGTTTTGTTGTACGCAACAGCCTGTCAGGAGGTAAAGATCCTCTGCTACCACCTACTTCACTCATGCTTACAAATTTGAATCAATGGAAAACCTGAAACAAAAACAATATTAAAATAAATTACCAATATGATGGCTAAAAAACATCATTATAGAGCCACCATTTTGAAAAATGGCAGAAGGGTTGCTCTGAGGAGTTACTTTCTATCTCAATAAGACTACTTGGCACTCAAACCTATGTGTTGACACCAAAATGAAGTATATAGGTCTCAAGGTTCCTGAAATATTACATCATTACTGCAACACATCTGCCATGTTTAAAAATGTCATTCAGAAAAAATGGCCTGGATTAGCAATGTCTACACAAGCTAAATTACTTCTCTAATGATACAAAAATACAAATCAAAAATGAAAATCTCTGGACATTTTTTTTTACAGAGGTAAATCAAGTGGCCATGACAATTGACTACCTGTAACACACATTTTGAGATTACTTTTTTGACCTGTCTTTAGTAGCTCAGCTTCTACTGGTCAAGTGAATGTATAACCATCTTTCCATTCCTTTCTGAAATATTTAAAGATTCAATTCAATTTTTACTTCGGTGCACACTGACCAATTTCAGTGCACACTGACCATCTCTTCTGCACCCTGTTCCTTATCCTCTGCTGCAGATGGGAGTGATAAGGATGTGTTGTTTTGTTATACATTCTTAATTCCAGAGTACTTCTTAACCTCTGGAACTAGGTAAGGTGATATACAAAATTTGTAGCAAAAGCTTATCCAAGAGGAGGATCCATTTAAAACATTCTGGTGAAGGCACAAGCCTCCGATTGTTGATGGATTTGTGAATAGGTACATTCACTTAAAACTCAATCTTATTACATAGTCAGCCAATTCCCATAGACTAGGGCAGATGTGATGTGGTCTTGTTGGGACAAACAACACCTGCGCTGTAGCCAATGCAATTACAGGTAGACTACAATAAGGTAGTCATCATGGGGAGATATTAAGGTATTCATTATCAAATTATGTGAGGAATTAAAAGTGATGCAAGATTCATATTTTACTTTTGAAATGGAAGAAACAAGAACTAGCAATAGAATTTATTTTTAATTGAATTAGTTTTTCATATCAGCATTTTGAGTACAGGAGACTCTTTTAGGAGGATCACCCAGGAATTGTGATTAAAAGGGAACATGCTAAAAGGAGGTGATAATCAGGAGCAATAGTATATCTCTTTTGCAACTATTAATATGGCATATTCAGCTAGAAATTTCTAACACACAATCACAGTTGGAGAGATTCTAGAGAAGAAGTGACCATTATTACACATATGTTAAAAAACGAGTGAACTGAGAAAAACTTAAATCTGAAACAAATGGCAATCTGAGATGTAAGCCTGATTCACAGCCAGTTAGTGATTATTCTGTCCCATTTTCTCCACTGATATAAGTATTTGTGAGGGAGGAAGACAAGACAGCAGGCCCTGTTTTGGAGTACATGTAGCAAGCAGGAACTACTGGAACAAAGCCATTGTTGCTGGGAACGTTTTCCCCTGATGAGGAGAGGTAGATCGTGGGCCAAGTATACCTCATTTACAGCTTGACTCTCAGTGGTAGCTAAGTTGAGAAATCAGAGGCTTCTTAGAAAGGTTGGTGTGTATAACAAGGCTCAGCACTGAACTGGAACAACTTGATTGTCTAGGCCAGTGCTTATCTTTATAAAAAGATTTTAAGAAGTACTTTCCTACATAATAAACCTCAATACTACTACTACTCAAAAAGTATAAGGCACTGAAAGTATCTGGTATTGAACTACTGTATTCATTCCCCCTTCCTCCTACCTTATTCTAAGGGTCACCCAGTGTAGGTTTCACCACAATTGCAGCACTCTCTCCTTTAGTCTGGGAGGCACTAGCAGTGACTCAGTCTCTCAGTGTTTGGCACAGAGTAAGCCTCCGTCTGGCATTCCCTTGCTTCAGTTTGGGTTCTCCCACAGTAGGAGGAAGACAGCAGATGCAGGTTCATCAAGCAGGTGATCCACTCCTTCCAAGTAGATGTGGACCATTAGAAGTGTCTTGTGAGGCTTGCGGCTGTCTTCACTTGATGGCATTCTGTTGGGCACAAGGTTAAGTGTTAGAGAGGCCTGCAAGTGACAACAGAGCCTCCCTAATCCTGTACTAGGTGATTCTCTGAGTCAGTTGTTTGGTCCTCCATGGGTTGAGACAGCTTTGTAGTTCTCAAGTCCAGGGATGGCAGCTGAATCGCTTCAACACGTTTTACTGCAGCAGTGGCAGCAGGGTCTGATTGGATTCAGTTCCAGGCAGTGCCTCTGTGATTGTGTATTCACTAGGCATACAGTTGCAAGTACCTCAATGAATGCAGCAGCTTCACTTCTGGTAATGTATTTCACAGAGGCACAAGTCAGGTTAGAGCCAGGGTGACTAAGAGCAATAAAAGCCTATTCAAGCACACTTAGTGCAAGTGGCACAGACTTACACATCAACTGTGTAAACTGCTTGGCCACACTTGGGACAAGGGCCATGTTTGATCAGAAAAGAAACTAATTTAGGGTGTATCACAGGGTACTGATAATTTCTTGTTCAGTGGCTTAGTCCACACTTTAGGGCAAGTACAATGGCTAGGAAAACAAGGTTGATGGATGCATATCTCCAGCTTCTGAGATAGTAACATACTTCAAGCGTAGACCCTGCCAATCACTCTTCCATAGGTTTTTGTCAGACGGAGCCACAGCACAAGGCTGAATCGCTCTTGTCCACAAAGGTAGTTTGCTCTTTTTTATTCACTCTTCCTTCAGGCAGAAACCTCCAGTCATTTGAGGAAGGAACAGCTATTCCTTCATGTTAGATGTCAGATGATGCCCCTTAGGCTCTGGGGATTTGGCTGTTATGTAAACACCAGCTCTGGCTGTGCAGGAGTCCTATGGCCACTCCGTGGAGCACAGCCTTCTGAACAGCACTAGCTGAGGTGGCCTGGCATTGTCATGCAATGTAACGAGGGTGCATACCAACCATTCCTTGAGAAACGATCTCAGGTGCAGAGTGCAGTGAGGCCTATCTGCAGTGTCCCTAGACAGTTGCATGCTAAAATGGGGAAAACAGACAAAACGCAAGTGTGCCTAAACTTTGAGGTGCGTAAAAGGACCAGGGCACCAACAGACATGCCTGTGGAGCATGAAATGGACACCCCTAGCCTTGGTGTCACAGCTTTGGAAAGTACTTTGGTGGCAATTCAATAGAGCCTGCAATCAATAGATGGGAAACTCAATACCTTACACATATGACCACTAAACTAGATAAACAAGCTCCATGATTTACAATAGCGGAACAACACATCTCCACGACAGAAGATTATGTAAAATCCCTGAACATGAACTGTCATATGGACCAAAATTTAAGATTTAGAGGCACACCCCCTCCCAAACAACCCGCGAATAGTCAGAGTGCTGGAGTCCACAAATACTGGTAAGATGGAACTCTACGTGAAAACAATGACCAAAGACATCTTAGAAACCGAGCATTTATCATAATTGCTGGTGGTGAGTGGGACCCCTGCACCCCCTCCAAGGTTGATCACCACCAAACCACTAAATTAACAAGACCGCAATACAGTGCTGTGACTGGCAAGAGAAAAAAGAGACAATCAATACCAGGGTAATAGTGTGGCATTTTTCCTAGATTTTACTGCAACTGTGTAGGCTGCTGAGAAAGAATTTGTGCCCATAAAAAAAACTGCAAAAAGTGGATATAACATATGTGATGCTCCATCTGGCCCAACTAAGAATGGATCACCAAGGGACCTTGAACACTTTTGCAACACCCAGGGCGTTGATGGACTTTTTCAGGAGCACCTTTACCCTGAAAGAGATGACGGGAGCAACTGAATACGTGACAACTTTGAAACTAGTAATGCAACTTTCCCACAACTCTTTCACCAACCTAGGGCATGTGATACTGTGGGGTAATTGAAGATTACACCTGAATGGACACTTGTAGGCATCAGGAGGAATAAGGGACCACAGAAATGGGTAAATAGGCTTCATCTCAGACTTGAGAAACTTCAATGCACTACCCCCATCTAGCTTGCTGTAGTCTGCCTTGGCTTAATTGTCTGAACCTGACCCTTCTCTAATAGGACCTACCACCCGCCAGTATCTGAATTTAGCAGGCAGGCACTTAACGTACCTCATTGCAACCCCTGTGCACAGAGTGGGTTATTGGACCTCTAGCTGCTGCAACGAGGGTACGCTCCACGTGATTTCTCAATATGATCCACCAGATGACACTGGTGTATGTTGCTCCATATTTCTTGTTTTGGTTCTTTTTGTTTGTCAGTTATGGGGAGGCATTTTGTATCATTGAGATGCATAAGTGGGATGGGGTAAGGGGAATTGCTATGCACTATTATTGCCCTCACAAATAGATGCTGCATACTCCTACACATGCTGCAGTTTACAACCTGCCATGCCACATAGTCTGTCCTGCAATCACACTACACCAATATGACCCAGCCGACTGGATGCATCTCCCTGGTCACCTGGAATGCATAGGGGCTAAATAACTCTCGCGAGATGCGCCAGGCATCTGGACTGGCATATCTGGACAGACACCATATATAGGTTGCTCTCCTTCAAGAGACACATTTAACAAGCTGGAGGAAAAATGTTGCTGGAGCTCACTGGGCGTCAGCCTGCCTGGCCTCATCTTACTCCCCATACTCTAGGGTTTTTTAATACTAATCAGAAAGGGAGTGCCCTTCACTACCACTCAAACTATAACAGATGACAAAGGCAGGTATTCTATCATGCAAGGTTTTCTCTGTGGCACAAGGATCACTCTAGTGAACACACATGGGCCTAATACAGACGATTCAGAATTCTACACAGAAAACTGGAATAAATCACAATCCATGCCACAGTTGGCGGTCATATGGGGTGGAGACCTGAACATGTACCTCAACCTGATGCTGGATCACTTGACGTGAGTGATATGACACAGGAGGCCATCTGCTAGGGTATTATGGGAGGGCATGGAATACTATGGATTGGTAGACCTATGGAGACTGTGAAATTCTAAGACACAGGAGAGCACTTTCACCTCCTCAGTGTACAGCTGATGGTCAGTGCTTGATTACTGGCTTACAATTAGAGAGGTGTGCGCCTCGACTATAGACATACCACATCTTACCTGAACACTCTCAGACCACAAACCAGTCAAGCTGGACATATCAATCTGCCCACATGTTACCAAACAATGTGCGTGGAGTTTTAATGCAACCTCTCTTTTGGATCAATTGTACAGAGAGGGCCTGAGGACAGCCAAAACACAGGTTCTGTGAGTGGTAAGGGCATTCTTTGGGAAGCTTTTCAAGTTCCAATATGTGGGATCTGCATAAGTACACAGGCTGGGGTCCTAAAAGACTACACAACATAGAGACAACGTTGTGGATGCTGGAACACAACTACAAACACCCACCATGACTTGAAACACCAGCCAACATTAGAGAACACATTACAAACTATAATGACATGGAGGAAAGGGAGTTGTTCTACTTGTCTCAGTGAGACGTGGCAAGAACGTATGAGGGGGGAGGCTGTCTAGGTTGTAGCTTGATCACAAGCCACATGGTCAAAATCATTGACCTGAGCAGGTAGATAGATATGACACGACAGCAATTTTATCTGCTTTCTCCCATTTTTATATACTGCTCTATGTTACTTGCCACAGGGGACGAAACGGCAAAGTATCTAGATGATATCGCCCTAGTGTGTCTGTCCCTGGGACAGTGCAAACCCTTGTCATGACGCTATTCAGGCTCCTCCCAATGACGTGGCACCAGGTCAAGTTGGCCTAACAGGACCTGCTTACACCTCACCTTCATACATTATACAAAGAGGCATACACTAAATAGGTGCTTCACCCAATGCTTTACCCAATGCTTCACGAAGTATTAACTATTGCACTACTAAAACCTGTTAAGCAGACTGAGCACTGTAAATGCTAATGCCCACTTTCGTTAATAAAGACAAATGCAAAAATAATAACAACAATGTTATCTCTCAGACTACAGCTACTGCTGGCAAACCTGGTTCGTTTGAATCAATCAGGATTCATCCCGACATGGTCCACTGCATACAACATACATACATTATTCCCGCTATTGCACCAACTTGATCACAGCACAGAGGCAGCAGGGATGTTGCTACATGCTGCCAAAGCCTTTGGCTCCATTGAGTGGACGTTTATGTTCACTATTCTGAGCAGCATGGAAATGCCTGAGGCTTTCCTAAGGTGGGTACTTCTGATGTATATTGACCCAGTGGCCAGAGTCTGAATCAACGGGAACACATTGGAGTTGCCACCTATTCACCGAGGCACGCCACTGGAACGCCCCTGTCCCAAATCCTATTTACACTCGATCTAGAACCGTTGGTGTGTGTGATCTGCCAAAGGTATGCCGGCTCTGAATTATGATTCCAACTGCAACCAATTGGTATATTTAGTTACATGGATGATAGGGTCCTATATGTCCACAGTCCCAAATTGCACCTATATCCGATAATATATATATTTTTAACGTTACTCTAGCCTGGGTATAAACTGGGCAAAACCAATCAATCAAATATTTATAGAGCGTTTCAAATCACTTGCGAGGGTCTAGAGGCACTGGAGCTTTATGCTGCTGCATGGAGGAATGATCATTCAAACATCCAGGTCTTTAGTTCTCTTCTGAATCACTGGAGTGAAGGTGTTGTCCTGTGGTGCGGGGGAGGTTGTTCCAAGCATTGGCTGCCAGGTACGAGAAGGAGTGTCATCCGCTGCTGGCTCAACTAATCCGTGGGGAATCTGTGAGGGAAAGGGAAGGTGATCGGAGGTCTCTAGTCAGTTGGTGGAAGGTCAGGCATTTGCTGATGTATGCTGGTCCTTCATTGAGCAGGCCCTTGTAGGCATGGGTCAGCATCTTGAACTGGCATCTCTTCTGAATCGACAGCCAGTGTAGCAAAACCAGTTGTGCGTCCCCTAACCCTCATTACACAACTGCACAACTGAGAATATTCACTAGAATTAAACTCAGACCCTATCAAATACTTAGGGATTCAGATCCATAGAAACCCAGAATTGGTGAATGGCAAGAATTATGGGAGAGCATTGTTAAAGTTGGAAGAACTGGTGACAAGATGGTCCAAGATGCTGTTGTCGCTAGCTGATAGGGTGGTGATCATGAAATTGATTGTTCTCCCTCATTTTCTCTACCTCTTTAATAACATTCCCATTGTGCTGCCAGCAACCCACTTCGCACACACATGATACCACTGGTGTGGGCAGGGAAGCAACCGCGTATTAGCTGTACTATTATGACCCTGCCATATGTGCAGGGAAGATTCAGCGCGCCGGACATACACTTATCCTCCATGGGCACTCAAGCACACTTCACACATTATTGGTACAATCCCCATCCATACATGACCAACCTGGCAGTTGAGGCAGATGATGTGCACCCTATCCCACTCAGGGCTATCCTGCGGCACAGACAGACATTAACAGAATACACTGTACTACGACAGCCTGGCAGAAACTAGGGGCAGCAGCCCAAAATATGCCCCTTTATGCTCCCATGCTCCCCCTAGATCACCATCCACCCATCTTGGTCACTCAGGAGGCAGGAACACTTGCTCTTCTCAAAACAGCAGTGTTGAGTATAATGGGAGACATATATCTTGAAGGGAAATGTCTCAATTTCGCCGACCTTATATCCATGCAGCAGGAGACACCACTTTTGACATTTACATTTTATTTTGCCTGAGCTGCTGTTGGGGAACTACACCACTCATTCCCGGAGGAACCCCTTACACTGAACACCCTTCAAATCCTTCTCACTAATCCCACACGATGACAATTAGTCACCAAATTATACATTGCGATTCAAGGAGACAGTTTGCCAACCACAAACCCAGTGCTGTAGTGCTGGAACACCCTTGATTTACCACAAACACTAGAAAACTGGCGATTCTGTTGTATACTGATAGGGATGGTCACACTTAACTGCAACCT
Source organism: Pleurodeles waltl (assembly GCF_031143425.1). Classification (NCBI taxonomy): domain Eukaryota; kingdom Metazoa; phylum Chordata; class Amphibia; order Caudata; family Salamandridae; genus Pleurodeles; species Pleurodeles waltl. The sequence goes on from NC_090438.1 coordinate 495,233,996, forward strand.
GATAATAATTCACTTCAAATACTTGCAGCAAATGTATATACTTCCACCAAATTGCATAGACATAGGTTGAGGGATGATGCATGCTGCACACATTGCGGCGCATTAGACACAAACTTTATAAATTTATTCTTGCCCATCAATTCTGGAAAAATGTGGCAAAACACCTGTCCTCTATGAAACTAGAGCCAGTGGACTGTACTCCCCAGATGTGCTTGCTGGGCCTGGTCAAGAGGCTACAACCTTCACACCGTAGATTTGTGGTGGTAGCGCCATTACCAGCTAAACAACAACTGACCATACACTGGGCAAAAGATCTTTGTACCCAAATGCAAACAATGGCTATGTGACATGACCTATTGTAAAGACCAATTAGAGACATTTCCAGAGGAGTTGTTGATATCATTACGACCCAGAGACATTTGGAGTTCACACACAGTTTATCTACTGTTCAATACTAACATGGATTAGTATACTTCTTCTTTGAAGACTTTCTGATTTGTTATAAATTCACCATATTTCCCTGCTTGCTTTCCCAATGATATTGATAGCCTTCATATTTCTAGTATTCTATGAGGTTTAAATATGATATGGATCATTGCTAACAATACTTCTGTTTGTGTTTATTGCTTGAGGAAAAATCTCAGAATTATCTGGCCTCCCCTCCCCCACTGGCTTGCCGAAAAGTAAGAACGTCAGATGATCAATACGGTCCTTTTTCATTTCTATTTTGCAGCCCTGACCGCGAAGGGAAGTGAGGCATTAAATAAGGAATCACATCAAGTCAGTTCAGTCCACAAATAAAGCAACAATATTAATGAAAATAAGTTAAATACAAATGCAATAGAAATAAAAATAACACCAGATAGAAAAACAAAAAATTCAAGCTTGCGAAAAAAAAACAGAAAAGCTGTAAGATTGCATCCCTCGAAAACGTGTATGATACAAATGATTTTTTAGTGCTTTGTGAAAGGATTAGTGAAAGGAAGACACACATCTTATCAGTATAGATAACTACTCCGGCTTCATGAGGAAGCAAAAATGCTTATTTGGAAATTTGGATTTACAGAAGTGATGTCTAAAGACAACCTCGCTTCCCACAGCTTACGGTTATTTGTGCAGTGGTTACTAGTGGGAGTCATGACACTTATTTCTTAGAACTGGGGGGCATTTTTACAAGTAATTAGCATAGGGCAGCGGCTCAAGCCTTTCTGTTGAGCTGGCTTTGCAAAATTGAAAGGGCAGAAATGCACCATATTTACAAGATACTGTACATTTCTGCCCTTTCCCCCTGTGCTGGCACTGATAGCTATAAAGTCTATTGGGAAGATAACCTCCTCTACACTGAGTCAAGGGACCCTAAACCTTGAGCTGCCAGGAGATTGGTCATCCCTTTGCAGTATATGTAGTTTCTTCTGACTTTGGCTCATGATATTCCTTTGGCTGGGCATTTGGGCCAGAGCAAAACTTGGGACAGACGTGTTCCATTGTTTCACTGGCCTCATATGTCAGAGGACACCAAGGAGTTTTGTCGCTCCTGTGTGACCTGCCACGCCATTGGTAAGACTGGTGGAACACCTAAGGCCCCCTTACTTCCACTTCCAGTGTAGGGATTGACATAGTTGCCCCCCTTGACCCTCCAACAGCTTCGGGCAACAGGTTTATCCTTGTGGTAGTGGACCATGCCACTAGGTATCCTGAAGCTATACCCTTAAGGACCACAGCTCCTGCAGTGGCAAAAGCCCTCCTGGGAATATTTTCCAGAGTGGGTTTCCCTAAGGAAGTGGTGTCAGACAGAGGTAGTAACTTCATGTCTGCATACCTCAAAGCTATGTGGAAGGAGTGTGGTGTAACTTACAAGTTCACTACTCCTTATCATCCACAGACAAATTGTCTGGTTGAGACGTTTAATAAAACTCTCAAAGGCATGATCATGGGACTCCCTGAAAAACTAGGAAGGAGATGGGATGTCATGTTGTCATGCCCCCTTTTTGCTTATAGAGAGGTACCCCAAAAAGGAATGGGCATCAGCCCCTTTTAACTCCTCTTTGGACACCCTGTAAGAGGTCCCCTTGCTCTTGTAAAGGAGGGTTGGGAACAACCTTTAAAAGCTCCTAAAGCAAGACATTGTAGACTCTGTACTTGGCCTAAAATCTAGAATGGCAGAGTACATGAAAAAGGCCAGTAAAAACCTTCATGCTAGCCAAGAGCTCCAAAAGCAATGGCATGACCAGAAGGCTGTCCTGACTCAGTACCACCGAGCACACAAATTGCCGCCTAGCACCAATACAAGCACGCTTACACCATGGTGCCAGGGTGTTTACCTTGTTGGCAAGATTGTTTTTGCGCTCGATGATCCGTTTATGAATGTTTACAATACCAAAAAGCGTCTGAATTTCTCATATTGTACAGAGCTGGCCATAGTGGCCTAGTCCCTATTTTATACTTTGTGCACATAAACGTAATGAATCAATACAAACATGACCTGTAGGTTGTAATATCAAGTGAACGCGGAGCAGATCTTCTTTCAATGAAAAGTATAAGTTAATTTTGATTTTTATTCGTGTTACTGCTGTCATAGATTACTTTTATTCTAATTCAGATGTAAAGTTCTAGTTCTCGTGTAATCTTTTCTCAGCTCATGGCACAAATACAGTTAATACTACAACAGAAGTTTCAATCCCGTTTAGAGATTTCTAGCTGTAGGTTATAAGGTTGTAAGTCAAATGTATCTCCTATCTTGTTTTACTTAAAATTTCGAAATAGAAAAGTGCCCTTGACCCAAAGGAATCAGATTGAATGTTATCTTCATTTAAAGACTGCATCGGCTCATTTTCCAAGCTGCTGGAAGAGTAAGAAGGGTACCATGCTCAGTATGTGATGAAGGACGTGTCACATTCTCATTTCAACAAATGATTTACCCTGTACGCCACCGATCGGTCTCTAGCCTCAAAATGTGTTACTTGGACGCCATGTTGGCACCATGAGAAACCCCGTAACTGTATACATTGGTGAATAATTAATTGTTGGCTAGTGTAAGTGAATGTAACATCATAAGAGATAATTAAACTGGAATGTTTACTATTAACATCTGTACATACTTCTACATATGTTTTGATAACTCACCCCTCACAACCTACGTATTCTGGCATTTCCCAGGGAAAAAAGTGCAGGTTAAGATATAGATTCAAAGCAAATACATTATGGCTGTATGACAGCTTAACGTTCTTGCTAAAAGGGATGGCTCTTCTTTCAGAATCCCACTGAAACTTTTACATACCTGGGGCATCATAAAACTCAACTATTTAGCAACCATATTTGTTAAGTTTTATAATGCGTTTGAATATCAAAATGGTGTCCTGGCGCCCTTATTCATTGACAGATATTTTTATATTGAATGGTTGTAGGCAGTCACAACCATTGGAGTGGCGTTGAGATGTATTGATTTTGAGAAACTTG